>NC_141538.1:101160000-101485000 GCF_021556685.1 Rattus norvegicus
CTTCAGTTTCTTTCCTCAGTGTCTTGAAGTTCTTATTGTACAGATATTTTACTTGCTTGGTTAAAGTCACACCGAGGTACTTTATATTATTTGGGTCTATTATGAAGGGTGTCGTTTCTCTAATTTCTTTCTCGGCTTGTTTCTCTTTTGCATAGAGGAAGGCAACTGATTTATTTGCGTTAATTTTATACCCAGCCACTTTGCTGAAGTTGTTTATCAGCTTTAGTAGTTCTCTGGTGGAACTTTTGGGATCACTTAAATATACTATCATGTCGTCTGCAAATAGTGATATTTTGACCTCTTCTTTTCCGATCTGTATCCCCTTGATCTCCTTTTGTTGTCTGATTGCTCTGGCTAGAACTTCAAGAACTATATTGAATAAGTAGGGAGAGAGTGGGCAGCCTTGTCTAGTCCCTGATTTTAGTGGGATTGCTTCAAGTTTCTCTCCATTTAGTTTAATGTTAGCAACTGGTTTGCTGTATATGGCTTTTACTATGTTTAGGTATGGGCCTTGAATTCCTATTCTTTCCAGGACTTTAATCATGAAGGGGTGTTGAATTTTGTCAAATGCTTTCTCAGCATCTAATGAAATGATCATGTGGTTCTGTTCTTTCAGTTTGTTTATATAATGGATCACGTTGATGGTTTTCCGTATATTAAACCATCCCTGCATGCCTGGGATGAAGCCTACTTGGTCATGGTGGATGATTGTTTTGATGTGCTCTTGAATTCGGTTTGCCAGAATTTTGTTGAGTATTTTTGCGTCGATATTCATAAGGGAAATTGGTCTGAAGTTCTCTTTCTTTGTTGTGTCTTTGTGTGGTTTAGGTATAAGAGTAATTGTGGCTTCGTAGAAGGTATTCGGTAGTGATCCATCTGTTTCAATTTTGTGGAATATTTTGGATAATATTGGTATGAGGTCTTCTATGAAGATTTGATAGAATTCTGCACTAAACCCGTCTGGACCTGGGCTCTTTTTGGTTGGGAGACCTTTAATGACTGCTTCTATTTCCTTAGGAGTTATGGGGTTGTTTAACTGGTTTATCTGTTCCTGATTTAACTTCGATACCTGGTATCTGTCTAGGAAATTGTCCATTTCCTGAAGATTTTCAAGTTTTGTTGAATATAGGTTTTTATAGTAAGATCTGATGATTTTTTGAATTTCCTCTGAATCTGTAGTTATGTCTCCCTTTTCATTTCTGATTTTGTTAATTTGGACGCACTCTCTGTGTCCTCTCGTTAGTCTGGCTAAGGGTTTATCTATCTTGTTGATTTTCTCAAAGAACCAACTTTTGGTTCTGTTGATTCTTTCTATGGTCCTTTTTGTTTCTACTTGGTTGATTTCAGCTCTGAGTTTGATTATTTCCTGCCTTCTACTCCTCCTGGGTGTATTTGCTTCTTTTTGTTCTAGAGCTTTTAGGTGTGCTGTCAAGCTGCTGACATATGCTCTTTCCTGTTTCTTTCTGCAGGCACTCAGCGCTATGGGTTTTCCTCTTAGCACAGCTTTCATTGTGTCCCATAAGTTTGGGTATGTTGTACCTTCATTTTCATTAAATTCTAAAAAGTTTTTAATTTCTTTCTTTATTTCTTCCTTGACCAGGTTATCATTGAGTAGAGCATTGTTCAATTTCCACGTATATGTGGGCATTCTTCCCTTATTGTTATTGAAGACCAGTTTTAGGCCGTGGTGGTCCGATAGCACGCATGGGATTATTTCTATCTTTCTCTACCTGTTGAGGCCCGTTTTTTGACCAATTAAGGTATATCCTTTTGCTTTAGGATAGAATGTTCTATAAATATCCGTTAAGTCCATTTGGCTCATGACTTCTCTTAGTCTGTCGACATCACTGTTTAATTTCTGTTTCCATGATCTGTCCATTGATGAGAGTGGGGTGTTGAAATCTCCCACTATTATTGTGCGAGGTGCAATGTGTGTTTTGAGCTTTAGTAAGGTTTCTTTTACGTATGTAGGTGCCCTTGTATTTGGGGCATAGATATTTAGGATTGAGACTTCATCTTGGTGGATTTTTCCTTTGATGAATATGAAGTGTCCTTCCTTATCTTTTTTGATGACTTTTAGTTGAAAATTGATTTTATTTGATATTAGAATGGCTACTCCAGCTTGCTTCTTCTGAGCATTTGCTTGGAAAGTTGTTTTCCAGCCTTTCACTCTGAGGTAGTGTCTGTCTTTGTCTCTGAGGTTTGTTTCCTGTAGGCAGCAGAATGCAGGGTCCTCGTTGCGTATCCAGTTTGTTAATCTATGTCTTTTTATTGGGGAGTTGAGGCCATTGATATTGAGAGATATTAAGGAATAGTGATTATTGCTTCCCGTTATATTCATATTTGGAAGTGAGGTTATGTTTGTGTGCTTTAATTCTCTTTGTTTTGTTGCCAAGACGATTAGTTTCTTGCTTCTTCTAGGGTATAACTTGCCTCCTTATGTTGGGCTTTACCATTTATTATCCTTTGTAGTGCTGGATTTGTAGAAAGATATTGTGTAAAGTTGGTTTTGTCATGGAATATCTTGGTTTCTCCATCTATGTTAATTGAGAGTTTTGCAGGATACAGTAACCTGGGCTGGCATTTGTGTTCTCTTAGGGTCTGTATGACATCAGTCCAGGATCTTCTGGCCTTCATAGTTTCTGGCGAGAAGTCTGGTGTGATTCTGATAGGTCTGCCTTTATATGTTACTTGACCTTTTTTTCTTACTGCTTTTAATATTCTTTCTTTATTTTGTGCGTTTGGTGTTTTGACAATTATGTGACAGGAGGTGTTTCTTTTCTGGTCCAATCTATTTGGAGTTCTGTAGGCTTCTTGTATGTCTATGAGTATCTCTTTTTTTAGGTTAGGGATGTTTTCTTCTATGATTTTGTTGAAGATATTTACTGGTCCTTTGAGCTGGGAGTCTTCACTCTCTTCTATACCTATTATCCTTAGGTTTGATCTTCTCATTGAGTCCTGGATTTCCTGTATGTTTTGGACCAGTAGCTTTTTCCGCTTTACATTATCTTTGACAGTTGAGTCAATGATTTCTATGGAATCTTCTGCTCCTGATATTCTCTCTTCCATCTCTTGTATTCTGTTGGTGAAGCTTGTATCTACAGCTCCTTGTCTCTTCTTTTGGTTTTCTATATCCAGGGTTGTTTCCATGTGTTCTTTCTTGATTGCTTCTATTTCCATTTTTAATTCCTTCAATTGTTTGATTGTGTTTTCCTGGAATTCTTTCAGGGATTTTTGCGATTCTTTCAGGGATTTTTGCGATTCCTCTCCGTAGGCTTCTACTTGTTTATTAATGTTTTCCTGTGTTTCCCTAAGGGAGTTCTTCACGTCTTTCTTAAGTCCTCCAGCATCATGATCAAATATGATTTTGAAACTAGATCTTGCTTTTCTGGTGTGTTTGGATATTCCATGTTTGTTTTTGTGGGAGAATTGGGCTCCGATGATGCCATGTAGTCTTGGTTTCTGTTGCTTGTGTTCCTGTGCTTGTCTCTCGCCATCAGATTATCTCTAGTGTTACTTTGTTCTGCTATTTCTGACAGTGGCTAGACTGTCCTGTAAGCCTGTGTGTGAGGAGTGCTGTAGACCTGATTTCCTCTCTTTCAGTCAGTTATGGGGACAGAGTGTTCTGCTTTCGGGCGTGTAGTTTTTCCTCTCTACAGGTCTTCAGCTGTTCCTGTGGGCCTGTGTCTTGAGTTCACCAGGCAGCTTTCTTGCAGCAGAAAATTTGGTCTTACCTGTGGTCCCGAGGCTCAAGTTTGCTCGCGGTGTGCTGCCCACGGGCTCTTTGCGGCGGCAGCAACCAGGAAGACCTGTGCTGCCCCTTCCGGGAGCTTATGCAGCCTCAGGAGTGCCCACCTGACCAGGCGGAGAGGTCTCTTTCCCACGGGGTCTGGGAGCAGAGAGCTGCTGCGGGCCGGGATCCGAGAGTGTGGGACTTCTGGTAAACACAGGACGTGCCCGGTCCTAGAGGAATTCTGCCTCTGTTTGTCCTGATTTCACCAGGCAGCCTTCTTGCAACAGACAAGTTGGTCTTACCTGTGGTCCCGAGGCTCAAGTTTGCTCGCGGGGTGCTGCGCACGGGCTCTCTGCGGTGGCAGCAACCAGGAAGACCTGTGCTGCCCCTTCCGGGAGCTTCAGTGCACCAGGGTTCCAGATGGCCTTTGGTGTTTTCCTCTGGCGTCCGAGATGTATGTACAGAGAGAAGTCTCTTCTGGTTTCCCAGGCTTGTCTCTCTTGCTTCTTTTATAATATACATTTCCATTTTGTTTTGGAATTTCTCAAGTTATAAAATTTGCTTCTGTACCACATTCTAAAATATTTGTTAATTTTCACATGTGTAGTAGTACAATTCGACTTTCTGCCCTCATGTTTAAAAACTATCATAGTTGTACTCATTGTAAAGTTCAGATTTTCTTCATCGTTTTTCAGTACAACATGCCTGATGTCCTTTTTTGTTTGTTTCTCTTCCTTTTTGGACATGCAGCTTCCACTAATAGAACTAACTTTCTGTTCATTTGACGCTAACATAACCCACTCAAGTACACCTCAACCTAACTACATGAAATTTACAATCCACGCAGGAAGGTCAAGCTTCTCTACCTGTCCTTCTAAACAACTTGATGACTCTGACCTATAGATCAACACGTTCTTCATTTGTTTTATTAAGTTTTGTTAATGGGAAAATTTAATTTTTGTATCCATTAGCTTAAAGATGAATTGGAGCAAATTTCACACAAAATTGAGTCTTCTAATTCATAAACATGATTTATCTTCATCTAGGTTTCTAACAATCATATTTTAATAAATAAATTAAATATTTTCATATAAATGTTAGGCAGTTTCTCAGATTTATTCTTTGCTACTTTATTATTGTCTGTTTTCATAAATAGTACCTTTTAGACTGAAGGAGCTGAAGAGTTTTGCAACCCCATAAGAAGAACAACAATATCAATCAACTGGAACTTCCAGAGCTCCCAGGGACTAAACCACCATTACAAGAGTACACAGGGCTGGATCTATGGCTCCAGCCACATATGTAGCAGAGAATGGCCTTGCCAGCCGTCAATGGGAAGAGAAGCCCTTGGTCCTGTCAAGACTCAATGCCCCAGTGTAGGGGAATGTGAGTGTGGGGAGGTGGGACGTAGTATGTGGGTGGGTGAGGGAGTACCCTCATAGAAGCAGGGGGAGGAGGATGGGATAGCGGGTTTCTAGAAGGGAAACCAGGAAAGGGGATAACATTTAAATTGTAAATAGAGAAATCCAGTGAAAGAAAAAAATAAATATTTCAAAGTTCAAAAAAATAGTACCTTTAAAAGAATTCATTTTCAGAGTTGGAGACATAGTTCAGGAATTAAGAGCACTTATGGCTCCAGTAAAGACCTGCATGGCATCTCACAATCCTCTGTAATTCCACTTTCTAGAGAGATAACAGCTCTTCTGGTCTCTATGTATTATACCAAGAACACATGTGGTACATAGTTCTGGTTGAACTACCACTTTTTTGGTTTCTGCTTCTCTTTCTTAGTTTATGTGCGTGGATATTTTGCCTGCCTGTATGAATGCAGGTAACACTAGTGCCTGGTAACTGTAGAGTCTGGTAGAAGCCATCAGATCCCCTTGCTCTGGATTGATGGATGCTTGGAAGCTACCATGTGAGCGCTAAAGATAGAACCTGCATCCTCTGTGAAGTCAGCTCTTAACTAACGAGCCATCTCTCCAACCCCTTTATGGTTAATTCTTTTGGATTTTTATTATATTGGATATGTCACATGCAGTCCAAAATTAATGGCATTTGAATTCTTTTCCAAATTTCATAACTTCCGTTTACTTTTCTTCCTAGAGAAAATTGACTCAAGCTTCTAGGACAATGTTTCATGGAAAGTGGTCTTGCTTGCTTGTTTGTTTTGTTTTTGTGTTTTTGTTTTTGTCTTTCCTTCCAGATTTGAAAGAGAAGGGAACTTACTATTAGATACTGTATGTGTTTGTAAACAGATATTGACAAGTTTATAAGTGGTTTGGACGGTTCTAGTTTCCTTTCCAAAGGTGATGAAACACTCTGGCCAAAAGCAGCTTCGGGAAGGCAATGGGTTATTTAGTTGATAATACCATGTAACAGTCATGAGGTGAAGTCAAGGCAGGTACGCAAGAAGCTTGCTTACCTCACGTCCATAGACAAGCACGAGAGAAATTAAGGCACCAATGCTGCCTGCTTGTTTGTGTACCCAGCTACTCCTCTTGCTGGTCTAACACAGGATAGAACTCAGAACATGAAAGGAGCCACTCACAATCAGAGTGGGTCTTCAGAATTCCATTAATAATCAAGGTAATCCTTTACAGACATACTTGCAAACCAACTTGGTAAAAACTATGCAAAACTCTTCACAGCTGATTCTAAGATGTGATAAGTTCACATTGGTAACAAAGATAAATAAAATCAACCATTTTAAGGTGATATATTAATGTTGCTGATGCAAAAACCACACCTCTCATATTAAAGTGCATACAACATAGTTTATTTTGGAGCATTTTGAGTGAGCATAGGTGACAATACAGATTTAGGTTACCCCAAATTTCAATGTTGAAGCAGTTTCAGCTTTATGGAAAAGAGAAAGCCGTAAATCAAGGTAAATTTAAAATGCATTGTTAGGTATATCAGAGAAGTGGGGGAAGCTTTTCTTTTTTGTTTTTGCTAGTTTGGTTGTTGTAGTTCAGTAAAGGATTTTTTTAATTCATTTTTTAACTTGTTCACTTTGCATTCAACTCACTGCCTCCCTCCCAGTCACTTCTTTCACAAACCTTCCCGTTCCCCCTTCTCTTCTCCTCTGAGGAAGAGGGAGCCCCTCCCCCACTATCCTGCACCTTGGCACTTTATGTCTCTGTGAGGCTAGGCTCTTCATCTCCTACCCAGGCCAGAGAAGGCAGTCCAACTAAAGAATATATCCCATATACTGGTAACAGGTTTGAGATACCCTTGACTCTCCCAAGCTCCATATTTGTACATTTAAGGAGGGAGGACTAGGTCCAGCCTCTGTATGTCCTATGGTTAGTGCTTCAGACTCTAAGAGGCCCAAGGGTCCAGTTTAGTTGATTCTGTTGGTCTTCTGTGGAGTTCCTATTCCTTTAGGGGCTCTACTCTTTTCTCCTATTCTTCCATAAGAGTCCCCAAGCTCCATCCATTTGGCTGTGGGTGTCTGCATCTGTCTTAGTCAGTTGGTAAGTGGAGCCTCTCAGAGGACAGCCATGCTAGATTCCTGTCTGCGAGCATAAGAAAGTTCATTAATAGTGTCAGCAATTGGTGCTTGTCCATAGGATGGGTCTCAAGTTGGGCCAGTTATTGGTTGGCCTTTCCCTTAATCTCTATTCCATCCCCTGTGCCTGCATTTTTTGGAGATATGATAAATTTGGGTTGAAAGTTTTGTGGGTGGGTTGGTGTCCCTATCACTCCACCAGAGTTCCTAGAGGAGGCAACCTCCCCAGGCTCCACATAAGGTAAGCATTTCTATAGGCTCAAAATACTATTTGATAATATTATTAGATTTTGGATCTTGTGAAAGCTAGTTGCTTGCTAAGTTAATGGATTCTAAAATGTTTTTTTTCCCTACCATCACAAGGTGTTAGTTTTGACACAGAGTAAGGCAAGGAATGGCTGTTCTGGAAGGCCAGAACTTAGCCCAAGACAGAGAAATTGGCCTCTGGATCTGCAAAATTTCAATCTCTCCACAGTACAAAATTCTAATCTCCCAATCAGTCACTGCAGATAGATTTCATTCATGAGTTTCATTCACAGCAGATGGAGCTTCTTACAGAAGGTTTTACTCTGCATGATGTTTTGTTTTTATATTCAGTGTACTCATATCCACTTCCTAAGTCTAAAAAAGCTTTTAGTCTTTGAAATGATATAATTTGTTGGTGTTACAGTTTAGCATCTGCATTTAATCATTAGTGTGATTAACTGGACATTATCACCCTCTAGTTTTATTTTTTGTCTCACTGTTTAGTTTACTTTCTTCCTTTTTTTCTCCTTTTCTTATGTTTGCATGATGAAATAAAGGAATAGAAGGATATTTATCTCTTTATATGTTCTCAAGTATTGAAATTATTTCTTAACTATACAGCACAATGTGGCAGCAAGAATGTAATTATAGGCGGTAGAAACCCTCTTCTATCTCCACAGGATCCTGGCCCAACCTCTTTGAAGAATGGAGCAGGCAGTTAGCAAAGAGTAC
This sequence comes from Rattus norvegicus, assembly GCF_021556685.1. Classification (NCBI taxonomy): domain Eukaryota; kingdom Metazoa; phylum Chordata; class Mammalia; order Rodentia; family Muridae; genus Rattus; species Rattus norvegicus. The sequence continues at coordinate 101,168,226 of NC_141538.1, forward strand.
AAATGACAGGAACTTTGTCAGTCAGGAATTAACAACCTTTAAATAGGATATACATCTTAGAGGTAAATAAAACAGCTTTGAACTGTCAGTATCAGGGCGCTACTAACCCAGAGCTATAATATTTGTTCTGAAATTTCACAGTTTCACGAAGTATTATGGCCCTTTGGGATATCAGTTTAAGGCTGTCTGTTACAGGTCATGTCTCTCGGTCAGGGGGAGCATGTCTCAGAGTCTGGACAGCCTGAGCCTGGAAGCCATCTCAGTGTGGGTTTCCTCTTTGCAACCCAACTGAGAGCAGAATATTGAAACCCGAGACAGGAATGAGTCTTCCTGCTTGAAGCCACTGGTCAAGTCCTAGGGCCTGGTTCAGACAAGCTTCCATCCAGGGCAAATTTTCCCTCTCTGACCTACCCTTTTGGGAACTGGTCTCTGAAGCCCTCAGGATTCTTGTGAAGAAAGGAGTCCCTGGGGCCTGGCTGACAGCCAGTGTCAGGAGCGGGGCTCTGAAGTCCACTTTTTCTTTTTCCATTGACTCCCACAACAGCTCTTACTCTCCAGCCCTTGAAGACCAAAATTCATAGATGTGTCAGAGTGCCAGTTGGGCCCTGACCAACTGAATGTAGGTATGTTGGTTAGGTTTTTGTTTTGTTTTGTTTTTGTTGTTTCATCAGTTTAACATAAGTTAATCTGGGAAGAGGGATACTTAAGAGAAGGATGGCCTCCTTCAGATTGCCCTATGGTGCATTTTCTTGATTAATGATTGCAGTAGGAAAGTCCAGCCAATTAATGGGCAGTGCATCCCTGAGCAGATGGTCCTGTAGCGTGTAAGAACTCAGGCCCGGAGGCGTTAGTCAGAGAACAACCATCTTCCATGGTCTCTGCTTCAGTTCCTGCTTCCAGGTTTCTGCCCTGACCCCCCTTCATGAATTGACTGTGCTGGGAGTACTGAAGCCAAATAAACCCTTTCTCTCCTGAGTTACTTTTGTTAGGTGTTCTAGCTATAGCAATAGCAAGGAAATTAGGATTATGAGTATGATAATAAGGTGAAGTAAGACCAATCAGAAAAGAACTGGCTAAACCCAATACTGGTAAGGGAAAGAATGCTGAGCTTGCCAAAAATAGCCAGAAGTCCACAATTAGGTCTGTAGATTAATGTTTCCTGCATAGGTGGAGGAAATCGTAACAGGCATCTCTTTGTTACAAGTTACTATGGTGACCTGTGCAGGCAGCCTGCTACTTCCTGTCTGTGTCTTTCAGTTGTGGATTTCACTCTGCATGCTCTCAGGTTCCTTTGCCTTTCTCGCTTTGGCCTACTGACTTTCAGAAAGGTCCCTTTGGAGTGCAGGTTCCACCCAACCCTAAAAATTTTCCCTACCTCATTTCTTTTCCTGATGGCATGCAGTCAGGCCACATTTACCTGTTTCTTCAATCATAGAGAATAATGTGACTAAATGCTAATCAATGGAATGTAGTGTGCACACCTCAGAAAACTGTTCTGGGACTGTCTTACTTACATTGGTATTACCAGAATGAATACCTGACAGAAACATGGAAAGAAGGTGGTTTTGTCATTTATTTGTTCAGAGAATCTTAGTTTACCAAAGACTGAAAGGAAGGCTGGACAATGGCTTATCAGGATCTTGGGACAGAGGCTTCTTATATCACAGCACCCCAGAAAGTAGAGCATGGCTACAATCACTCAAGACCTGCCATCACTGACCTACCTCTGTGAGGTAGGCCTCAGCTTGTGAAGGTTCCTTGGCCTCCCCAATGATGCCATCTGCTGAGAAACAAGTACTCCAGGCATGAGCATAGGAGACCATTTCAAAGTCAGACCATCACAGTAAATAGGAAGTGATCTCTGAAGGTGCTGCTTATGTGAACTCTTCATACTTACTGTGTACTACAGTAAGTGACCAACACTTACTGTGTAGAGGACAGCTGCTGAATAGGAGGACTGACTTCTAAACGTCTTTAGAGTAGGAGGTTAAGTATGATGGACAATGTAAATTGTGTATTCCAAGATATTAAGGGAGAGTACTAAATGTTTTTATATAAAGCAAGTATTTAAGATTATGGATATACCAATTATCATAATTGAATCATTATACATTATACAGAAGAATTGAAAAATAATCATGCTAGATCCTATAATTATGATATATCATTCCAAGTTGATGTCAAATTTTAATACATAAAATACAAATGATGTCTTTGTTTTCACTGTTATATCATTTACATAAACATTTAATTTTGATTACAACTACATGTAAAAAACTTGAAACAATATAAGCCATATTTGATGTGTGACTATAGGTGTAAAATATCACTATAACTTAATATACTACTCATATTGTATTGGTCTATTAGTTGCAATTTATGAAGAAATTTAACTGTATTTTTCATGTTAAGTAACATAAATCTACACTTTCTATCTCTCTCTCCCTCTCTCTCTCTCTTTCTCTCTCTCTCTCTCTCTACACACACACACACACACACACACACACACACACACACACACACACACACATATAATTTTCAATTGATAGAAATGTGGGGCCATGGGAGTGTTTGTAGAACCTTAGAGTCTTATGGGTGACAAATGACCAAATACAAGTGGTGGCTGACCACAGTTATACTCTTCTATGCACGAATCACATTGCCTTGCTACATGTGAACATCCCACTAAGATTTTAAATGTTCTCATTTTGGGTGGTATCACTTTTTCTGTCCCATCCAGAGAAATCAAAAGCTGTATTTGGGAGGAATAGTAAAGATATTTTTCTTCTGATGGTGGATATAGCCTAACTTGCTCCTAGGATAGCTTTTGAAGAGAAAAACAATTTAGAAAAGTGGAAAATAGGAGAACACCCTCATATAAATCTTATATATTTTTATCCAAAGCTGAAGGCATCTTTGCATAAGGAGTCAAATGGTATCTGTGCTAAATGGAACAGTGTAAGTAGATAAGTATTTGAACAGGGAGGGAAGGCTCTTGTCTGTCAGATCATCCCTCAGATTGATGTGGGAATAGGCCTAGTAGTCAACAAATAAAGATCTGGAATAATATGGCAATAAAAGAATTAAATTTCATTCCTACTACTTTTCACTGGATCACTCAGAAATAATATTTCTTCACTTCTAAAATGAGCTGTTAGTAGGCATGAGCATCTCAGTGGACCTAAGCAATAAGCAAGGGAACAAAAGTATATTTTTAAACTAGAAAAGGGCCAGAGGAGGAGATAAACCCACCTTAATAGTGATTCTACTGGGCAGTAAGTTTGCTTTGTGAAACAACCAGCATACCCATGTCTTATGAATAAATATGCATAAACACTACAATAATCTCAGAGAGTAAAATAAATAGAATTGAGTATTTTGTGGTAGTCATATAGTCCAAATATATTCTAAGTAGTTTGCCAAAAATCAATCTCCTTTTCAATGTGACCTATTCCAAATAGCTGCTGATCTGATCACTCAGGGAAATGCCGATATTGCTGGGCTTTAGTAATTCACTCAATGCTAAAAATAAAAATGTCTATTGTCCCCACCAGCGATCAACACACACACACACAGCCTCTAGTGCAAGTCAAAGGGGCCAGAGTCCTTCACTGTTCAGATGAGTCTGCCTTTTGTTTATGAAAATGCTTCATTCAATGCCTCACGATAAAAATTTCGTCCACTTCAGAAATGTATGTAAATTAATTCTCAAGGATCAGCATATGTGCTGCACAATCCAAAGAAAGATCTTAGAACTATAAAGAACATAGTATTTACGTGAATGCATAAAGTTCACTGGTGAATGATAAACACGGGATATTAAAATACTGTTTTTATGATTAAAAAAGCCTTTAAAATTCTCAAGCCAAAATTAAAATAAAAATGAAATATAATTGTAATTACATACAGCAATGATTTACAATACAGAAGCCTACTTTCTGAAACAAAGCACACAACATTTGTGCCTGAGCATGAACATGGGTCCACGAGTGTTTCTGTAACTGAAGTTATTAAACATATCTCTGTGAACTGTGAACTGCTTCATTGAATTACACTGGTGTAATTAGACATGAATTATAGAATGTACAGAAGGAAATTAGAAGACAACCATGACAACAAAAGATACATGAGAAAGGGTGCAAAAGAACTGTAAGTCAAACAGCATGAATAATTGGTAAGAGCTATGGCTAAGAGGTTAAGAGCATCGACTGCTCCTCAACATGATCTGGGTTCAATTCCCAGCATCCACATGATATCTCACATTCTTCTGAAACTCGAGTTCAAAGAGATCCCATAGCCTCTTTTGGCTTCTTCAGGTGCCAAGTCGTGTTTCATTTTCCTTGCTCTTTTTCGAAGTATCTGTGACTAAACTTGCCCTACACTGGAGAATGTTGTGGGTGCTTATGACGACTGTGCACTACACTGCTTATAACGGCATGTTGTAAGTTCCTCAGCCCCATGTGTTCTACACTGTTATTTAATTATTGTTTCTTCTTGATTCTGTCTAGGTGTGTCGTCCCTATTTGAAAGTAGAGGTGTCATTAGTTAACACTGTGTTATTGCACATTTTTCCATTTATTTTTGTCAACCTGTATCTTATACACATAAGTGTTTTAATGTGTGGTGTACACACACACACACACACACACACACACACACACACACTCGCACACATCAATATATTCCTCTCCTGGCGCAGTGATACATTAACATTGTATGATATTGTACATTCATTATCTCTTGCGACATTTTCTCTTTTTTGTCTTACAGAGCCATGGTCACATCTGTTTCTTTGTTGTTACTGTTTGAACAGAATATCTTGTTTCTAACTATTTGCCTGCAGTCTATGCATATCCTTAACATAGTAGGAATTGTTGTGGACAGCATAAGTAGTATCTTGATGTTTTAAAATAAAAATTCAGTCATTTGGTTTATTCTTAAAAATTAAAAGGTATTTATTAATTTTCTGTAAATGGATGTTTTGCCTGTGTGTATGTCTGTTCCATATGCAGGCAAACAGATATACAGCATTCATCTGCACCAATGCTATTGCATCGATCCTTGGAAAGAAGGAAATGCTACTATATGCGATAATATGGAGCAATCTTGATGAGATTATGTTAAATGAAATAGGAGAGCCAAGAAAAGAGAAATATTGTATGATTTCAGTTCTGTCATGGAGCTTAAAGTAGTTAAAATAACTGAACCAGAGGCTAACATGGTGAAAGCAGGATCTAGGGTGAGAAATGAGTTACTATTTAACCAGCAGAACATTCTGCACACTGATAAGGAAATCCTGGAGGCCCGATGTCCACCACTGTATTACACTTAGTCATACTGCACAGACAACTGCGCTTGTTAAATCACCAAATTCAATGCTGTCAATAAGATGGCTAATACTAACTGTTAGCTAGAAGACTCTAGAATCATCTAGGAGACAAGTCTTTCAGTATGGCTCTAAGGTGTTAGATAGATTAGCTTGGTCTCTGGAGTGTGCGTTGAGGATTTTAACTAAGGTAAAAAGATCCATCTTAAAATGTAGGCAGTGCCCTTTTCTGGACTGGAGTCCTAGGTTTAGGAAAAAGAGAACTGAAACTGAGCACCAGCATTCATCTTCCCGACTGTGGACACAATGTGAGCAGCCACCACAGGCCCCTGCTACCACTTACCTCCTGGCCATGATGAAATGTGCCCAGAAACCGTGAGCCAAATAAACCAGACATCTAATTAAAGTAATAAGGCAAGCTATAGCTGTTTTACCTCTTTTCCAGATACTCATTTCGTGAATATTGACTCAATGCTCTGATTATATTAAATCTGTGTTCTCTAATTTCTTTTATTTATTTAGTATGTCACTTTGATCACAGAAAGCACTCTAAAGTTCTTTGGAATAAATTAATTTCTATATTATTAAAGGAAAACTCTATTAGTGTTCTCCAGATATGACCTGGTAGTTAACTTGAGGACTCAGTTGTAAGTAAGGCTAAACTCTTCTATTGGTGATGTTCACTGGAAACTCAGAGCAGCATGTTTCATATTAGAAATATTTTGGAAATAAACAAAGATGTTCCTTTTCACTATTTTGTGCTTCAGGTATACTGATGAACTACTGCTGGACACCTCCCTAGAGGGTGAAACTAGGCTCTCAATAGCCAGACAATATGTAATGAAGTAAAAGACAAAGAAGTTAGAGGATGTGTTCGTAACGCAACTAGGAGCCATCAATGTGCTAGGAACCTGCGAAAGGCTTTATATCTAATTGAATTTTAATGGAACAATAAATGTGGAGCAGATAACAAAGAAGTTCTACAGGCAAGGAAGCAATATGATCAAGGGAACAAACCTATTAATTAGGAAAGTTATAAAAAGTGCAGGAGATGTGAGGTTCAACACTGAGTTTAATAGAGGACGAGTATATGCAGTGGTCAAATTGGAATGAGCTTAAGGTCTAGCCTCAGGAACTTAGTGAAACACAGATAAGTGAGAACCATTTCTACTTCACTGCCAGTCTTACGTGCACACAATACCAATAACAGCAACAAAAGCCTGTAGTGTGTACCTCATCTAGATCCTCACACATAAAAGCTATGCCCAGTGTAGAGGAAAGGGTATTTTTAAGAGTCCCTGTGCTTAGGGAGTATTGTAATTAAGTCCTACACAATGTACAGGATCTCAACATAGCATCTCTCCATTTTATATAGTTTTTCCAGCATTTTATACTGTTCCATAATTCTTATTGCTTCACATCTGACTGTAGTCTGCACAGACTTGAACTGCCGTGCATGCCAACTGGTGGTATAGCCTCCTGTTGTATCTACAGAAAAAGTTGGGTGACTTGAATTACACAGATGTAAACTAAGGCATTATTTTTCATATTCTACAAGTTCATTTATGAATAGAGTCATAGAAAAGATAGCTTTCACAATATAACTAACTTACCTTCAAAGGAGAAGAATAAGAAAGAATGTAGTAAGTATTAGGTTACTGACACCTAAGTCTTTGTTTTCTTAGACTTGAGTCAGCAGAAACAAGAGGCCAGGTAAGAATGCTTGTGTTTTGGTTTTTGTCACCCTTGTTAATTTCCCTGACCTTTGTAAACTCTGACCCACTCATGTTCTTTTACAGCCTTTATTTTGTGAACCATGGATGAATTACTCCTATTTTGTAGAAATTTTGGAGATATGGATAACAGACATAGGATAATAATTTGCATTTCTTCTTATGAAAACCTTTCACTTTCATCAAGGTAATCTTTCCAAGTCCTAATCCAGATAGGAAGTGCTTAGTCTTCATGGAACTATTAAGATAAAGGATATACTTACCTCATGATCAATTACAGGATAACTCTCAAACTTGTATATACTGAGTGATTCAAATGGCTCACTGTAAAATACATATTACATGCTAAGTGAATATAATAATTACATTTGAAAAATCAAAGACAGATTTTAGATCGCATAGTAGTTTGAATGAAAATGACAACCATAGGCTCATATGTTTGGATATTTGGTTCCTAGGTGAAGATTTGCTCTTGGCAGTCTGTGCCAAGTGCTACAAATTTCAGTATTATAATATGAAAAGCTTGTGTCCCCAAGATACGGGCACGGAAGTGATGTTTGGTTGGAGGGTGAAGACAATGACCTTCACTTGGAAATACCATGCAAGAAAACACATGCATGCATGTATGCATGGATGGATGCATGCATGTATGCATGGATGGATGCATGCATGTATGCATGGATGGATGCATGCATGTATGCATGGATGGATGCATGCATGTATGCATAGATGGATGCATGCATGTATGCATGGATGGATGCATGCATATACACATTAAAAGAGGAAGAGATGGAAGGAGAGACAGAGGAAGTGAGCATATGCATACACACACACACACACACACACACACACACACACACACACACACACACACACGAGCAATGGAAGTAACTTTCTGAATTCTTACGACCAAGCCTTAGATGGAAGACACATTTCAATGGCACGGTTTCCAATGCTAATCTGAAAAATAAATGGACCTCAGCTGAGGAGCCGTACAGACCATGTTCTAATTACATCATCTTCTGGGTCCTCTGGGTTTGCAGCATGAAGTATAATGTAACACACCCCGAGGCCAGAGGATGAACAGGCTTGAGTTACCACTGCATTATTTGGCTGCCCTCGTGAGAAACATAAACCGTCTCCACAATCTGCAAGATAAAACAGGAGAGGCTGATCGTTTGACTCAAACAAAGTCATCTTGGAAGCAACCGCTGTCTTCTACCTGACCCTGGGGTGACTCCTCATCAGGTCCAGCTGGAGACTGTACCCAGAAGGATTACAACTGGATTTTCTGAAGCTGCTCTTTTCCCTGACACACTTATTGATATGACCATCTTGTTTTTGTTGAAGTGATGTGAGACAAATTACAACTAGGTGTTGAGAAATTCATCCCTGAGAAGTGCCACTTCAGACAATCCCTGAAAGACAAACGTCTCCTGGAGTTTACTGCCTGTTAATAATATTTCATCTAAATCTCTGTGGCCAAGATCAAGCCAAGCGATTTTCAGAGCATTCATATTTTTCCTTTCATGTGAAAATACAGTGGAAAAAACCATGTAATGCATTTGTTTAATGAAACATTTGGACATTTCTTTATAGAGATGACCACACATCTGTGACCATGAAAATACCTGAGCTTTGACATTTTTATTTTCTGTCTTAATATTGCAATCACTTATTTTTTCTGTTAATATTTTATTGCTCCACCTATTTTGTGATCTCAATGCAGAATAAATCAAATCTCCAAGCACACCATGTGTGCTTATCTAACAGTGTAAGCATGTACAAAAGTTTAAGATTCACCTCCCACTAGAAAAGGAGAGGTTATAAAAACAAAACTAAGAGAAAGATTTTCTAGCAGCTCAAGTTTGCAACCACTGGTATTTCAAAAAAGGGTGCATTTCCTTTTGCAAATATTTTAAGCTGAAAATATGCTTATTGTTCCAAAATAACATAGAAGTATATATGTTAGAAAGAGATATAGATGATAGATAAATTCATGCTTATTGTTATAAACAGTATAATATAAATAATTGATAGCTTAAGAAAAATACATCGATATGTGGGTATATCTAGCTATTCAGATGATAGAAGATATATGATAGAGATAGACAGACCTAGACAAATGATAGACATGTGATATATAGATTTCATAGAGAAATAGATTATAGAGATAAAGAAATATGGAATAGATGATAGATAGATAGATAATAGATCAGATATATACTCACCAAGTCTAATGAGTTATTTGTAAAATTCAGGGGAGATAGTGATTTACTTCATTTTCTTATAACAACTATTCTAATGGTTTTTGTCCAATTAATTATTTGTTGAATGCTCATTCTATCCTAGGGCTGTGTTGAAAAGGATTATTATAATATTAATGTACTTAAATAATTAATTCAAATGTACATACATATTTATATCTGGATTTTATCTACACGTTAATGCACTCTCATATGTATATGCATGATAACAAGTGGGAAGACTGGGACAACATGTGAACAATAAGTCTTCTACGTGATTAGACTGATTAGGTTTTTGTGAGCTTGACACAGCAAAGGTCATTTGGGATGACCCTTAAAGGGACCTCAGATTGATCTGTATGCAAGTCTAGGGCACATTTCCTTGATTAATGATTGATGTGGGATAACTGAGTTAACCTGTGGTGGAACCACCCCTGGGCAGGGTTGTGTCCTGGGTTGTGTAAGACAAAACAGGCTGAGCAAGCCATGATGAACAAGCAGGCAAGCAGCGTTCTTCCATGGTCTCTGCTTGAGGTCTGGCCTCCAGGTTCTTGTCCTGACCTCATTTCATAATGTACTATGATGTGCAAGTGTAAGCCAAATAAATCCTTTTTGCTCCATAATGTTTTTTGTCATGCTGTTTATCATAGCAACAGAAAGCAGATGGCCTGCTTGACCTAGAACTCTTGCTGGTATTTTCAGACACATGAAGGATTCAGGTTTCCCTTTGTGCAGAGTTGAGAAAGGGTACTGGGGAATTCTTACAAAAGTAAATGAGATAATTAGACTGTTCATCTGCTCTGGTCATTTCTAATCTTTAGTTAAAAAATAAAACTCAAAAGAAAATCAAGGCAAACACTAGTGATTGGTCCTCCTGTCTTTTATGTGGATTGATCTGGTGGTGTATTGACAATGTTATTAAGCTTTGTGGACTGAATTCCACACTGGACCATGACATTGTTTGTGGTAGGTCCAACAACCCCATTCCCCTAAATCCTCACTTGGCTCCTACTATCTGCAAGTTTTGCTGAGCCTCTGGTGTGCTCCAGCCAGGGGCATTAGGAAGGGGCCTATGGGCAGGTCTGGAGTCAGGCATGTGGGGTTCTCAGTGTCAACTGCCTCTTCCCCAAGAAATAGAAATTATTGGGAAAGAACAACCTCAGCGTTCTTCCTAGAAAATATACAAAAGAGAAAAGCAACAGTCAACCATGGGCATATGCTTTAGAGTCCCATTTAGAACTATCTCTGTCATGAATCAGTAAAGGTTTGCCCTTACCATCCCCTCTTCTCCCAACCCTCGCCTTGTGAAATAGCAAGCACTTAGTCTGTCTCTATTTTTCATTTGTGTATTTGAGATCCTACGGCATTCAGTATTCTGCACAAAACACTAGTGGAAGCAAACTGAAATGTTCCGAAGCTGTTCAGAAAACTTGCACGAAGAAACTAATCTGAACAATTAAAGTAAAAAGAGTCTTCCACCATCACCATTTTTCTTCTTAGTCCATTTGTTTTGTCTTGGCAATACTACATGAACAATTTTTTTAATGCTCAGAGTACACCAAAAACTAACTGTAGTGAGTGATTTTTTTTTACTGTGAAGAATAGAATTTAATGTAAAGTCTTTTCCTTGTGTTGGAAAATATTTTGGAACTATTTTGTTGAGTGCCATGGCTTTACATTCTCTTAGTTTGCATACAAAACACAATTACTTCGTGTTTGTGCAAAGTAAGGCAAAAAAGGTGCAGTGAAAATTTGAGAATTTCCAAACCTTTAATCACCAGGGCCCTTTTCAGAGTTCCCTGGTTCCTGTTTACCTAATGGAGTCACCCTTGTCCTCCTAAAGTGCAACTCTTCATCAGATAAATACATTGTGCATTCCCTGTAGTATAACAGGGATTTGATACAATTTCTCCTGGGAAGAATACCTGCTATTTTATGCCAATTGTAGAACATGACAAGTGTTTGATGTTAGAAGCTCTGTATTAATTAAGTTTTGTATTTAGCAATGGCAATACATTCTACTATGTACAAAGAAAGCTCAACTGTGTGTTATTTACACAGAACACTTGCTGTTCTTGCTAGTAGTGGTGGCTGTTGATAATGGCTTTCATCAGGGCTGGGGATGCTGTGATGAAAATTGATATGATCCCTTACCTCGTTGCTGAAAGAAATCTGGGTCATTATGTAGTAAGCCAGGCAGGGGTCAGGAGTAATGACATTTCTGGGCTTTCTGTCTATCTTGTCCTCTCTCTCTTTTCTAACAATCCCTTTGTTATTTATCCCAGCTAATGTACTTCGGTGGAGTTGATAAATATTAGTATCCCCTTCCTTATACATAACCTTCACTAGGCCGAAGTTTAGTCCTTCTGAATGCCATGCAGTACTCTCTTGTGAGAAACTTTCCAGTGGTAACACAGAGCCTCTGATACAATTACACAATTACAATGGCAGGAAACAAACATAGCTCTCAACCTGCTCCCTACTTGTCTTCTTTACCTTTCACTTTATACTCTAGGAATGCAAGGTCAGCGAAGCTCTATAACATACACCAATGATGGATCATGACACTGTTGTCTACGGTATTTCCTCAGCTTGCAACAACACAAAAATTTACTTTATAGCTTGCAACCTACTTCATGAATTATTTGTCCAGAAAGCTCCTCATGAACCCTGACCTTTTTACACAAAACCAGGGCCCCTTCTTGATCCCATAGCACCCTCTGCTGTCTTACACTATAGAACATAGTACAGTGAGCTTCTTTTGTTCTCCTTTGAGAATCAAGGCTGGGAATGTCTTAAAGTCATGGGCAGATGTATGGAACAATATTTGATTCATTTTTTCCCATATTCCTACTAGGTTCCACCTTGCAGGATGAAAAGACTGAAGAGCAAAGGACAGGTTATAGCAATGAAAAACAGGAGTTTCTAGAGAAAGAATGACCGTGTTGGGTGGGAGGCTCTTAAGAGCAGATGAATTTCCTCAAAATAAAAGAGGCCCCATTACAGGAAATAGACTGTGTACTCTGCTGGTTGCAATAAGGAAGAGCAAAATAATAAAACATTATGTGTCTGTGGAGTAGCTTGAGATGAGTGACACGCTCCAAACGTCTTTAGCAGCCCTGCTACATCCTCCTAACCATTTTCTTTTTTGGAATGTCTGCTTTGCTCTTTGGTACTCATTCACATCCCTTTAGGCCTGAGCAAAGTTCTTAGTGTCTATGAAGCCTTATCCAGTGACCAGAGGAAATATTTTTAACCTGTCTGAGACCTTAGAATATTGACTCATTCTTGACATTTGTAAATATTCCAGGGCTTTCTTCCTTTCATGTTAATTTAATCTCAAAGAGTGCTGTCTGGTTAACCAGATTGCTAGCTATATTGTGGCTGGCACACTAAGGCCTGTCCTTGGTATTGATGATAAATAGAATGGACACTTAATTGACTATTTCTGTTTTTCATAAATTCACTCTTAGGCCAAAATATTTAACAAAATATATGTCTACAAAGAACAATTATAAAAGTTAAAATGTTTAAATTTGATTAGATCTGAACATATTTTAAGCATTTTAACCAACCATATGTTCTTATTAACAAACAAACAAACAAACAAACAAACAAACAAACAGACTCTTGCCATTCAAATGTCTGAGAATAGATAAAGGAGTTGATTAGTCCATAGAAATGTTACCTTCACTAAAATAATTGTAAGATATTTTCTGTTCAAATTTACCACAAATGCCTGACAATAAAAAGTTCTACATATAAGTGCTGAAATGTGTAAATTCATATTTTTATTAAATTGGTGATATGGAATATTAAATGCCTCTATTCAAAGTTACTGAGCACATATCATAGATTCGCATTTCAGCTCATAATTCAAACATCCAAGAAATATCTTTATTTTCTATATTCATGCAACGTAGAACGATTTCTACCTCGTGGAAGTAAAACTTATTTTTAACTAATTTGAGATTTCATCCTTTCTTTTTTTCCCAAGATGTGTCTAAGTCACCGAACTTAACAGAGTGGCAAGCCGTGAGAGCAAAGTGGGGTTGGTGCTCAAGGATGGCTCCCTACACCTGTGCCTTACAAGATATCTGGCTAGCTTACTTTATCCCCACATACATGATTATCACTCATCTCCTACCTGAGATCTGCACACAGAGGGCCTCTTCCCAAGTCTCAGAGTGAAATGTTCTACATGGCACTCTCACACCCAAATCTTTGTGAAAACTCAGGTCTCTAAGCCATCTGCTCTTTTTCTTTTTTCTTTTTTTTAATCTTTTATTTTTTGATATTTTTATTTACATTTCAAATGTTATTCCCTTTCCCGGTTTCCCATCCATAAGCCCCCTATCCTATTCCCCTCCCCTTCTTCTATAAGGCTGTTCCACTCCCCATCCACCACCCTTTCCCACCCCCTCCCATTTCCCTACACTGAGGAGTCCACCATCAGCAGGACCAAAGCCTTCTCCTCCCATTTGTGCCCAGCAAGTCCATCCTCTGCTACATGTGCAGCTGGAGCCATGGGTCTGTCCATGTGTACTTTTTGGGTAGTGGTTTAGTCCCTGGGAGCTCTGGTTGGTTGGCATTGTTGTTCTCATGGGGTTGCAAGACCCTTCAGCTCCTTCAATCCTTTCTCTAATTCCTCCAACAGGGACCCCGTTCTCAGTTCAATGGTTGGCTGCTAGCATTCGCCTCTGTATTTGACATGCTCTGGCTGTGCCTCTTGGGAGACATCTATATCCAGTTCCTGTCACCATGCACTTCTTAGCTTCATCAACCTTATCTAGTTTTGCTGGCTGTGTGTTTGTGTGTGTGTGTGTGTGTGTGTGTGTGTGTGTGTGTGTGTGTGTGTATGAGCCACATGTGGGACAGACTCTGAATAGCCATTCCTTCAGTCTCTGCTCCAAAATTTACCTTCATATCCCCTCCTATGAATATTTTTGTTCCCTCTTCTAAGAAGGAGTGAAGCATCCGAACTTTGGTCATCCTGCTTCTTGATCTTCATGAGGTCTGTGGATTACATCTTGGGTAATTCAAGCTTTGGGGTTAAAATCCACTTATCACTGAATGCATACCAAGTGTGTTTTTCTATGATTGGGTTACCTCACGGAGGATGATATTTTCTAGTTCATTCCATTTGCCTATGAATTTCATGAAGTTATTGTTTTTGATAGCTGAGTAGTACTCCTTTGTTTAGATGTACCACATTTTTTTTCCTTTTCCTTTTTTTTTTTTTTCGGAGCTGGGGACCGAACCCAGGGCCTTGTGCTTCCTAGGCAAGTGCTCTACCACTGAGCTAAATCCCCAACCCCATAGCACATTTTTTGAATCCATTCCTCTGTTGAAGGGCATCTGGGTTCTTTCTAGCATCTGGCTATTATAAATATGAACACAGTGGTGCATGTGTCTTTGTCATATGTTGGAGCATCTTTTGGGTATATGTCCAGGAGAGGTATAGCTGGGTCCTCAGGGAGTGGAATGTCCAATTTTCTGAGGAACCTCCAGAGTGGTTGTACCAGTTTGCAATCCCATCAACAATGGAGGAATGTTCCTCTTTCTCCACATTCTCGCTAGCATCTGCTGTCACCTGAGTTTTTGATCTTAGCCATTCTGACTGGTATGAGCTGGAATCTCAAGGTTGTTTTGGTTTGCATTTACCTGATGACTAAGGATGTTGAACATTTCTTTAGGTACTTCTGAGCCATTTAATATTTCTCAGCTGAGAATTCTTTGCTTAGCTCTGTACCCCATTTTTAGTAGGGTTATTTGGCTCTCTGAAGTCTAACTTCTTGAGTTCTTGTATATTTTGGAAATTAGTCCTTTATCAGATGTAGGATTGGTAAAGACATTTTCCCAATCTGTTGGTTGCTGTTTTGTCCTAATGACAGTGTCCTTTGCCTGACAGAAGCTTTGCAGTTTTATAAGATCCCATTTATCAATTCTTGATCTTAGAGCATAAGCCATTGGTGTTTTGTTCAGGAAATTTTCCTCAGTGCCCATGTTTTCAAGACTCTTCCCCACTTTTTCTTCTATTAGTTTGAGTGTATCTGGTTTGATGTGGAGGTCCTTGGTCCACTTGGACTTAAGATTTGTACAGGGTGATAAGAATGGATCGATCTGCATTCTTCTACATGCTGACCTCCAGTTGAGCCAGCAACATTTACTGAAAATGCTATCATATTTCCATTGGATGGTTTTGGCTCCTTTGTCAAAAATCAAGTGATCATATGTGTGTAGGTTCATTCTGAGTCTTCAATTCTATTCCATTGATCTACCCGCCTGTCTCTGTACCAATACCATACAGTTTTGTTTTGTTTTTTTTTTATCACTATTGCTCTGTAATACAGCTTGAGGTCAGGACTGGTGATTTCCCCAGAAGATCTTTTATTGTTGAGAATAGTTTTTGTGATCCTGGGTTTTTTGTTATTCAAAATGAATTTGCAAATTGCTCTTTCTAATTTTATGAAGAATTGAGTTGAATTTTTGATGGGTATTGCATTCAGTATGTAGATTACTTTTGGCAAGATGGCCATTTTTATAATATTAATCATGCCAGTCCATGAGCATGGGAGATCTTTCCATCTTCTGAGATCTTACTCAATTTCTTTCTTCAGAGACTTGAAGTTCTTGTCATACAGTGTGGGATGATGTCATTACACAGGTGTAGGCAGGTACAAAATAGAACAAGGCCTGTCAATGGACAAGAAGGAAGGACAGGTGGGAGAAAAGTTTGAGGGAAGAGGAGGAGACTGGAGAAGAAGCTGCAGAGAGAACATTGAGGCTGACATTAAGATTCCACTCTCTGTATTTACAGGTTGTTATGAATATTCTTAAGGGATGAATGTATATAGGGCTTTGTATGTTTAGGTGGGCAATTTTATGTTACCAATTGCATCAGAGGTTATTGTGTTGTGTGTTCTTTCTTGTGGTGAATTAAGTTTAAGAGTGTATGTGGCAGCTGGGACACTAAGTTGCCGTGGAATTGAGATGTATATTTCTGTCATGGTGGCTGCCTGTCTTGGGAAATGGATGGGTAGAGAGATTGTTGCCAGGCTCAGAAAGAGGTCATCAGCAGTGTTATATGGAATGGATCAAGGTGAGAGGCTTTGCTGACTGAGATTAAGATATCTATCAGATATCTTGGGGCACTACAGTGGCAGACTTTGTGGGGGTAAAAGACAGCCATATATATATATATATATAATTTTACAACAACAATACAGATCTTTTACTTGCTTGGTTAGAGTCATACCTCGGTATTTTATATTATTTTTGACTATTATGAAGGGTGTTGTTTCCCTAATTTCTTTCTCAGCCTGTTTATCTTTTGTGTAGAAGAAGGCTACTGATTTGTTTGAGTTAATTTTATACCCAGCCACGTTGCTGAAGGTGTTTATCAGGTTTAGTAGTTCTCTGGTGGAATTTTTGGGGTCCTTTAAGTATAGTATTATATCATCTGCAAATAGTGATATTTTGACTTCTTCCTTTCCAATTTGTATCCCTTTGACCTTTTGTTTTCTAATGACTCTGGCTAGGACTTTGAGTATTATACCGAATAATTAGAGAGAATTGACAGCCTTGTCTAATTCCTCATTTTAGTGGGATTGCTTCAAGTTTCTCTCCATTTAGTTTGATTTTGGCTACTAGTTTGCTGTATATTGCTTTTACTATGTTTAGGTATGTGTGGGGAGTGGGTGTGGCGGCAGTCCCAAGGTGGCGCCCGGGACTGCAGCTAAGTCTCTAGATATATCTTTTTTTTTTCCTTTTTTTTTTTTTTTGGAGCTGGGGACTGAACCCAGGGCCTAGCAAGCGCTCTACCGCTGAGCTAAATCCCCAACCCTGTAGCTAAGTCTCATGACTAGCACCTGACTTCCTCACACCCCAGAAACTAGCCACGTCCATTGTGAGAGCTGCGCAGGCGCACCATGATGCAAGATCAGGCCATGTGATGTGGACCTATGAACTGAGATTACACAGTCTGGACTGAGGAGGCGGAGTTGAGGAAGGATATAAGGGAGTGTACTTGGGGACTTGAGGGAGAGAGAAGAAAAGGAAAGAAAGATTCCTGTTCGCATGTCGTAGGGTTCCTGAATAAACTGCTTTGAGAAGAACGTCGTGGTGTCGCTCCTTTCTGCGAGACGGAGACGGAGACGGAGACGACAGGTATGGGCCTTGAATTCCTGATCTTTCCAAGACTTTTAACATGAAGGGGTGTTGAATTTTGTCAAATGCTTTCTCAGCATCTAATGAGATGATCATGTGTTTTTTTTTCTTTGAGTTGCCATCTGTTCTTAAGCTCTGGGTTTCAAGTCCTTTGATGACGGAGAGACTCTTTGACAAGGGTCACTTAAGACCATCAGAAAACAAATATTTACATTATGATTCATAATAGTAGCAAGATAACAGTTATGAAATATCAGTTAAAAAATTTTACAGTTGGAGGCACCACAAACTGAGAAACTGTGTTTAAAGGTCCATAGCACCAGGAAGGTTGAGAACCACTGATCTAAGTACACACAGCCTTTTTTTTTTTTTTTTTTTTTTTTTTTGGTTCTTTTTTTTCGGAGCTGGGGACCGAACCCAGGGCCTTGCGCTTCCTAGGTAAGCGCTCTACCACTGAGCTAAATCCCCAGCCCCAACACGCAGCCTTTACTAGCTTTCCACCCCTTTGTTGAATATCATCCCTTAGGAAGACTCACCTCATTTCCCTATATTGAGACATATCAGCTCATGGTTCCCTAAAAATCATGGCTACATGTAATAAACGGTAAACTCCATACCCAAGCTGGAGTCTACCCCACCCCACTTTTGCAAAGGAACATCATGTTTGCTTGTACATAGACTCACTCATTTACATTCACTTTTTCTGTTCTCCTTTGTCTTCTTCACAATTTTTCTCTTCTATTCCCTTAATGCAGATTTTGTTGATACCTCCAGTGATTTCCTTTCCATCCAATCTTATCTTAAATCGACTATTTTAATTATTTATTTAAAATAACATAGGGATGCAGAAAAAGTCAGGGAAAAAACATGTAATAAATCCCATTAAGCAAACAGATAAACCAGGAAAGGAAACAGCATTTATAGTCACCCAGAAGTCCTACTTAACTGTTCTACCTTAACCTAAATCTTTCTTTGATTTGGTGACAGTGAGCAGTACAACCCTGGCCCTCCCGGCATTTGTTGTTGTTTTCATGATGCAAGTGTAAGTCCTTAGTTACTACCTGTTTTTATACCATCTTGTACTTATGGCCTTTAATATAATTTAAAAGTTCTTTTGTATCTTTTCCTTTTTGTTATAATTTACCTAATTTCTCTCTTAGGGCTGGGGCAGGGCTCAGTTAGAGAACCTAGATCACAGGTACAAGGCTTTCCTTTTGACATATGGGTTCATTATACCAACTTGGCTCATAGTATCCATTCAAAGTTCTGAAACTACCTTTTTTCCCTAACAAAACCCCAATTCACAACCATTATTGTTCTTGGTTGTTGATATCCCTCCTTTTCTTTCAGGGTCATTCATTTCTTAGTCATCAGTGTTTTTGAAGACTTCAGATTATTGAATTTAAAAAAAATTAACAAACTATCTTGTAGAGTTCCTTAGGTTTCCAGCAAAAAATGATCAGAAAGTAAGGGCATGAACTCCCTGCCTCCCCTTTAGCAATACCTCCCATCAGAGCAAAAGGTTATTGTGCACCTCTCCTAAGAACACCAGTTATGTTTCTTCTCTTTAAAATAATTAAGTGGTTACCCTAAAGTTTATCATGTAAACAATGGGAACTATCACAAGTCCACTTTAAGCAATGCTGCAGAAGTATAAGTACCCAATTAAAACACAAGCGATAAATATATATTGTAGAATGAACATCTAATTGGTTAATAGTGCTTGGATTTCAATTCAGAACAAAAGAAAATATGTATCATACTTTATCTAAAGTTAACAATTTAGATTCATTATAAATTATCCTATGATACAAAAGGCAACACAAAGACAAGCAATACTGGATGCTGCACAAGACCAGAACTTTATAGTTTATATTTAGCTATGAAATTTGATTTCAGAAAAGACTCATTCTTGGCTTGATTTCTTCATATTTAAAAGCTTCAGGAAAAGGGCAGATTTTAACAAATTGCTTTTACCCAGAAATCCCCTAAGGAAAAAAAGTGGGTTATGTTCTTGTGTTGTGTTCCAGGATCAGTAAGTCATGGGTCTGGGTGACACAGGAAGTAGGAAGAATGAACATATTTGTTTGAAAGCTGTCTGTGTAAAATTTTCCCTCTTTGCTTCAATATTCAGTTATAAATTTTTGGTGTGGTCCTTGGGTGTCAATGCCAAGATCTAAGTCTCATCACAGAAAGTGAAAATAAACTTCAGTCAAGCTGGTAGCTGGAAGAAGTGATGACCCTGAAGCCATTACTTTTTATTCTGTGATGTTCATTTTCCACTTCATGGGAACTGGCACAGGGTGTGTCTGGGTTCCATCCCTATGTCTTACAAAACTCTTACAGGAGTACAATTGGCTGATTTATTAGAAAGATTTAAGATTCTTATTTATTGTTTCTCTCTGGTTGTGGTTTGTCAAATAAGTCTCTATTACTTAAAACAAATTCAAGAAGTTGACTTAACAAATAGTTATCTTAATATAGTCATTATCTTCCCTTTTGCTGTGAAGATATACTTAACAAGAAGCGAGTTTAAAAGGTTAGGATGTACTTTTGCTTATAGTCTGAAAGGAGGATGCAGAACATGCTGGTAGAGAAGGCATGATGCCATGAGCATCAAATGGCTGCTCCCACTGCATCCAGTGGACAGGAAGTGAGCTAACAGTTAAAACTCATCAAGGCCTGTCCCTTATGATCTGCTCCATCCAACAAGGCTCCACCCCTTATAGATTCAACAACTTTCTGAATAGTTCCCAGAAGACTGCTTAAGGATCACATGTTCTACCAATTGGCCTTTCTTTTCTTGTAGGGTCAGTCTCCATACTTCTGCTTCTACTCTACCCACTTCTGCCATCTGAGATGAGTCATGTATACCTTCCTGACTCATGATGATAAGCCGTGAGAATCTTTTGACTCCAAAGAAGCTTTGCTTCTCAATATAGAGGTGTTACCTTGTCCCTGGACCACTTCTGATACCAAATTCAAACAACACTGGGTTACGCCAAGACTGAGTTATAAGCCCTGTTGAGCTGCTCTACAATCTGACAAGTTGGGATAACAACAAGCAGATCCAAATACTCGCTGAACATAAGCAAGACCAGAAATCCATACTAAGAAACAATACCAATCCCATCATAAAAACACAAACACCATGAATACCCAAGATAACATTTCCCCTCTAAAATTTAGTGTTCCCTGAGAAAAGAAACATTGATGAGTTAGAAGACATACATTTCAAAATAGTAGTAATAACTATGTTTAAGTGAATATGTATATATGCAGGATAATTCAAGATAAGAAAATAGAATTTAATAATGAGATAGAATATCTAAAGAAAAGCCAAGGTGAAATAAAATGCAAGATGAAAAATTTAAGAAGTCAAATAAAAAGTTCAGAGGAAACCTCATCAGTAGAATGGATCAAGTGGAAAAGAGAATATCAGATCTTTTATACAAGGTAAAAAAAATTGGATCACTCAGTCAAAGAAAATGTTACATCAATTTAAAATCAAACAAAAAAAATAAAAAAACATACAAGAACTCTGGGACACCATAAAAAGACCAAACCTACTAATTATAGGCATAGAAGGGCAAACTCAGGACAAGGTACAAAAAATAATTTCAACAAAATAAGAGGAATCCAAGGAAAGTGATGCATATCAAGGTGAAATATGCAAGCATATAGGGCACCAAATAGATTGGACCCTTTCAAAAGAACTTTCCATTTTATATAATAGTCAAATCACTAACTATATAGAACAAAGAAAGGCTATTGAAAAACTGTAGGAGAGACCAAGCTACAAATAAAGTAGGCCCATTAGAGTGACAGCTAATTTTACACTGAGAATTTTAAAGGCCAGAGATTTGGACTAGTATTTTACCAGTTATGAAAGACCATAGATAACAGGCTGGACTACTATACTCAGCAAAAATATCAGTCCTAATTGAAATAGAAAGGAAAATTGTGTAGGATAAAAACAGATTACAGGCATTGTTTAGCACTAAACTAGTTTTCCAAAGGATACTGAAATGAATTATTTGGCCCAAAGAGAAGGTTAAATACATCTAAGAGGATACTGGATATAAATAAAGAATTTTAGAACAGCTAATCAAAGGAGATTTAAAAGTCGATTATAATACAACAAAGTGACAGGAAAAACACATTGTTCAATAACTTTTCATATTAGTAGTATTAATCTTTCAATAAAGAAATAGAATGGATTAGAAAACAGAATGCATCTTTTTCTATATCCAAGCAAGGACTTGAGAGATATATACAAGAAAATTTTTAAGATAGTTGAAAAAAGAAATTGAAGATAGCAAGAATATAGAAAGACCTCTGATGCTCATGATTTGGTAGGATTAATATTGGTAAATAGACAGTCTACCAAAACCAGTCCATAGGCTCAACAAAATTCCAGTGCAATTACTCACAGAAATGAAAAAATTATCATCAATTCCATATGTAAGCACAAAAGATCTTTTAAAACATCCATAATAATATTTAAAAAAATCAACTCAAGGTACTACTATTTCAGATTCTAAGTTATAATATAAAGTTATAATAATAAAAACTGCATGGTACTGGCATAAAACAAAATCACTGATAAATGAACTTGAAAGCCTCCACATAATCTCATACTCCTAGAGCCTCCTGAGTTTTGATAAAGAGGCTAAAAAACGCATATTGAAGAAAAGACATCCTCTTCAGCAAAGGATGTCAGCCTAACTGGATAGCTCGGAAGAAGGAAACTAGATTCTTATCTCTCACCCAGTTCAAAACTTACCTCTAAATGGATCAAGTACCACAATCTAAGACTTGATATGATGAATCTGATAGAGGAGACAATAGGAAATAAACTTGGACCTAAAGACACAAGCACAAGCTTTCTGAATAGGATCCTAGTAACAAAGGCATTAAAGCCAACAATGATAATTAGAATTTCATAAGACTGAAAGTTCCTGTGTTGAAGGTACCATCGTCCAAGTGAAGAGGCAGCTGGTGACTAGGGAAAAACTGTGTACCAGCTATATGTTTAACACTGTCAGTCAATATAGAAATACATTTAAAAACAATAAATATTAAGAAATCAAATGGCTTGATTTAAAAATGAGGCATTGAACTAAACAAGCGTGTGGTATGGTCAAACATGCCTTTAATCCTAGTATTCTTGTGGCATAGGTAGGAAGATGTTTTAATTTGAGACCAGCCATGTCTGCATCATGAATTCTAGGAGAGATGGAACTACACACGGAGACTCTATTAAAATAAATTAGATACTTTTTTTCAAGTTTAACACTCATAGACATTGGGGAAATGAAAATTAAAACTACTTTGTGATATTATCTTATTCCAGTCACATGGCTAAGATAAAAAACAAGTGATTACCACAAATGCTGATGTGGGTGTAGGGAAAGGAAAACATTTATTGATTGCTGATGAGAGTGCAAATGGTGCAGTCATTATGGAAGTCAATATAGAGTTTCCTCAAAAAGCTAGAAATATATCTGCAAAATACATTTGCCACATGATCTAACCATACTACCCTTGGACTATTGGGCATATACCCAAAGAACTCTATATTCTGCTACAAAGATACTTGTTTATCTATATTCAGTGCTATTCTATTCACAATAGAAGGAAGTTGAAAAATCTTAATGCTTATCAGCTGATGAACGCATAATGAAATTGTGAAATGTTTACAGAATGAAATATTATTCAGCTATGAAAATTTCAGGTAAAATTGATGGAGCTTGAAACAAACATTCCGATTGAGGTGACAAGAAAGATAAATATTTGATGCTTTCTAGCTCTGTGACAGCTAGCTTTATATCTTTAGATAGATGTGTTTTGTTTGTAATATCCATAAAGGTCATGAAACATGAAACATGAAACCTGGGGGCATGGTTCAGTGGAAAGGATATAGAATGCGTTGTTATAAGGAAGGAAAGTGGAATAAGGGAAGAAGACTGGTTGACTAGGACAGGAGATGAGACAGCAGGGTAGAGAACAGAATATAAGGAGCAATAACTATTTCTAAAGACCTTTTGAAAAAGCCATTTGAATGCAACTGACAGGGGTGCAGAGTTGATGGACACCCAACTCTAGGGCAAGACAGAGACCTGGCATAGGGGAGATATCCAAGAACCAATGGTCATAGGATAGCAGGGATAGCTTCCTACTATTAGTCTGCTAAATATTAAACTACTTCTTTTTTAAAAATTTTTATTAGATATATTTCTTTACTTACGTTTCAAACTTAAACAACTTCTAATGATGTAATGTTATATGCATAGATTAGTGCATCTGTGAACACGCACCAGAGGAGTATCTTGTGCTGGATGGCCATTAACATACAGCTCTACAACTTTTCAATATGGAGAAGATACAAACTAGGGAGTGATAAAACTCTAAAATGCTCATCTATATAATGCCCCCTCTGTCCCAAAGCAAGAGACCATCCAGGAAGAGGCTGGGATAAAAAAATTTAAGTTAGAGACAGCAGTGGATGACTAAAGAGAACATGTTTCTAGGAATTAATAAGGCAGTTGCACAAACTCAGAAAAGTTCTGACAATATGCACAGGACCCATCACATGCAAGCTAGATAAAAATCCCAGCATGGCAGAGAGCAGTTGTACACCAAGTTCCAACCAGAGATGAGAAGTGTGGCGAATGAAAATTCCCAAGAGAAGGAGAATCAATTATCTTTAAGGCTATAATGCCTAGTAGGCCAGCCGTTCTCCAGTGGATAGCCTCATAGCCAAAAGTATATGAATAAAACAATTTGAACTAAACAGGATTAAAAAAAATAAAATGATGTAGGCTGAAATACAAACCAGTGTTTCTCTTCCTATTTTGCAAAGGAACATTTTTGTGGTTTACAAAAAATATCAAACCTCTGGTCTGTCCGATTTGTCACTCTAGGTTAATATTGCCTCTGCCATTCATTTGGCACAGAAATAGTCATTTATATGGCTTAACCTTTCTTCTTCAACATTCCTCTTTAATTGCCCATAGGAATTTCCTATAGTTTAAACCTCACTTCATTCAAGCCACATTCTTTGGTTGGCCAAGGTTGTTTTTTCTGTTCTCTGTTTCTTCACATACTTTCTCCCCTGAAGCTTTTCCGAGTTCCCTCCTAGGCTCTCAAACACTGGTTCTTTTATTTTACAGGGTAAACTTGAGGTTATCTCTGAGTATGGATGGATGAGGTATGAGGAAACCAGAAGAGTGTTCAGAATAAGATGATAAAATCCACATTGGTAAAATTCCAAAAGTCTACAGGTAAATAAAAGAAATATTTCCCACAATTATGACTTCTCTTTTTTATGTATAAATATTTAAGCTGCAGGTGATGTTATTATACATTGACAGCCAAAAGCAGATCTCTAAGTTTCTAACAGGCAGACTTCATAAACATAGTATTTTAAGAATGTATGAGCATTAATTACGTGTTAGGCAGATAGAATATTGGTTAATAATGTATTTACAAAAGCTACAACAGCAAACATATCAGTAGAATAAGTGAAAAATAATGGCATGCAGACTTGGGGGGGTTGGCTATCTCAGCTAACCAGATTTTGGACACATGAGAACATTTACTTTGGTGTTTGAACCTTAACTTAGCTTTTATTTTTCTCCTCAATGTTTAATGGGAAAAGGCATCAACAACTGAGATGTGAGATAAAATCAAGGAGACACCTGACAAATCACTGCTCATCAAACCAACTTTGATAGTCAAGATTACTATCTCATGGAATTCAAAAATTGGTTGCAAACAACTTTCCAATGGAGAATATTCTTTGAAGATTATGGTGCCATTTAATAACATTGCTATGGCTGTGAAATACAAACAGAAAGTTTTCAAAGGGAAGGTAACAGTGGGCTGTTGCCTTAGTTAGTTTTCTATTGTTATGACAAAATACCACGATGAAAGAAGCTGATAAATTGTTTGTTTGTTTTGTTGTTTTGATTTTGTCTGTCTTTCGTTTTGTTTTAGTTTTTTTTTTTACAATGACAGAATTAATGAACATCATGGTTATGAATAAAAGAGGGAACTTTTCTATGCCCTCCCTTGTTCCTGAATAATGACATGGAGGCTTATTTTTCTTAGGATGCTTTTGATCTTAGCTTAGGCTTGCTCCCCAACTAGGTAGTAACTCAATTATCCTACTAATACTAATCTAAGTTCTGTCATATGGTTAGTTTGTTACCTCTCCTGAGTTCCAGACTTTGACTTCCTCTGAGTCTGGGTGGCAAATCTGCTTCTCACTCTTTCCCAGAGTTCTCTCTGCCAAGTGCCCCATTTTACTATCCTTTTTGCTACAGACCAGAGGATTTTTATTTTAATCAATCAGAAAGTGCCTTAAGCAGACAAAGAAACATCTTCACACAGAGTACAAAAACATCACTCCAACAAGGAAGCAGCACCATGGTGCTGTACTACCTGAGAGCTTACATACTTATTCACAATGTAGGAAGCAGAGGGACAACTAATTATGAATTGGGTGGGCTTTTAAAAACACTAGACTCCTCTCCCAGTGAGATATACCTTCAACAAGGCCATACCTCTTAGTCCTTCCCAAATAGTTCTAGTAACTGGAGACCCAGTATTGAAACATTGAACCCATGGGGGCCATTCTCATTCAAACCATCATAGTTGTAAATGTTAGTTTTTTTGTATCTATGAGATTAATAACTACTAATAATGATACAATGTGATGCAGGAGTCTTGCACAGATTCCAAGGGTAAAGAGGGTAGTGAGTAGAGGCTAGTGATCAGAAAAGGACTTGTGTTGGGACATCGGTAAGATCAATGGAGATTAGAATTTGACTGAAGCATGTAGGCTCAGTAATACAAGATTCATATGCATCAAGGGATGATTCAGAGCCACTAAATTTCTGAAAAATAGATATACTAGCTCATAACAAAAGTAGACCTTTGAGGGTGACTCTAGTTGGGACTCCTGGGAATGGGGGATTTGGATCCTGAAGTGGCAAGACTTGCAGTAGAAGTATAAGGACAGTAATTCACCTACAATACCTTCAACTCAGAATATGCCTGCCTACAAGATTGTAGGAACAAAAATAGAGCAGAGAGGGAGAGTGTGGCCCACCAATGTCTGGCTCAAACCAAGATCCATCCCATGGGCAATAACCAATCTCTGATACTGTATTATGCTTAGAGATAGGAGCCTATCATAACTGTCCTCTGAGAGACATTGCTTAACAGCCAATGGAAAGAGATGCAGAGACCCACAGTCGAATACTAGATTGAGCTTAGGAAGTCTTGTGGAAGAGTTGGAGGAAGGATTATATGACCTGAGGAGACCAACAGAGTCAACTAATCTGGATCCTTGAGGACTTCCAGAGACAGAACCACCAACAAAGAGCAAGCAAGGGCAGGACCTAGACCCCCTGCAAATACGTAGTGGATGTGCAGTTTGGTCTTCATGTGGGTCCCCTGACAACTGGAGCGGGGCTTTCCCTAAGTTTGTTACCTGCCTGTTTGTAGATCCTGCTCTCCTAACTGGATTGCCTTGTCTGGCCTCACGGAAGGAGACTATGCCTAGTTCTGCAGTAACTTGATGTGCAGGGCAGGGTAGGGGTACCCACAGGTGACCTACCCCTTCTCAGAAGAAAAGAGGAGGGAGAAATGAGGAGAGGATCTGTGTGAGGATGTACAGGGAGAAGGGGAGGCTGATGTTGAGATATAAAGTGAATAAATAAGCAAACAAAACAAAGCAAAACCAAAAATGCAGGATTCAAAGGAATACCCTGATTTTTGAAGTTTAATTTCCTATATGGTAACTAAACTTCATAAGAGGGAAGCAGTGGACTTATCTTAAAAGAAATATTTTGACACTGTGAAGCTGATGAACCTATATCTGCCTTTGGAATTGACTTACGTATGACCTTGGGCTTAGTACTCTGTGTTCCACCATTTTTCTTCTCAAAGTTGGCCAGTTCTCTTCCACTGTCATATTTTCTTCATCCCTCCTTTCCTTTTTCATAGCATTTTAAATTTTAAGGAGGAGCAAGTATGTGATTTCATACCCCTTTCATATGGTATATCAAATTTTCACATCTAAAATTAGTATAAAATGTGTGTAGGTCCAAAAGCTGATTTCAAGGAAAAGGTAGAGTAAGCCTCCGTGCTACAGAACTGCTCATCAAAGAATATGCCTTGTGCCATGTGACAAAGGATTCTGTAAGCACAGGACTCACCCATTCATTACCCCCTAAGACTCTTGACACATTTCCCATTTGGAAAATTGGGGATATATATATATATGTATATATATATATATGTATATATATATATATATAAATACACACACACACACACACTATGTCCCCCCCAACCTGAAATGGCTTAAAACTATCTCATCTTGCAGTCTCCTGCAGTCTCTCAGTTTAGATGTGGAAGGTAGTTGGATCTCTAGAGTGTGATAAGTACCACAGTTGGAGTTTTTGGTTGTACAAACTGTTGAATATGAGGGAACATTTCATTCTTTCTTTTCCTTCATCTTTATTAAATTGGGTATTTCTTATTTACATCTCAAATGTTATTCCCTTTCCCGGTTTCCAGGCCAACATCCCCCTAACACCTCCCCTTCTATGTGGGTGTTCCTGTCCCCCTCCTCCCCCTCCATTGCCACCCTCCCTCCAACAATCCCATTCACTGGGGGTCCAGCCTTGGCAGGGCCAAGGGCTTCCCCTTCCACTGGTGCCCTTACTAGTCTATTCATTGTTACCTATGAACTTTGAGCCCAGAGTCAGTCCATGTATAGTCTTTGGGTAATGGCTTAGTTCCTAGAAGCTCTGGTTGGTTGGCATTGTTGTTCATATGGGGTCTCAAGCCCCTTCAAGCTCTTTCAATTCTTTCTCTGATTCCTTCAATGGGGTTCCCGTTCTCAGTTCAGTGGTTTGTTGCTGGCATTTGCCTATGTACTTGCTGTATTCTGGCTGTGTCTTTCAGGAGATACATATCCGGTTCCTGTCAGCCTACACTTCTTTGCTTCATCCATCTTATCTAGTTTGGTGGCTGTATATGTATGGGTCACATGTGGGGCAGGCTCTGAATGGGCATTCCTTTAGTCTCTGTTCTAAACTTTGCCTCCCTATCCCCTTCCAAGGGTATTCTTGTTCCCCTTTTAAAGAAAGAATGAATCATCCGCACTTTCGTCATCCTTCTTGAGTTTCATGTGTTCTGTGCCTCTTGGGTAATTCGAGCATTTGGGCTAATAGCCACTTATCAATGAGTGCATACCATGTGATTCCACCTCACTCCAGTCAGAATGGCTAAGATCAAAAACTCTGGCGAGAGCAAATGCTGGCAAGGATGTGGAGAAAGAGGAACACTCCTCCATTCTTGGTGGGATTGCAGACTGGTACAACCATTCTGGAAATCAGTCTGGAGGTTCCTCAGAAAATTGGACATTGAACTGCCTGAGGATCCAGCTATACCTCTCTTGGGCATATACCCAAAAGATGCCCCAACATATAAAAAAGGATACATGTTCCACTATGTTCATAGCAGCCTTATTTATAATAGCCAGAAGCTGGAAAGAACCCAGATGCCCTTCAACAGAGGAATGGAGACAGAAAATGTGGTACATCTACACAATGGAATATTACTCAGCTATCAAAAACAATGACTATGAAATTCGTAGGCAAATGGATGGAACTGGAAAATATCATCCTGAGTGACATAACCCAATCACAGAGGGAACATTTTATTCTTAATGTCTGTAAGATTGAATTTTTTCTTAATCTACTTTATTTAGGGTTCTAAAATGCTTCAACCTCTCTTTTAACCCACTGACCAGAGGAAGGAGAAAACAGAAGGTTAATAGGAAAAGGGTGTTGTGGACCTATTTAGAAGTAGTTCATTAGAGCAATTGAACTCTTTGCTATTAGGATACCAGCAATCCAGTTCAATAGCAGACACCAAACCTGAATGTGGCAACATATCCAGCAGAAACAGGAAGGCCCTGTCTAATTAGCACAAGCCAGTGGAAGTAGCCAGAATCAGCCAGAATGCCACAAGTAGTTCATTGGGCATTTCTCTCTACAAAGTGAAGACCAATTAAGACTATCAAAGATGATCAAAGCCTTGCATGTCATAGCAATGTAAGAGCATCCTCTCACCCTTTATGAGATTCATTTTATATTCTTCCTAAGCATTACACACACACACACACACACACACACACACACACACACACACACACACACACACTGTTTTCAGCAAAATGTATGTCCTCTCACAAGATCGTTTCCAGAAAAACATCATGTGATATAGCTAACCTGTTAAAGAAACCAGACATTTCCATTTCATATGACCTTCAAGTCTACTAATGCTTGACAAGCTACCTGGTACCATTCCTTGAAAAGAAGGGAAAAATCACACGCAGATGGCAGTAATACATTGTTGCTAATTTAGTTCAGAATAACTAAAATTTACTCTGATGTTAAGGAAAAAAAATCAAACATTCCTGAGCAACAGATCATAGAAGCTAGGGTCACAGTGCTTTAGGTGTTAGTCATATGTAGATTATTTAAACTGAAGCCATAGAATTAAAGTATCTGGTTTCTAAGCCACAATAATGGCATTCCAAGTTTTGCACAGACACATGAAAAACATAGACACATAGAGACATAGACATCAGCTACAGTCCTAGACAACACATGCTTATCAGAACATCATATTCTCAGGTAGAGTAGAAAAAAGATTTCTACAGTTTCTCTTTAGAAAACAGATTATTAGGTCTGGGACAGGATAGCTGGAGAATTTCTCATAGTCTAGGAAAACCCTAAGGTGCCATCTATGGTGATTGTCCTGGTTGGATTATTAGACATGGAAGAACTGCTCACTGGGGACGGTAATATTTCTTGGCTGGAATCTTGGACTGTGTAATTGGAGAAGGAGAACTGAGCAGAAGTAGTTTTTCAGCCTCCCTTCCTTCTTGACTGTGGATGCAGTTTTATGAGCAATTTCAAGTTCTTGCTACTTAATTTCACCACCATGATCATGTAACGTTAAATTGTAAATCAAATTAAACACTTTTTCCCTTAATTTTTTGAGCCAGATTATTTTATTTCAGTAACAGGAACAGTAAGGTATCTACCCACAATTGTCACATAGGGTCATAGGAAAGGAGACATTTTAGGAAAAGAGTAATACAGACAAGAAAACCTGCCATTGGTAGATAGCTGCTCTCAGAACAATTCTATCCCAATAGACGAAAAAGCACAAAACCTTGGTGACTCACTTCCATAAACGCCTGAGATCCTTAGAGAAAGACTGTTGAGATGCAAACAAACGAGTTTGGAAGCCAAAAGGACCCTGCTTCTTCATTGTTCAATTCATTTCCTCCTGTCTTGGAGTTGAGAACGAGTACTATTTCACTCAGACATATCAGAAACTAATAAACCTAGTAGAACTAATATTATGTATAAAAACTGGACCTCATAAAACTGTACATCTTTTTTAATACTTAAAACTATTCTATGAGTAAACCACAGGCATTTAGGATTAGGAAATGTATTTGAAGTTTTACAGTCAGATAACCTAGACACTATGCCATGTATGAGACTTATAACTTGAATTTTTCTAATACAAATTTATGTGATATGCCTTTCTCCTATATAACACAATCACAGATACATTCCAGAAGCTACTGTCAATGAAAGATAACCAAAGGCAGGTCGTGCTTCAGTCTACTGGTTTCTGGACTCCAACCCAGAAAGATGGTTCTCTGTCAGCATGGCTCTGCTTTATGACTAAGAACAAGTGTTACGGAATCCAAGTTTGTTGATATGTGGGACAAGTACCCTGGTTTGTAAGTGACCAGTATCTCATTATTCCAACTATTCAGCCTAAAACTGGATCCTCAGCTACATCTGGGACAGAAAAATGAATAATGCCCTAGGCTGGATCTAATCAATCCTATTAATATCCTATCCTATCCTATCCTATCCCATCAATGATTGCAACCCCTACATTTAATCCTAAAGCTAAATATCAGAGATTCTCAGCGGCCAATCCGGATGTCTGCAACTGATTAGTAGGCTGAAGGAGGAACTTAGATCACACTGCTACCTGCAACAGCCTGGGGAAGTGTTTGGTTTTTGGGTTTTGGTTTTTTTGTTTTTTTTTTTTTTAGAGATTACCACTCAAGTAAAGCCTGATAATCTTTTATTGGGGGGCAACTTCTTACACGTATTTGATGTATTTTTAACATATTTATATTCACTACCCTCTTTTGTTTTCCTCCTGATGAACCACTTCTTCCAAAATAGTTTAGTCTTTTCCTCCTCTACTTCAGGTCTTTGTGTGTTTTGGGGGGTGAGAACATGAGAGAGAGAGAGAGAGAGAGAGAGAGAGAGAGAGAGAGAGAGAGAGAGAGAGAGAGAGAGAGAGAGAGAGAGAGATCGTTCAATTAGTTTACCTGCATGAACATGGATAACTGGTTATTTCTCAAGCATGTGTAGGTCATCCTTTACATCATCAATGAAGTCTCTTCCTCTCTCGTAGACCAACTTCAGGTAGTGAAGTTAAACTTAGTGAAGGATATCACTTCATAATCTACTCTCCTATGCCTGGAAGGAATTCGAAAGGCCCAATCTTGTGCAGATCACCATAGTTCATGAGTAGAATGGCCATGTCATGTCCAGAAGACAGCATGCCAGAGCATTCTTCCCCACCAATAGCTTAACATTCTTTCTATCACTCCTTCCTCAGCTTCCTGATTCTTATAGGCAGTCATATAGATGTTCCAATTAGGGTTGATCACTCAACAGTCATTACTTCTCAGCATGTTGGCAAGTTATGAGTCTTTGCAGTAGTCCCCATGCACTGAAGAAGGGGGCTTCTTTGGCTTTGGCACATAATGGAATGAACCTATAAGCATAAATAAAAATATTTAATAAAGTTGATGTCGATTTAGCAAACAACAGTAGTGGCTGTGGCATTATGGCTTATGGTATGCCTTGGACTCTTGACCAGATTAGCAATTCCAGTCATTAACTCTCTCCTGTGCAGTAGGTCTTAAATTCCATCAGAAATCAGTTGGTTAGTCTCATAACTTTTATATCATTATTATGCCAATGGGTACATCATGCCTGGCAGTTTAGCTGTGTAGCATAAAATCATGATCCTTGATCTCACCACAAATAATTTCACAGATACACAACAAGCCATTGTGAAACAGAATGCACTGAAATTTAAAAAGGGAGTTTTAACATATTTAATAGGGAAGGGGCTATAGAAAGAGAAGTACTCAAAAGAAAGGATAGGACATATTCAAGTGTACACAGGTCTTCTTTAAAGACATACACATGATTGTCTTCACAATCTCCAAACAGTCCTGGTTTGGAGATTAATATCTCCAAATAAGTTCAACTGTTTTGAACTTAGTATCTTTAAAGGGTTGCGAAGGAATTTAAATGAGATCATGGAGTGGTTTCTGAGGTACACCAGGGAGGATAGTGTAGATAAGATCGAACCTTCATCACAAGAGTTGCCTGGACACATCACACACTTCCATTATAAACAGAAGTTATTACCCTTCCTCGTGAGCTTCCCAGAAAGTGTCTGGGAAAGGGTAAGACTATACTTAAAAGCTGCACAGGCTTAGAACTTAGCATAGTTCATCGGCTTTTCAGAATCTTATTTGAAAATATCTTTATGTAGAAGGAGCATTATCTCCATGCAGACAATCTTTACATCAACCAAGGCTAATGATGCTGAAATACTTGATTCCCAGCTCTAGAGAGGCTTCACCCAGACACTGGAGCAAGAGGCTCTCATCCCTTATCCTGTCCCCACAATTCATCCTGCCATTCCGTCTTGCCTCAAAAGTACAGACATTGTTCTCTGTTGTCTGTCAACAGGAATCACTTTCTACTCTACCCTTTCATGTCTCAAATTATCAAGGATTAGGTTAAGATTACAGGATATACTTTTGATTAAAAATAGACTGAGAGGATTAGTGTGCTGGAAAACGAAACACAATATAGATGCTTAGTGAAGTTGATATTCGTTTTCTAAACCACAAAAACCACATTGCATTTTCTAAAAGTTCCAGGAATTTATGTTTATCTATAACTCACTTTTAATTATATTTGAATTTAACATGCTCATCACAATACTTCATTAAAACATAATATTCAGTTGATTTTCTTATAAACTCTACATAAAGTGTTGTATATAACATTAACAGACTTGACGGGACATTGTAACAAAAGCCAATAACATTGTAGGAGGCCTGTTATCTGATTTAGAAAACATGAATTACCTTTTGCTATTAATAAGACAAATTTAGATTATTTTGAAAAATTATGGAAAAGAAAAGGCGATATGGCCTCACCAAAAGGAAACTGTTCATGAACATGAGAGATATTGCTGAGAGAGGAATTAAAAATGAACTGATATATTATGAATAGGAATATGCTACATTGTGAAGATTATTAATAGGTATCTAAATCCTAAAGCTCAACAGATGATTAAATATTGAAGAACGTTATCTAAAATAACTTATCTATATGTAACTTACTATTATTTAATCAGTTCTTTCCTTTTTCTATCATGTGCTTATTTCTTCTTGTTATCTGTGTAAGTTCATCAAATCTACCAATTGCTGATATATTATTTCTCCTGGGGGAAGGAATTCATAGATATTCTTGTTGTCAAAGTGATTATAAGATTGTTGAGATTGGAAAGGCCGGGAAAACAGATACTTTAAAACATGGATTAAAAAAAGGAAGTCGATGAAGTTCAGAGTGTGAACTGATGCTCTGGAAATGTCAAACCAAGTTAAAGATTACACAAAACTGATTGTATATTAATGCACATTCATGATTGTGGTCAGCTGAAACATTACAGACCCAGAAACAAAGTTATCCTAAGCTATCTTTAGGTCTTTAACAGTCATCCATTGTCTACCTCTGTGCTTGACCTATTGTTCTTTTAACAATTAGGTGAAACTTTAAGAGAATGTATGCACTTAATAGAAACTAGCTGAAGCAGAGGCCGTGCACAGACTCTGTTTATTGTCTTCTCTTCATTACCCCATGCCAATTGCATTCTTATTCAACTCAGGACCTTCAAACTAAGGGTAGATTTGCCTTTATCGAGCTAGGCCCTCTCACATGAATCCTTAATGAAGAAAATGACCCCAAAACATGTCCACATGCTTATCTTATGGAAACAATTCTTCAGGTGGGGTACCCTCTTCCCAGGTGAATGTATTTGTATCATTGGACCCCTTATCAGTTTGACATATAAACATGGCACTATTTAAACAATAACTTTTCATTTTTCTACTTATTTACAAGATCTCATGTGTCCAATATCCAACACTCATTCATGATATTCTTGGCTGCAAAGAACTTGGGTAGTCCCACCTCTCTGGCTCAACATCTACAGTGCACACATACACACACACACACACACACACACACACACACACACAGAGAGAGAGAGAGAGAGAGAGAGAGAGAGAGAGAGAGAGAGAGAGAGAGAGTGAGTTTGTCTTGCAGGCTCAGGTCAAGGTAGCTCTACTTCACACCTGCTGCTAGTCTTGGTGAGGATTTCACAGTCCTGACATGTCCAATATACAAGAGTATCCACTGGAACTTAATCTGCATTTTGACTAATGGCCTCTATGGTCATTTTAGAGATTCTGACCCTGCCACATGGTATGAAGCCTAAACACCTCTGCATGACGCTGTCAATCTGTGGGTATCAACTGCAACTGAGGTTACACCTTTACCAGTGACTGCTCGTGATACCAAATCTCTAATTCTCTCTGTAATTCCTTTAATCTTGTATGTTTCATGTCAGAAAACCTAGTATTATTGTAAGATAGAGACCCAAAGACTACTCAGTACAACCAAAATATAAATTGAGAGTCTGAATTAAGTCATGTGGTGATGGCCTAGAGAACCCTATGAGAATACTCCCCATGGAGTAGACTCAATTGCATTTTACAGTGAGCTTATATAGGCAAAGAACACAGAAAAATGAAATCTTGGTTGGCATTTGTGAGTGAAGGAGGTGAGTAAAGCAAGAAAAGTTAAATCAAAGATGGCTTCTACTGAGACCATATGGAGGAATTTTTGCTCTGTCACATTATCACATGAAAGATTCTTACATTAAGCTTGGCTGCCAACTTGAGATGTACACTTACCACCACCATGCCCATGACCACTAACACACACACACACACACACACACACACACACACACACACACACACACACACACACATACACTCCCATGTGTTCTGGGAAATAATTCTAGAAGATTTCATTTTGGTCAATCTGGTCTCCTGCTGATCAGAGCTGATGTTTTAGCCCCCGCTAACCAGCATCAATTATCACATTAAAGCAAAGATTTCACTTCAGTGCTACTGATCTCTTATTAAACATAGCTAATTCTTCATCCCCAGTTGACCAGAAATCAGATGTTTCATTCAAACATGTCACATGTGCAGCCCTGGTAGAGTCTTCGGAGGTCTCTCCAACATCCCTCTGAAACTTCACAAGGCAAACTTCCATCATCTAAATTGTTCTTAGCATTATCTTCCAAGTTCCCATAGGGTAACCAACTAAGCTCTAATTTTTCATCCAAACCTCTAATATCTAATATCCATACTCTCCTTGCAGAAAACATAGTCAGTTCCATCACAGCATGACTACATTTCACTGCCAATTTTTGTATTAGTTTGTTTTTGTTGCTAAAATAAAATATTGTTGGGAGATGATGGTTTATTTCAGCTTAAAGGTTATATAGTCCATCATCCGTGGAAGCCAGAGCAGATAATGAAGAAGAGACCATGAAGGAACACTGCTTACAAACTTTCTCCATTGTTTGCTCATTCAGTTTTCTTAGAAAACCAAGGACCACTGCAAAGAAATGTTACTTCCCACACTGAGCTGGGGCCTCCCACTGGGCCCCTGGGCACTCAATTACTAATTAAGAAAATGTTCCTCAGACATCTCCACAGGCCAGTTTGATGGGGGGAATTTTTCAGTTGAGTATCTTTCTTCCCAAATGAGTCTAGTTTGTGTCAAGTTGACAGACAGCAACTAACCATCACATGAAGCCTCAGTATTTAGCAATATTAATTGCAAAGACAGATTTCCCTGATTAAGACTGAATGTAGCATCCATCTATGGGAATAAACATAACTAATTTCAAAGTAGTTTGATGGACTGAGCTTACATAGTCTTATTCAGCAGATATGGAACCAGTTTATTCAAATTTATTATCTATTTTTATTGGAATAATGGTGAAAGGGAATCAGGAATTTGTGGTCTAAGACTACTAAACCAAACCAGTCTTCCAAATGGTTATAGTGGCCTAAATTAGGAGTTGATCTGGTAGGTTTTCGCTTAAAGATATATAACTGGAGTTGCTTGGAAAATGTAGTTCCTGGAGCTGTGGGCCTTTTCCTGGATGGTAGTATTAGTATAATCCTTCTCCAAACTCAACCAGCCAAGCACGTAAAGCCCTTCTTGTGCTTAGAATCTAATTTTTTTCTTACTTCTCTATCACTACTTGGAGAAATTTTTCAAATTTTAATGTCTTTTGAAGTTGGATGGGACCACCTGGATGATCTCCTTTCCCCAAGGTCAACTGTTCAGTAAAAAAGGAATACAGCTGCAGATTTCCTGCCCCCCCACACACATAGGCAGGTTCAGGATGATGGGAAATGTTAACTACTTGGAATTAGTTTCTATTTAAAAAATATTGAAATATTGGACCCTGGTTAGGGAAATGAGCAAAGGAAAGCCTGCAGTGTAAGCTAGACAGTAAAGTAGCATGAGACCCAGACTAAAATGATCCCAGGAAACACCAGGTAGGCTCTAACTGTATGAAATAATATGTAGATAGATTTTTACATACTGAGACTTTTAGAGAACAGGGTTGTAAGAACACAGAAAACAAGTCAAAGGAGAAAGAAAAATACCTGAAAGGACAAACAAGTTTAACAGGCACTGAAATGTACAATCAGAACATGATCAGATCTCATGAACAATGGACCACATTTACATAATCACAACCTGGAAGATGTTGGGTACTCACTTTATCAAAAGGATAGCCTATTTGAAAAATGGATGGGAACAAAGTTTGGAGCAGAGACTTAAGGAATGGCCATTCAGAGCCTGCCTCACCTGGTATCCAGTCCATATACATACAGCCACTAAACCCAGACAATAGTGATGAAGCCAAGAAGTTCATGCTGACAAGAGTCTGATATAGCTGTCTCCTGAGAGACTCAACCAGAGTGTGACAAAAACAGAGGCAAATGATAGCAGCCAGCCATTGAACTGAGAAGGGGGTCCCCATTGGAGAAGTTAGAGAAAGGATTGATGGAGCTAAATGGGGCTTGCTACCCCATAAGAACAACAATACCAACCAACCAGAGCTCCCGGGGCTAAACCACCATCCAAAGACTACACATGGACAGACCCATGGCTCCATCTGCATATGTAGCAGAGGATGGTCTTATTGGGCACCAATAAAAGGAGAAGCCCTTGGTCTAGCCAAGGATGGACCCCCAGTGCAGGGGAATGTCAGAGGGGCAGGAAAGGGGGGGTATGGGGAGGGGAATACTTTTATAGAAGAAGGGGGATGGGGAAGGGATGGGGGCCTATGGATGGGAAACCGGGAAAGGGAATAACATTTGAAATGTAAATAAAACATATCCAATAAAAAAATGGATCGGAAAAGTGCATTTGTGCTATATGGTAAAATGTAATTCACAAAATAAGTAGAAATTGGCAAACAAACACATATGATTTAAAAATATAAGTATAATGACAAGAACTAAACAAGTTTAGCAATGTGACAAAGATACAAAAACTAACAACTGATAAAGCAGGGCAGAAAGCTTCTCCTTTCTTACTAACTTTATAGGTTTGAAAATCTAGACAGTAGAAATGCATTAACTTCCAAAAGTACAAATTACTAAAAGGATAACACGTTGATGGAATTAGTCTGTTTGCGCAGGTGATCAAATATCTAATGTGAAATCTAAGCAAAAAGACTTTTTTTGGTATTCTGATCTTAAGGAATTATATTAATTTTGCTAATTTTGTCTCATTAATTTAATCTTCTCCACCTTTAAATATAATTCAAATAATTTAAAGTTATCAAATAAGATTAACTCTTTTGTTTCATTTCTTCTTTTCTTTTTTCTTTCTTCCTCTTATTTTTGTTGTTGTTCTCCCCCTCCTCCTCCTCCTCCTCCTCCTCTTCCTCCTCCTCCTCCTCCTCCTCCTCCTTTTCCTCCTCCATTTTTACAGTCATATTACTTTATAAAGGTGTGGGGGCAGGATAAGGTGAGCATCACAATTGCCTCAGAACTACAGGATTACCAGGCTATTAAAGCAGACCTACAGTAATGTGAAATGATTACCAAGAATTCACAGTGAAAGAAAGAACATATTGGAGGCTTGATATTTAAAGTAAAATATTAAGAATTACCCATATTCTGAGCCCTAAATGGCAATTTTCCCTGTCTTCTATACATACCAATGAACATAGAGGCTCTTTACCTTATGGCTTCAGAAAAGCAACACAGGATTTGTTGAGTAGAGTATTAATGTCTTCCACTGTCAAAACACAGGTCAAGAATGGAATTGATTGAGGGGAATTCTGAGTGTTTGTGAGAAACTAAAAAAACAAGACAAGAATTTTGTGAGCTCACTGTCTTTAAAACTCAGACTTGTTCTTTGAAAGTACTTTGTGCTTCTCCCAGGCATAGCAGATAGGATTGAGTTTACTTCAGCTGTTGTTATTCATATGCTTCTATGGAAAAGTATGTTTTTGCCATGTGTGGCTTGGTTTTTTTTTCCCAGCAAAAACTTCACTTTTTTTTGAAACTTTATTTATTTTTCGTTAGATATATTTCTTTATTTACATTTCAAATGGTATTCCCTTTCCTGGTTTCCTGTCCATAAGACCCCCATCCCCTCCCCCTCCCTCATACAGGTGTTACCCCCCATAGACGCCTCTTCTGCCCCTCCTCCAACATTCCCCTGCAGTAGTTCAACCTTGGCAGGACAAAGGACTTCCCCTTCCACTGGTGCCCAAACAATGCTATTCTCTGCTACATATGCAGTTGGAACCCTGGGTCAGTCCATGTATATAGTCTTTGGGTAGTGGTTTAGTCCCTGGAAACTCTAGTTGGTTGGCATTGTTGCTCTTATGGGGTTGCAAACCCCTTCAGCTCTTTCAGTCCTTCCTCTAATTCCCCCAAAGGGGGTCCTGTTCTCAGTTCAGTTCAGTGGTATTTTATTCAGGGAAATTTCCCCAGTAACCATGTGTTTGAGACTATTCCCAAATTTTTTTCTATTAGATTGAGTGTATGTGGTTTGATGTGGATGGAAGTCCTTGATCCACTTGGATTTAAGCTTTGTATAGGGTGATAAGAATGAATCGATTTCCATTCTTCTACATGCTGACATCCAGCTGAACCAGCACCATTTGTTGAAAATGCTATCTTTCTTCCATTGGATGGTTTTAGCTCCTTTGTCAAAGATCAAGTGACCATAGGTGTGTGGGTTCATTTCTGGGTCTTTAATTCTGTTCCACTGATCTACCTGCCTGTCTCTGTACCAATACCATACAGTTTTTATCACTATTGCTCTGTAATATTGTTTGAGGTCAGGGATGGTGATTCCCTCAGAAGTTCTTTTATGGTTGAGGAGAGCTTTCATTATCCTGTTTTTTTTTGTTGTTATTCCAAATGAATTTGCAAATTGATCTTTCTATCTCTATAAAGAATTGAGTAGGAATTTTGATGGGTTGCATTGAATCTGTAGATTGCTTTTGGCAAAATGGCCATTTTTACTATATTAATCCTGCCAATCCATGAACATGGGAGATCTTTCCATCTTCTGAGATCTTCTTCAATTTCTTTCTTAAGAGACTTGAAGTTCCTGTCATGCAGATCTTTCACTTGCTTGGTTTAAGTCACACCAAGATATTTTATATTATTTGGGACTATTGTGAAGGGTGTCATTTCCCTAATTTCTTTCTCAGCCTGTTTATCCTTTGAGTAGAGGAAGGTTACTGATTTGTTTGAGTGAATTTTAAACCTTGACACTTTGCTGAAGTTGTTTATCAGGCTTAGTAGTTCTCTGGTAGAACTTTTGGGGTTACTTAAGTATACTATCATATTATCTACAAATAGTGATATTTTGACTTCTTTCTTTCCAATTAGTATCCCTTTGACCTCATTTTGTTGTCTGATTGCTCTGGCTAGGACTTTGAATACTATATTAAATAAGTAGGGAGAGAGTGGGCAGCCTTGTCTAGTTCCTGATTTTAGGGATTTCTTCAAGTTTCTCTCCATTTAGTCTAATTTTAGCAACTGGTTTGCTGTACATTGCTTTTGCTATGTTTAGGTATGGGTCTTGAATTCCTGATCTTTCCAAGACTTTTATCATGAAGGGGTGTTGAATTTTGTCAAATGCTTTCTCAGCATGTAAAGAAATGATCATGTAGTTTTTCCCTTTGAGTTTGCTATATATTGAATTATGTTGTTGGATTTCTGTATATTGAACCATCCCTGCATGCCTGGGATGAAGCCTACTTGATCATGATGGATAATCATCTTGATGTGTTCTTGGATTCGGTTCACGAGAATTTTATTGAATAATTTTGCATTGATATTCATAAGGGAAATTGATCTGAAATTCTCTTTCTTTGTTGGATCTTTGTGTGGTATACGTATAAGAGTAATTGTGGCTTCATAGAAGGAATTTGGTAGTGCTCTGTCTGTTTCTATTTTGTGGCATAGTTTGGACAGTATTGTTATGAGCTCTTCTATGAAGGTGTGATAGAATTCTGCATTAAACTCATCTGGTCCTGGGCTGATTTTGGTTGGGAGACTTTTAATAACGACTTCTATTTCTTTAAAAGTTATGGCACTGTTTAGATGGTTTATTTCTTTCTGATATAACTTTGGTAACTTGTTTTTGTCCAGAAAATTATCCATTTCCTCCAGATTTTTCAGTTTTGTTTAATATAGGCTTTGTAGTAGGATCTGATGATTTTTTGAATTTCCTTAGACTCTGTTGTTATGCCTTCCTTTGGACAAACTCTCTGTGCCCTCTGGTTACTCTGGCTAAGATTTTATCTATCTTGTTGATTTTCTCAAAGAAGCAGCTGTTTCTGTTGATTATTTGTATAGTCTTTTTTTGTTCCTACTTGGTTGATTTCAGTCCTGAGTTTGATTATTTCCTGCCTTCTACTCCTCTTGGGTATATTTGCTTCTTTTTATTCTAGAGATTTTAGGTGTTCTGTCAAGCTGCAGATATATGCTCTCTCCTGTTTCTTTTTGCAGGCACTCAAAGCTATGTATTTTCCTCTTACCACACCTTTCATTGTGTCTCATATGTTTCGGTATGTTATACCTTCATTTTCATTAAATTCTAA
This sequence comes from Rattus norvegicus, assembly GCF_021556685.1. Taxonomy (NCBI): domain Eukaryota; kingdom Metazoa; phylum Chordata; class Mammalia; order Rodentia; family Muridae; genus Rattus; species Rattus norvegicus. Next base: position 101,210,162 of record NC_141538.1, read on the forward strand.
GAAATCTTTCACTTCTGTCTTTATTTCTTCCTTGCACAAGTTATCATTGAGTAGAGCATTGTTCAACTTCCAAGTATATGATGGAGTTCTTTCCTTATTGTTGCTACTGAAGACCAGCCTTTGTCCCTGATGATCTGATGGGATACATGTGATTATTTCTATCTTCCTGTGTCTGTTGAGGCCTGTTTTGTGACTGATTACGTGGTCAATTTTGGAGAAAGTACCATGAGGTGCTGAGAAGAAGGTGTATCCTTTTGTTTTAGGATGGAATATTCTATAAATATCCGTTAAATCTATTTGGTTCATAACTTCTGTTAGTTTCTCTATGTCTCTGTTTAATTTTAGTTTCCAAGATCTGTCCATTAATGAGAGTGGGATTTTGAAATCTCCTACTATTATTGTGTGAGGTGCAATGTGTGTTTTGAGCTTTAGTAAGGTTTCTTTTATGAATGTAGGTGCCCTTGTATTTGGGGCATAGATATTTAGGATTGAGAGTTCATCTTGGTGGATTTTCCTTTGATGAGTGTGAAGTGACCTTCCTTATCTTTTTTGATGACTTTTGGTTGGCTTCTACTTCTTTACTTGTGTTTTCCTGCATTTCTTTAAGTGAGTTATTTACATCCTTCTTGAAGTCCTCCATTATTATCATAAAATGTGATTTTAAATCTAAATCTTGCTTTTCCGGTGTATTTGGATATCCAGTATTTTCTTTGGTGGGAGAATTGGGTTCTGATGATGCCAAGTGGTCTTGCCTTCTTCTTTCTTTTTTTTTTTCGGAGCTGGGAACCGAACCCAGGGCCTTGCACTTGCTAGGCAAGCGCTATACCACTGAGCTAAATCCCCAACCCCGGTTTCTATTTTTCTAATGTGATGTTCCCCCCACTTTTTTTTCTTTTTTTTTTCGGAGCTGGGGACCGAACCCAGGGCCTTGCACATGCTAGGCAAGTGCTCTACCACTGAGCTAAATCCCCAACCCCATTGGTCTTGGCTTCTTTTGCTTAGGTTCCTGCACTTGCCTCTAGCAGTTAGGTTGTCTCTGGTGTTTGCTTGTCTTGCTGTTTCTGACAGTGGCTTGACCATCCTGTAGTTCTCTGTGTCAGTACTCCTATAGAATTGTTTTCCTGTTTTCTTTCAGCCATTTCTGAGAACAGGTGCTCTGATTTCAGGTGTGTCAGTGCTCCTGGTGACTGTCTTTTAGCTCGAGGTGTGGGCAGGAATCACAAAGTTTCTGCTCTTAATTCTTCCTAGGTCCTTGTGCCCGGGGGCCTCAGTTGGCACGAGGCAATTCCCTCTTGGGTCTGGAATGTGGGTATAGGGTAGTCTCCTCTGATTTCTCAGGAGTGTCCACACTTCTGAGGGTCCAACTCTCTCCCTCACTGAATTTTGATGCAGGGAGATGTTTGGTCGGTTCAGTTCAGTCCTGGGCTCAGACCAGATCCACGGGTACTGGCGGCTGACTGTTCCTATGTTCCTGTGTCCAGAGGCACTGTGCAGTTTCCCCTTGGACCCGGGATGTGGGCAGAGGTGTGCAGAAGTGGCAATCTATCATGCAGTCTCAGGATATCTGCACTCCTGGGTGGTCAGCTCTTTTCCCCACGGGATTTGTGTGTGGCTTATTCTTGAGATTGAATGCCATACTCATCTGATTCTTCTTAGCCCTCAGAGTCTAAATTGCCTGATGCTCTGAATAAAGTTTACTATTGCATTGGATTTTAGTAAGCCCCATTTTTAGGTCTTGCTCTCCTGGGTTGACACTGCCAAGTACAGTAGTGAACTCTCTTCCTGTTAAGAACATCACATGTCTTGCTGAGATCTAAATTTAGTCAATGGGTAAAAATGACTTTAGAGCATAGGAGAGAGATATCATCCCCTTTTAGTCCTCAGAAAGTGACTGATGACATTTTCCAGGCACACAATTCCCCATCTGGATCTTCTTTGTTAAGTTCTAGAGTTCTTGTTCATGTTCCCACATGCTTGTGATTTACTGCATAGATCAAAGATCTTGACCAATCAGCGTTCCCTCACCATGGATATGAGTTCCTGTCAGGTGTTATGAATGTTCCTTTCCTTCAGTTTTACACTTTCCCTCATTATTTTAACATTTTTTCATTTTTTGAAACTATCTTATAAGTAATTATGACATTTTTTACATATCACAATAATTTCTAATCACTTAGAAATTATCAGCTAACCTTGCATCTCTTTTATATATCATTTTACTTATTTTTGAGAATTTCATACATGTGTACAATATGTTTTCATCAAATACATGGCTTTGTTGCCTTTCAACTCCTTTCAGAACCACCCAATTATGTCTTATATTTAACTTCATGAACTCCTTTGTTTGTTTTTTAATTTACTGAGCCTAATTAGTCCTGGTAGGTGTGTGCAAGTGTAGGGCCATCCATACCAACATAGGAAATCTGCCAATGTCCATATCTCAGAAGAAAACAGACTTGTCCTCTACTAGTCATTAACTACTAAACCTTTACAGCTGGGATGAGGCATCTTAATCCTTTCCTGTATTCATTGGGTGATATCCTATGAAGGACTATGGTAGTATGAATTTTTCTGAGACTTATGTGGAAAGTGAAATAGAATTATATATAGTTAATTTAATAATGAATATTTAGTATGTACATATTAAACTAACTTAAATATAGTTGTTGTTTCTCTTTTTTGTTAAACTTAGCATGGATGAAACATCTATAGTCTAAGGCCTTAACAAACATTAAACAGAAATAAAACAATTGAAACCAAACTTAGCTACATCTTCTGAGGCACTTGCTACTACGTTAGGGGATGCACCTGTAGATAGTGACCACAGTGTATGAGTGTGTTGGAGATAGCTTTCTGAAGAGGTCAAAGACTTAAGTCTATCACCATTAAGCTACAGTTGAATAGAGAGCCAGACTTAGTCATCAGCCTCTATAAGTACCTCAGAGATATTTTCCTTGGAAAGTGTTTTCTAAATCAAAAAACAAACAAATAAATGCTCTTTTTTTTATTAACTTGAGTATTTCTTATATACATTTCAAGTGTTATTCCCTTTCCCGGTTTCCGGGCAAACATCCGCCTCCCCCCTCCCCTTCCCTATGGGTGTTCCCCTCCCCACCCTCCCCCCATTGCCGCCCTCCCGCCAACAGTCTATTTCACTGGGGGTTCAGTCTTAGCAGGACCCAGGGCTTCCCCTTCCACTGGTGCTCTTACTAGGATATTCATTGCTACCTATGAGGTCAGAGTCCAGGGTCAGTCCATGTATAGACTATAGGTAGTGGCTTAGTCCCTGGAAGCTTTGGTTGCTTGGCATTGTTGTACATATGGGGTCTCTAGCCCCTTCAAGCTCTTTCAGTTCTTTCTCTGATTCCTTCAACAGGGGTCCTATTCTCAGTTCAGTGGTTTGCTGCTGGCATTCGCCTCTGTATTTGCTGTATTCTGGCTGTGTCTCTCAGGAGCGATCTACATCCGGCTCCTGTCGGTCTGCACTTCTTTGCTTCATCCATCTTGTCTAATTGGGTGGTTGTATATGTATGGGCCACATGTGGGGCAAGCTCTGAATGGGTGTTCCTTCAGTCTCTGTTTTAATCTTTGCCTCTCTCTTCCCTGCCAACGGTATTCTTGTTCCCCTTTTAAAGAAGGAGTGAAGCATTCACATTCGGATCATCCGTCTTGAGTTTCATTTGTTCTAGGCATCTAGGGTAATTCAAGCATTTGGGCTAATAGCCACTTATCAATGAGTGCATACCATGTATGTCTTTCTGTGATTGGGTTAGCTCACTCAGGATGATATTTTCCAGTTCCAACCATTTGCCTACGAATTTCATAAAGTCGTTGTTTTTGATAGCTGAATAATATTCCATTGTGTAGATGTACCACATTTTCTGTATCCATTCCTCTGTTGAGGGCATCTGGGTTCTTTCCAGCTTCTGGCTATTATAAATAAGGCTGCAATGAACATAGTGGAGCACGTGTCTTTTTTATATGTTGGGGCATCTTTTGGGTATATGCCCAAGAGAGGTATAGCTGGATCCTCAGGCAGTTCAATGTCCAATTTTCTGAGGAACCTCCAGACTGATTTCCAGAATGGTTTTACCAGTCTGCAATCCCACCAACAATGAAGGAGTGTTCCTCTTTCTCCACATCCTTGCCAGCATCTGCTGTCACCTGAGTTTTTGATCTTAGCCATTCTCACTGGTGTGAGGTGAAATCTCAGGGTTGTTTTGATTTGCATTTCCCTGATAACTAAAGATGTTGAACATTTCTTTTTTTTTTTTATTTTTTTATTTTTTTATTTTTTTTTTATTATTAACTTGAGTATTTCTTATATACATTTCAAGTGTTATTCCCTTTCCCGGTTTCCGGACAAACATCACCCTCCCCCCTCCCCTTCCTTATGGGTGGATGTTGAACATTTCTTTAGGTGTTTCTCAGCCATTCGGCATTCCTCAGCTGTGAATTGTTTGTTTAGCTCTGAACCCCATTTTTTAATAGGGTTATTTGTCTCCCTGCGGTCTAACTTCTTGAGTTCTTTGTATATTTTGGATATAAGGCCTCTATCTGCTGTAGGATTGGTAAAGATCTTTTCCCAATTTGTTGGTTGCCATTTTGTCCTAACCACAGTGTCCTTTGCCTTACAGAAGCTTTGCAGTTTTATGAGATCCCATTTGTCGATTCTTGATCTTAGAGCATAAGCCATTGGTGTTTTGTTCAGGAAAATTTTTCCACAGCCTATATGCTCTTAAAGTAGCTATTATTAGACAATCAGATGGTATTATGACATTTTGATTATAAGGAATGTTTAGGGCTTTCCTTTCCATCTGCTTCCCAAACACTAGGAGTTATAATGACACTATTCCTAGGGATATAAGAATAAACATCTTCTCACTCCAGATAGGGACCCAATGACAATTCAATGTAACGATACCACCAAAGCATGCCTATTCAATGTCTTTATTGATGGTTCTTACACAAAATATGGGTAAGGAGTTAGTTAGAGAAGCAAAGAGAGCCACATCACCAAAGCCCTACCTAGCGTGGTTGAAAGTTCATGAATACTGGAAACCTGAGGAGCACAGAACATGCTCAGATAGCTCAACAGGACAGTGTTCTTTCCAAGTGGCTCAATGGGTTTGAAGTACTTCTTGGGAGTTTAGTAGGTCTTTGCTTTTTCTTGGCAATTCATCTGGCTTCCATGTTTGAGCCTCTCTTAGGCAGCCCAACCTGTCTAAGAATATCTTAGCAGTTTTACTGCTTGTCTATGTTAGTAAAGGAGGGACCTAGTGAATTTTGTCAGTTTCAGGGACTTCCTGAAACTATTTTGAGTTGATTACTTCCTGAGTAATCAGGAAATGGCTTCCTTCCAGGATTTAATGTTTCACCTCTCCTCAGAATAGCTTGTTGTTTCATCTCTCTGTAAACATTCTGTACTTTAATAAGCTTCCCTCCAGGATGGAAAGTTTTTAAGTCAGAAGAAACTACTTTGTTGCAAACAAATTTATTCTTAAAGGAAATTGCAAAAAATATGATTCTCAGACATCAATGAAAGTGCTGAGGAGCAGAGTTAAGACAGAAGTGGAACAGAACAGATTATGGAAAATCAAAAGAAACTGCTTGGTCCTTTCAGCTGTGAATCAGCATCAAATCTGCTTGAGTGCTGCAGAAACTGATGCCCAAGCATCAGAACAGACAAGGAGGATGAAACTCCTTATGTTTTGCTTGTGTCTGAATTGAATACAACAACGGAATGCCAGATGCGTATAAACTACCTTTATATAACTGAAAAAATGCTGTTCTGAATATAATGACTTTGTTAAAACAACTTCAAAGCCTGGCAAGATCATCCCTGCTGCTTCTCAGGACTTTACATTACAGTATCTAGGACCTATTAAGATTTCTGCAAGGGATTCTTGTATGTTTCTTCTACAGAACTTGCACATATGCTGTGGTCAATCCTGACAGGTTTACCCCTTTCTTTCCAATTAATCTCTAGTTCCCCTTCAGATATTAGGATTGTTGTTGTTTTGTCATTTTAAATTTATTTTTAGAAAGTAAATCATAATAAATGAAAATCAAACTCTCTCACTACAATGTACAATAAGTGTCTTAGGGTTTTATTGCTGTGAACAGACACCATGACCAAGGCAACTCTTATAAGGACAACACTTAATTGGCTTACAAGTTCAGAGGTTCAGTCCATTATCATCAAGGTGAGAACATGGTACCATCCAGGCAGGCATGGTGCAGGAGGAGCTGAGAGTTCTACATCTTTATCTGAAGGCTGCTAGGAGAATACTGGCTTCCAGGCAGGTAGGGTGAGGTTCTTAAGTCCATGCCCACAGTGACACACCTACTCCAACAAGGCCACATTTCATAATAGTTCCACTCCCTGGCCCAAGTATATACAAACCACCACAATAACCATTATCACAATTAGTGAAATAGAGTGACATGGACAATACTCAAACTCATCATTCCATTTGTTTGGAGTCAGGAGTCCCACCTCTGAAGAGTTGTGTGTTTTTGGACAAGTCATTGGGACTACCTGGTTATTATTGCTAGAATAGCATGTTATCCAGTGGCCTCTTTCTGGAGATCCCCAGCAACTTCTTGGTCAGTGATGATCTTATTTTGATCAGTGGCTATCAACAGTAATTAAGAGAGAGCTCAAGTCCACGAGGAAAATATACAGAAGCCAAACTGTGTTGGTGAGAAATACTTTCCATGGGTTATAACACCTCCTGAGAATTTTGATTCTTACACTGATGCTTTCAAATGACTTTGAATTCTAAAGAGGAGTCTTTCTCCTGTCCCTCCTGATGTTCTTAGTGCTGTTCCCTTTGGCCTCTTTTAAAAGAAACACTTTCTCTAGAGCCTTGAAAGTATGCCATATACCCTACAGAAAGTGATCCTAATAAAGTTTCACCTTTGCTGTTTTTATTATAGTTGAAAATTTTAAGTTGTAAGGATTTTTTGTGTTTTGTTGTGCTGTTGTTGTTTTGTCTGTAGTATCTTCTTTCTTCAAGAACCACTGATTTTCTTCAAGTGAGAATATTCCTGTTAGGTAACTAAGAATATTTTACAGTGCTGACATTTATTATTGTTGGGTACATATAAGCAAATGAAAATCACACACAATTAAAATGTATCACTAAACAATAGCAAATGAAAAATGTGTTTATAACTGAATAAATACATTGTCTTTTTGAGTCAGATGATATTGAGGAAAGTACACATCTCTGTATTCTACTTGAGAGACGTGAGGCAACCCTCAGTGTTGTTGAGCGATGGAAGGGCAGGCTCACGGAACCAATACCGGAAAACTCAGAAGAGGGAAGGATCCCAAGTTCCCACAATGACAAGGGTGTCTGGCAGTACCAGCCAGATACAAGCAACCACATCAACAGGGTGTGGCTACTGAGGACAAAAGGTGTCCAGGAATTGAATTGCTGGGAATTTCTTCAGGCATTCATCTTAGTCTGATGTTTTCCTCAGATGGTAAATCTGCAGGACTGTGGAATTCAAGGAATGACACCAGCAGACACTCAGTCCAAGACAGATGTTCCTCCATAACTGCATTAAGTGTTGTGTAAACTATTACCCACATCAGATTCATGTACCGAATAGAAGTTTGTACATGAGAGTCTAAAAGGGAAAGTGCACAAGACAATGCGGAGAGGAGAGAAAATGTAGATGTAAGAGACTTGGCCCTCTGAATCCAAGATTTGCATTCTTACCAGTTTAGTATGTTGCGTGTTTATGTTTTGATCTGTACCCAGCAGAATGAAGTTGCCACAGAAGCAGAAATGCTTGCCAGTTTTTGTACAGTGCTGCCTCGGCAACCATAAAACAGTGCCCAGCACCATAACATATTCACTAGAGCTTTGTTGAATAAAAATTAAGATTTTTATTAAGATATCACTATTATTCAAAATAAGCCTTTTTAATAAAAACATTTTCCAGAGAATATAGATGGTCATTTTGAAACATTACTCCTCAAATAGAGTCACATTCATACTCCTTAAGCACCAATCTTTGAATATCCATATATAGTCACTGTTTGTTAGTGTAGTAGAAAATGTAAACATTTATCTATTCTTCAAGTGTTTGGAATACCAGTGTCCTTTGCTTGTGGCTTCATCTTTCTATATTACTAAAGAAGGTTGTCTTCTCTTATAGTACCCAAGTTATTGCCTGCATAGTAAAAACGTTTATAAATGTGAGCTTTAATATACAAAATATACAAAGAACTCAAGAAGTTAGACTCCAGAGAACCAAATAACCCTATTAAAAGATGGGGTACAGAGATAAACAAAATATTCTCAGCTGAGGATTATCGAATGGCCAAAAAGTACCTAAAGAAATGTTCAACATCCGTAGCATCAGGGAAATGCAAATCAAAACAACCCTGAGATTCCACCTCACACCAGTCTGAATGGCTAAGATAAAAAACTCCGCTGACAGCAGATGCTGGCGAGGATGTGGAAAAAGAGGAACAGTCCTCCATTGTTGGTGGGATTGCAAACTGTTACAACCACTCTGGAAATCTGTCTGGAGATTCCTCAGATAATTGAACATTCCACTACCTGAGGACCCAGCTATACCTCTCTTAGGCATATACCCAAAAGATGCTCCAACATACAACAAAGCCACATGCTCCACTCTGTTTATAGCAGCCTTATTTATAATAGCAAGAAGTTAGAAAGAACCCAGATGCCCTTCAACGGAAGAATGGATTCAAAATGTGGTACATCTACACCATGGAGTATTACTCAGCTATCAAAAACAATGACTTTATGAAATTCATAGGCAAATGGGATGAACTAGAAAATATCATCCTGAGTGAGGTTACTCAATCACAGAAAAACACACTTGGTATGCACTCATTGATAAGTGGATATTAGCCAAAAAGCTTGTATTACCCAAGATGTAATCCACAGACCTCATGAAGCTCAAGAAGAAGGATGACCAAAATGTCTATGCTCCCACTCCCTCTTAAAAGGGGAAAAATATATCCATAAGAGGGGATATAGAAGCAAAGTTTAAAGCAGTGACTCAAGGAATGTCCATTCAGAGCCTGACATACATGTGGTCCATATATATACAGTCACCAAAACTAGATAAGATTGATGAAGCTAGAAAATCCATGCTGAAAGGGACCGGATATAGATCTGTCCTGAGAGACACATCCAGAGCATGTCCAATACAGAGGTCAATGCTAGCAGCAAATCATTGAACTGAGAAGAGGACCCCCGGGGGGAATTAAGGGAAGTGTTGAAAGAGCTGAAGGAGCTTGCAACCCCAAAAAACAACAATGCCAACTAACCAGTACTTCCAGGGACTAAACCACTACCGAAAGAATATACATGAACTGACTCAGGGCTCCAACTGCATTATGTAGCAGAGAATAGCCTTATTGGGGCACCCGGGGAAGGGGAAGCCCTTGGTCCTGCCAAGGTTGGACCCCCCAGTGCAGGGGAATATGGGGGGCAATAAGGAGGATGTATAGGGGGAATACTCATATGGGGGAGGTGGAGAGGAGGGACTAGGGGCTTATGGACAGGAACCTGGAAGGGGAATAATGTTTGAAATGTAAGTAAAGAAATATATCTAATAAAAATTTAAAAACTAAACGTGAGCTTTAACATCTCCTATTGATTACTAGAGTTAACTTTTTTTATTTTTTTTTATTAACTTGAGTATTTCTTATATACATTTCGAGTGTTATTCCCTTTCCCGGTTTCCGGGCAAACATCCCCCTAATCCCTCCCCCTTCCCTTCTTTATGGTTGTTCCCCTCCCCATCCTCCCCCCATTGCCGCCCTCCCCCCAACAATCACGTTCACTGGGGGTTCAGTCTTAGCAGGACCCAGGGCTTCCCCTTCCACTGGTGCTCTTACTAGGATATTCATTGCTACCTATGAGGTCAGAGTCCAGGGTCATTCCATGTATAGTCTTTAGGTAGTGGCTTAGTCCCTGGAAGCTCTGTTTGCTTGGCATTGTTGTACAGGAGGGGTCTTGAGCCCCTTCGAGCTCTTTCAGTTCTTTCTCTGATTCCTTCAACAGGGGTCCTATTCTCAGTTCAGTGGTTTGCTGCTGGCATTCGCCTCTGTATTTGCTGTATTATGGCTGTGTCTCTCAGGAGCGATCTACATCCGGCTCCTGTCAGTCTGCACTTCTTTGCTTCATCCATCTTGTCTAATTGGGTGGCTGTATATGTATGGGCCACATGTAGGGCAAGCTCTGAATGGGTGTTCCTTCAGTCTCTGTTTTAATCTTTGCCTCTCTCTTCCCTGCCAACGGTATTCTTGTTCCCCTTTTAAAGAAGGAGTGAAGCATTCACATTCGGATCATCCGTCTTGAGTTTCATTTGTTCTAGGCATCTAGGGTAATTCAAGCATTTGGGCTAATAGCCACTTATCAATGAGTGCATACCATGTATGTCTTTCTGTGATTGGGTTAGCTCACTCAGGATGATATTTTCCAGTTCCAACCATTTGCCTACGAATTTCATAAAGTCGTTGTTTTTGATAGCTGAATAATATTCCATTGTGTAGATGTACCACATTTTCTGTATCCATTCCTCTGTTGAGGGCATCTGGGTTCTTTCCAGCTTCTGGCTATTATAAATAAGGCTGCAATGAACATAGTGGAGCACGTGTCTTTTTTATATGTTGGGGCATCTTTTGGGTATATGCCCAAGAGAGGTATAGCTGGATCCTCAGGCAGTTCAATGTCCAATTTTCTGAGGAACCTCCAGACTGATTTCCAGAATGTTTGTACCAGTCTGCAATCCCACCAACAATGGAGGAGTGTTCCTCTTTCTCCACATCCTCTCCAGCATCTGCTGTCACCTGAGTTTTTGATCTTAGCCATTCTCACTGGTGTGAGGTGAAATCTCAGGGTTGTTTTGATTTGCATTTCCCTTATGACTAAAGATGTTGAACATTTCTTTAGGTGTTTCTCAGCCATTCGGCATTCCTCAGCTGTGAATTCTTTGTTTAGCTCTGAACCCCATTTTTAATAGGGCTATTTGTCTCCCTGCGGTCTAACTTCTTGAGTTCTTTGTATATTTTGGATATAAGGCCTCTATCTGTTGTAGGATTGGTAAAGATCTTTTCCCAATCTGTTGGTTGCCGTTTTGTCCTAACCACAGTGTCCTTTGCCTTACAGAAGCTTTGCAGTTTCATGAGATCCCATTTGTCGATTCTTGATCTTAGAGCATAAGCCATTGGTGTTTTGTTCAGGAAATTTTTTCCAGTGCCCATGTGTTCCAGATGCTTCCCTAGTTTTTCTTCTATTAGTTTGAGTGTATCTGGTTTGATGTGGAGGTCCTTGATCCACTTGGACTTAAGCTTTGTACAGGGTGATAAGCATGGATTGATCTGCATTCTTCTACATGTTGACCTCCAGTTGAACCAGCACCATTTGCTGAAAATGCTATCTTTTTTCCATTTGATGGTTTTGGCTCCTTTGTCAAAAATCAAGTGACCATAGGTGTGTGGGTTCATTTCTGGGTCTTCAATTCTGTTCCATTGTACTAGAGTTAACTTAATGCCATGTTTTGTGTTGGCTATTTGAACGCCTCCAGAAATTAACTCTACCTGAACATAACATGCTGAAACACCAACAAGAGTCAGGAATGGATGAAGATCAAGATTCAAGAAAATATGCTTCTATCATCGATTTCACTTTAACATTGCAGTTACATTTCCTACATTGAATGCGAACAGATCAACTTTTAAAGGCAAAGAGAATTTCATCTCTGAATCAGGAAAGAAGAGTAGCTAAAGTGTTACCCTGCTACAGGTGATTATATTATTTAAAGAGTACAAAAAATTCACCTTTCCCCTTAATATGAATTAGAATTAGCATGACGAGAAAGTTCTAATTCTGCACACATCTTTCTTTTAATGAAGAATAAATGAATAATGTAAATTTTCTAGCACATGTAAGCATTAATGAGCATTACACTATATGTTATTTGATGATAACTTGGTGAGATAACATCATTGCTATATCATACGTCTTTAAAACAACCTGTAATAAATAATCAGTCAAGTAATAAAATGCAATCAAGTCAATAAACAAGCATATAAACATCACAATTCATAATCAGCCAAAACCTTTATTAAAAACTCCTTGCATAAGTAATTAATAGCCAGAGGAAGGATTGTGGTAGTAATAGTGATATAAGTTTTGTTGTTTTGGTCTTTTGTTTCGCCTATATCAAAAGAGAGATGACAAGGAAGACAATTTTTGTAGACCTAGACAAAGCACCTTAGCTAAGGACATACTATCAGCAGCTGTGGAAACCAATGTAAGAGAAGTCAAGAAACCTATAGTGAGACTGACAGCTAGAAATATGTCAAAAATGTCATCAGATTCTATTGGGTCCCATGGTCATTTCTAGAACGGTAGTAACTCTGAGGCCATCCTGGGGTACTGATTTGTAGACTGCCGTGATAAAATATTGACTCTTTTTAACGAACATTCTAAATCTAGATCTGCTACCTACCTACCTTCCTTCTTACCTTCTTCCTTCCTACTTTCTTCTTTCTCTTTTCACTCTTTGATAGTTTCATATATGTGCAAGAACAAATTTTGTGATTTCCACCCCAATTCCCCTCTCTTATCCCCCTGCCTTTCCTATTGAAACACTTCTTCCTATCATGTTTCTCTCCCATTTCAAGCCTTTTTCTCTTTTTATGAATCATTGAGAATAATTAAAGTTCATTGCATGAACATGGGTGGGAGCTTATTTATTGGAGCATGAGAAACTAATCAGAGCTATACCAATGAAGGGAGTCCCTTCTTAAAGTCTTTACCTACTAAATACAAGCACCCTTCTTTGTACAACAAAGTGGTGGCTGGCCCAATAGCGTGAAGGTAACTACAGTTGCACTGAAGTGACAAATGCAGGAGTCGTGCTATGTGTGTAGAAGAAAGCATCCTCTAGCTCTCTTCCCCATCTTCTGTCTTGGACATTCTTTTCTCTTCCTCTTTCTCCATGTTCTCTGAACCTTGGAGAGGGCAATATAGATGTTTGATTTAGGACAGTGCTCTACCATGATTTATGAGTACTACAACCAGTTCTGAGTGCCTCTATTAGCCATTACCTAGGGAATAAGAAGTTTTTCTGACCTAGGCTGAGAATAGCACTAATCTATAAACTCAAATATTCAGAAAACAGTTGGAAAAAATGTGCAAAACAGTAATAATAGTCTCTCCCCTAACACCCATGATACAGGTTCTTGTCCTGGTTTATAATGTCAATTCTCTCCTGTGGATCAAGCCTCAACTTCAATCAGAGAATTGTGGGGCACTCCCATCATAATCAAATCAAGATAAATGCCAACGGTTAAGTCTCTTTTTTTCTATTTTGGTAGTTTTTGTGGTTTGATTTGAATAAAAAACAGGCACGCAAAACATCTATTCATTTTCTTCGCTGTGTAACCTGTCCTTGGGGTTGGTGACTCTGATGGCCAGCTGTGCTGCTCTTTCTATGATGCTTTTTCGGTTCTTAGAGGACACATCTTGAGCAATCTCAGCACAGTAAGATTTAAATCTTATATGTTGCAGGCTTTTGCTGTAGCTCTCAGGGTTCGGGGACTGCAAATAACTTTTCTCCATCAGCAGCTTGCATAGCATATTCTGATACAACAAAAGTTTGTTCAAGTAGGTTTCTTGCTCAGATATGGTTTGATTTCTCTCTATGACTAAGGTATGTGGTGGTTTCTGGAGCAGTCTTATAATCAAGTTCTGGTTAGCGACCAAGAGCAGTGGTGATAGTCTATATTGTTCTGTGAGTCTGCAGGTCTGTTTCTTCCCTTCAGCTAACACATCAAAGGGAGGTATCCCATACCTGGCACCTGGTATTTTTTATTTAATAATCACTGGATTCTTGGGAGAGCACCATGAACACATGCAGGGCAACACCATTTAAATTCTTTTCAAAATATTAAACACAAATGTTGGGGGGGGGATAGAAAAAGAATTTTTACTTACTCCTTGACAATGTACCCAAGGTACCTTAATCGTATCTACCCCTAGCTCATTTCTCCCTCTTCCCTTGGATCCTCCCCTAGCACTCCTCCCCCAACATCTCTCTCCCTCTCTCTCTCTCTCTCTCTCTCTCTCTCTCTCTCTCTCTCTCTCTCTCTCTCTTGATTTCATGTCATCTTTCTTAAATTAGAACCCAATGGATCAAATTATAGCTTTCCCCATGAGCGTGGGTATGGAGCCATCTGACAAGGCATGTCAACCTGCTAGTAGGCAAACATTCCTCAAGTAAAATGTACTATCTGATATTTGAATGTGTGTATGCACTAGATACATACCAATCAGTCAAAAATTCATCACCTTTCTTCCGAACCTTAAAGTATACTGTGCATCATTGCTACGCAGTTAATATGTTGAGTTTGACAGAACAAAATTCCTTCCTTCCTTCCTTCCTTCCTTCCTTCCTTCCTTCCTTCCTTCCTTCCTTCCTTCTTTCTTTCCTTTCTCTCTCATTTTTAGAAGGTTCTCACTATGTATCTCTAGCTGTTCTGGAAATTACTATGTAGATCATAGTGGCCTCGAGTTCACAGAGTTCGGCCTGCCTCTGGCAACTGAGTACTAGGTTTAGAGGTGGTCACCAGCACGCCCAGATGCTGCTTGCTTCTTTCAGACTACATTGTACTCACCGATGAATTCCTCCTCTTTCTTTCCCAAAAGGGAAAAATAATCACCGCTTATAAATATTTGACATAATGGGGATAACACTATCATGAAAATGATTAAAGAAAGTTCTTAACTTTTAGACATATGCATGGAAGTATTTATGAATTAACTTATGAGTTGTTGAAAAATGAGTTAACAGAAATAGTTGAGATTTAGAAGAAATGAATTGGTCATGAGTAAGTCACTGTTGAGTTGAATGATGGACATATGGAGTCCACTTACCATTTTAATCGGAATGTTTGAAGTTTGCAAAACAAAATGTAAAAAAGAGCAAGAAATAAATCTATTTCTATCATAAATTGAAAAACACCTAAGGGGTTTCCCTGCTGAAGATGGTGCTATGAGGTGTGGGATGAGGGGAGAGTAGAACTTCAGGCCCCCTTCTACAAAATTAGCACTAAGATGTGAATTTCAGAAAGCTTTGCTGGAGTTGGCCAGTTTTTCTTTTGGTCCAATGTTCAAGAATTTTATAAAGCATCTGGAGTGCAAGGATTTGGCTGGCTTTTCACCCATTGTAATAATGAGACATTTATTGAGAAAAGATGTCAAACAGAGGAGCCGTCCATGTGATCAAATGCATACATTAGCAACCAGTACTCTTAAAGCAAGCCACAACCCAGCGTACAGAATGACCAACGCGAAGTGTGAAGTGTCAACTCTGACCAGTTGACAATGTGTAAAACCAAACTTTGTACTCAGTGTTTAGAGTATAAAGTGAAGCTAGAATTTGGCCAACTATTTACTTTTCAGAAATAAAAGAGTCTAATAAAAGGACAACAATGTGAACTCATTTTCAAAACTTAGCAGTAATGCAAGAAGAAACAAACCAGTCTATTTTTAAGGCAGACACAAATAAACAGAATGTGTTTTCTTTTTTAATTTGTATCTAGGGTTCTAGAGATTTTTGTTTTCTCCACAAATCTCCAAGGACCATATCAGTCCTCTGATTATAAACTCTGGTCCAGTAGCACAGCTGGTTTCCTCCTGTCTTCTCACTGTGATCCATTTCCATCACCAAGACAGACTTCCAGCCACCACATGGAGCAAGAAGCCTGGGAAGGAAAGGATGTTCAAATACTATGTCGATGCACATTTGGTCAGACAATATGCCATGCTCCTCCTTCATGAATGTTATACCCATAAATCTTGTGAACAATCTTGTGAAGTATGTAAATATTTATCTAAATTTTATTGGCAAGGAAATTACAAAATTATGTTATTTAAGCCTTTCCATTCAACTCAACAAACCTTTACTGTGTATTTACTGTTTTTTTAAAGCAATGCAGATGGCATTGAAAATTCAGGGAATATGGTGCAGTACCTGCCCACAGTTTGTTCTAGGCATCAGAGAACCCAAAACAAGGAGGTACTGACTGTAAGCAATTGGATGGTAAGGCTTGATTTTACAAACATGAGCAAGCCCAGATGATTTCTAATTCCTTCTAGGGTCAGAAACACTTAAGAATGGAGAAATGTCCAGCTGGACAGCAGAGAGTGTCCAGAAGTTTTAGTCTAAGAGAGAAGAGCCAATCAGATTACACTAACCTCTGGCTTCCTTAAGTATATTTAATCAAGTGAGCTATTTCCATGATAGACAATCTTTTTCTCTCTTCATGGCTCCAAATATCGCAAAACTGCTGGGCCTTGCTAATGGCCTTTGCATTCTCAAGGAAGCTACTACAGATTGCTCCTGGTGCTGAGCTCCACCATTTTGGACAAAACTTTCTGTGCGTTCTTAAGTTCAGGATCCTGGACACCTACTTTCTGTGAAATGAGCAGCATCTTCTATGTATCTCCATAGGCTTAGGACAGATGAAGCCAACTTTGCCTTCTGTCATCTGATAGTTATTTTTACCCACTTAGTAGGCTTAAGTGTATTCTCTAAAATGCTGGGGGAATAATGTGGTAGTGGAAAAGATGATTTCAATATTAGGAGGAAAAGTACAGTTTTTGCTGCCAACTGGATCCCCTAATAAAACTGGAAAGCAAAGCACTTGGCTGAGAAGCCAGGTGAGAACACTTGGGGGAAGCCGGGCCCATTGGAGCCTCCTGTGAGTCTGGCACAGAACTGTGCTGCCAGGACCCACATGTGCATCTCTGGCTCACAGGCTTACACATGCTTTTGGAAAAAGCCAACGGAAAAAGAGCAAAGAACATTTGACAGCATTTGGCATTCCTCATCTCTGGATTTTACCGGCTCAGTTCCATTATTTGGACAAGTCTGGATTGTTGCAATTCTTAAGCACAGTCACCAGGGCTGATCACATGCTACCTTCAAGTGAAACATGTTTTAAAGTATAATGAGATATTAATGACAATGATTCCGAATGCTTAGTATGCCTGAGCTTTAAGACATAGTATAATTCTGTCAGTTTATTTCAATTTGGTGACCAAATCTTAACAGATTTTTCAATACTGTGGAAGCAAAATATTAAGCAAGAGGAACACCAAAGCTTGATATTTTCCTGATCTTCTCAGATGAGAGGGTCATGAGCATGATGCTGTGTTCCTCAGCCGAGAGCCTAGCCACTGAGGTGGGAATGCTGCGTGGATGTGCCAGCATTTCGTGCTGAAGTCTGCATTCCCAGCCTCGTTCCCTGGAGTGTGCAGATGAGAGCTGGGAAGACAGCTTGCATTCAAGTTAAGGGCGGGTGGCAGCCATGAGTGGGGAATGTAATGACATGAAGCCAAAGAAAACAGAATGCTCAGACAGCCAATAAAGATGAAGGTCTAAATGGACAGGAAGGAAGACCCAGGGACACTGCTGGAGTGAAGAACAAATGTTTGATTTTCATGCCGCTTCAGGTCCAGTGTGGATTCGCTGAGTCTATAGCTACAAGCAGCAAAATTACTCTGCTGTGATTTAAGATCCAGGCTCACATGACACAAACTCTGGACCTAGGCAGAATTCTTCGTTGACTTAGCTTTCTGCCTTGGCAGGGCTCCAGGTCCATGTCTTCAATGGCCTTCTGGACATTATTCTTATGACTACAGATGACTGTCCAGTAACTGTCCAGGACACAAACAGCACCTGTAGTTCCCTTAAACTGGGGAAGACGAAAACCTCTCCCAGAAATATATTGTTCATATAGATACCTCTATATAGATCAGGGTCCCCGGCGACACTGGAACTTTACTTACATTGACCCATGCCTTTCTCATTGATCACTATCATTATCATCCTGCCTCAAAATGCATGAAAAGCTGACCATAAACATAAGAACCGAGGGCTCAGCGATGATGCTAAGAATAAACCTGTGCCTTCTGTGATGGGGTTATGGTCTCACACCCTCTCCTATTCCTGCTCTTCTGGGAAACAGGATTGAGCTAGAGCAAATTTTGTGGGTTGGGACTCACGTGGAGAGCTGAACTGTATCTAGGAAAACTTTTCCCACTGGGATCAATTAGGTAAGAATACTTGGCAGAGATGTATCCAGAATGTCCAAAAGCAATGAGGCCAAAATCTATAGTTGGGAAATATTTCAAGGGTCAGTTCCCATCATTGAGACTAAACCCCAATTGAAAATATTAACTAGCAAGAGGTAGCGAAAGTGCTTTGGCAGTTTGTACGGCCGTGGCTCGGGCTTTCCGGACCGAGCGGCCCTGCGGACGATCTCTGGAAACTCCTTCCCCTTCCTTGCCCCTAATCCGTACCCGGCGAACCTCTGGAAGCGTGCAGACTTGGTTCTCACCCATGGCGGACTACTTTTAAGGGGTGTGGCAGGAGGTTTTGGACTAGATGAGTTTCCACCGAAATGTCGGAGAAGTCAGGCCAGAGCACAAAAGCAAAGGATGGGAAGAAGTACGCAACACTCAGTTTGTTTAATACTTACAAAGGAAAGTCCTTGGAAACACAGAAGACTACAGCTCGACAAGGGTTACAAAGTCTTGGAAAAGTTGGTATTTCACAGTGGATGCCCCCACCTGCTAACCTGCCAAGTCTTAAAGCAGAAAACAAAGGCAATGATCCTAATGTGAATATTGTGCCTAAAGATGGTACAGGATGGGCATCAAAACAAGAGCAGCACGAAGAAGAAAAAGCACCAGAAGTGTCACCAGCACAGCCCAAACCTGGGGTTGCAGCTCCCCCAGAAGTAGCACCTGCTCCCAAATCATGGGCCAGTAACAAGCAAGGTGGGCAAGGAGATGGAATCCAAGTGAATAGTCAATTTCAGCAGGAATTTCCCAGTCTGCAGGCAGCTGGAGATCAGGAAAAAAAAGAAAAGGAAGCAAATGATGAAAACTATGGACCTGGACCCAGTTTACGCCCACCAAATGTTGCTTGCTGGAGAGATGGTGGTAAGTCTGCTGGGTCACCTTCCTCTGATCAGGATGAAAAGCAACTTGCCCAGGATGAAAGCACGGCTATAACATCAGAACAAAATGACATTCTCAAAGTGGTGGAGAAGAGGATAGCGTGTGGTCCTCCACTGGCCAAACTGAATGGACAGCAGCCTGCCCTTGCTTCTCAGTATAGAGCTATGATGCCTCCATATATGTTTCAGCAGTACCCAAGGATGGCCTATCCTCCTCTACATGGTCCCATGAGGTTCCCACCTTCTCTATCGGAAACAAACAAAGGCCTTCGAGGACGAGGTCCTCCTCCTTCTTGGGCTTCTGAACCTGCACGCCCATCCATCCTTAGTGCATCAGAATTGAAGGAGCTGGATAAATTCGATAACCTAGATGCTGAAGCTGGTGAAGGCTGGGCAGGCGCGAAACAGTCCATTAAGTACTTTGCACTGGTTGGCGTTTAGTCTGACACAAGTGGTGGTGTGTGTATGAGCTCCTCTAAGCGTGTGCTCTTTGACAGGCGCCCAGACGGAAGTAGACTACACAGAGCAGCTGAATTTCAGTGACGCCGACGAGCAAGGCAGTACCAGTCCTAAGGGAAACAGCGGTGAGGATCAAACTTCAAAAACACCTGAAAGCACAGAAAACCGAGAAGAAGGAGATGAAGCTTCCAGCACTGAGTCTTCTTCTCAGACACCTGCTCAGCCTCCAGTCACAAAAAGTCCTTATGGGAAGGGCCCGCCATTTAGTCAGGAGCGGACCTCATCTTCACACTTGCCACCGCCTCCCAAGTTGCTTGCACAGCAGCATCCCCCACCTCCAGATCGACAAGTGCCTGGAAGACAGGGCCCCTCTCCTTCAAAGCCTCCAGTCCCTGATACCGATGAAATATGGAAGCAAAGACGAAAACAACAGTCTGAAATATCTGCAGCAGTGGAGCGTGCTCGTAAACGCCATGAGGAGGAAGAGCGGAGGATGGAGGAACAGAGGAAGGCAGCGTGT
Source organism: Rattus norvegicus (assembly GCF_021556685.1). Lineage (NCBI taxonomy): Eukaryota > Metazoa > Chordata > Mammalia > Rodentia > Muridae > Rattus > Rattus norvegicus. The sequence continues at coordinate 101,230,177 of NC_141538.1, forward strand.
GCAGAGAAATGGAAGCAACTGGATGAGAAGCTTGGGATCATAGAAAAGCAACCCTCCCCAGAGGAACTTAGAGAAAGGGAGAGAGAGAAGGAGCGGGAGCGGGAGAAAGAACTTGAAAAAGAAAAAGAACAGGAACGAGAGAGGGAGCGGGAGCTTGAGAAAGAGCAGGAAAAGCAAAGAGAAATGGAGAGGGCGAGACAGCAAGAGAAAGAGTTAGAACAACAGAGGGAAAAGGAGCAGGAACTACAAAGGCTGAAAGAACAAGAGAAGGAGGGCGAGTTGAAGGAAAAGGAAAGAGAGGAAAAAGTTGAACCCCAAGAACCTAATGTAGAGCCTGCAACAGAAAACCAAGAAAGTGAAAACAACTGTAAGAAAGAAGAACAACCAGTTTTCACTAGACAGGACAGCAATCGAAGTGAAAAGGAGACCACACAAGTGGTACAGGAAACAGAACCTGAGTCAGGGTCTCAACCCCGACCTGCTGTATTATCTGGCTATTTCAAACAGTTTCAGAAATCATTGCCACCACGATTTCAGCGGCAGCAGGAGCAAATGAAACAGCAACAGTGGCAGCAGCAGCAGCAGCAGCAGCAGCAACAGCAGCAGCAACAACAACAACAACAAGGCGTACTTCCACAGACTGTGCCTTCACAGCCGTCTAATGGTTCAGTCCCTCCTCCACCACACAGACCCCTTTATCAGCCAATGCAGCCCCACCCCCAACATCTGGCTTCTATGGCTTTTGATCCAAGGTGGCTCATGATGCAGCCCTATATGGATCCACGAATGATATCAGGAAGGCCTGCTATGGACATCCCACCCATACATCCTGGAATGATTCCTCCTAAGCCGTTAATCAGAAGAGACCAGATGGAAGGGTCACCTAACACCTCTGAATCGTTTGAGCACATGACTCGATCTGCGAGAGATCATGGAATTTCTCTTTCTGAGCCTCGAGTGATGTGGGTGTCAGACCCCTATCATGCTGAGCCTCAGCGGGCAGCTGCTTCCAAGTCTACTGAAGAAACTGGGGATGCAAGGCCTGAAACTGCAGTGGACCATGAGCATATGACTGCTACTTATCCTGTAGAACAGAGTCAGTTAGAAACCCACTCAAAAACAGATGTTGCTAGAGACTCAGCTGAAACAGAAGGACAAAATTGTTTAAGCAGATCCGTGGAAGATGTAAGACCTCACCATGTTGATACAAACAGTCAGTCTGCTTGTTTTCATGTAATCGATCAAAAGAGCCTACCTGCTCCTACAGACGAGCGGATCTCTGCACTGGAAAGTCAACCTGCCCGAAAAAGAAGTGTTTCCCACGGCTCTAACCATGCTCAGAATGCAGAGGAACAAAGAAACGAGCCATCTGTCAGCATACCTAAGGTCACCAGCAGATGTACTGATTCCAAAGAAACCGTAGAAAAGCCAGAGGAGAAGCCAAGAAAAGATGGCTTTCTGCGATCTTCTGAAGGACCTAAACCAGAGAAAGTCTATAAATCTAAATCAGAAACTCGGTGGTGTCCAAGACCAAGCTCTAACAGAAGAGAGGAAGGTAATGACAGGCCTGTGAGAAGGTCGGGTCCCATTAAAAAACCTGTACTTAGAGATATGAAAGAGGAGCGGGAACAGAGGAAGGAGAAAGAAGGTGAAAAGTTTGAAAAGGTCACTGAAAAAGTTGTTAAAGCAGAAAAAACAGAAAAGAAAGATCTTCCTCTTCCTCTACCACCTCCAGTTCCAGTTCAGCCCCAGTCATTGGTCTCACCACCAGTACAGCCAGAACCAGAGAAACTACCCTCAACAGAAATGTCAGCTTTGACTCAGAAGCCATCTCAGGATGAGAAACCTTTGGAACCTGTTGTCAGTGTCCAGGTAGAACCTATAGTTAAAACTACAAACCAACAAACTGTTGCAGCACCAACAGTCAAAGAAGAGAAGCCACCTGAGAAAGTCATCAACAAAGATGTTGGAGTAGAAAGACCTCGCCCAGACTCTAGAGTGGCAGTGAAAAAGGAGCCGCCTTTACCTGCTAGGCCCTATTGGAAGGAGGCCAGAGATAGAGATTGGTTTCCAGACCAAGGGTACCGAGGCAGGGGCAGAGGAGAGTATTACTCCAGAGGTCGGAGCTACAGAGGCTCTTACGGAGGGCGTGGCAGAGGTGGTAGAGGGCACACCCGAGATTACCCTCAGTATAGGGACAGTAAGCCAAGAGCAGAGCATGTGCCTTCCGGACCTCCCAGACAAAGAGAAGAGAGCGAGACACGCAGTGAGAGTTCTGATTTTGAAGTTGTTCCCAAAAGAAGGCAACAGAGGGGCTCAGAGACCGACACAGACAGTGAAGTTCATGAGAGTGCAAGTGACAAGGATAGTTTAAGCAAAGGGAGACTTCCCCTAAGAGAGGGACGGTCCGAAAACAAAAAACCTGTCAAGCCACAGCCGTCTTTTAAGCCTGAAAACCATGTCCGAATAGATAATAGGCAATTAGAGAAACCTTACATAAGAGATGAGGAGAAGTCTAAACCAGGTTTCCTTCCAAAAGGGGAGCCTACAAGGCGTGGCAGAGGAGGAACATTCAGACGAGGTGGGAGGGATCCTGGAGGCCGGCCATCCCGCCCTGCTACCTTAAGAAGACCGGCTTATCGGGACAATCAGTGGAACCCAAGGCAGGCAGAACCTCCTAAACCTGAGGATGGAGAGCCACCAAGAAGACACAAGCAGTTTATGCCCATACCTGCAGATAAACGACCTCCAAAATTTGAGCGAAAATTTGACCCAGCTAGAGAGAGGCCCCGAAGGCAGCGTCCTACCCGACCACCAAGGCAAGATAAGCCACCTAGATTTAGACGGCTGAGAGAGAGAGAGGCTGCTTCAAAGACAAATGAGGTGTTGGTACCCACAAATGGCAGAGTTAATGTTGTTCAAGAACCAGTTAATCCACCTGTGGACATTTCGGGAAATAAGACACCAGATTTGTCTAACCAGAACTCTTCGGATCAGGCAAATGAAGAATGGGAAACAGCCTCTGAAAGCAGTGATTTTAATGAGAGAAGAGAGAGGGACGAGAAAAAAAAATGCTGATATGAGTTCACAAGCAGTTGTAAAGACTGGAGAAAGTGTTTTGCCTCCAAAAAGGGAAATAGCAAAGCGAAGTTTTTCTAGTCAGAGACCTGGAGTTGATCGCCAGAATCGTCGTCGTGGCAACAATGGTCCACCCAAATCAGGAAGGAATTTCTCAGGTCCTAGGAATGAAAGAAGAAATGGCCCACCATCAAAAAGTGGGAAGAGAGGGCCATTTGATGAGCAGTCCTCAGGCACAGCTGGTGTTGACCCTGTCAGTGGTAACTCTGCACATCACCAAGAAGGGGTGCCTAATGGTGCAGGACAAAAGAATTCCAAGGATGCTACTGGGAAAAAGAGAGAAGATACCAAACCCGGCCCTAAAAAACCAAAAGAGAAAGTAGATGCTCTCTCACAGTTTGATCTAAACAATTATGCAAGTGTTGTTATCATTGATGATCATCCTGAAGTAACTGTAGTTGAAGACCCCCAGTCAAATTTGAATGATGGTGGCTTTACTGAAGTTGTATCTAAAAAACAGCAAAAGCGGCTACAGGATGAGGAACGCCGAAAGAAGGAAGAGCAAGTTGTACAGGTATGGAGCAAAAAAAATATAGGTGAAAAAGGAAGAAGTCAGACTTCTAAGCTTCCTCCAAGGTTTGCCAAAAAACAAGCTACTGGGACTCAGCAAGTTCAGGCCCCACCCTCTGCACCACTTCCAGTCTCTTCCTCAGCTCCAGCCTTAACATCCCTGGCACCTGCAGTTCCTGCATCCACCCCAGCTCCAGTTCCTGTGCTGGCATCAGCCACAGCTCTAGTTCCAGTGTCAACCCCAGCTCCGGTTCTGACTTCATGCCCAGCTCCAGTTCCAGCCTCAGCCTCAGCTCCTGTTCCAGAATCCACTTCATCTCCAGTCACAGCCTCTTCCTCATCCCAGCCGTCAGTCCCGGCTCCGACTCCTATCCTGGCCTCAGCCTCAACTACAGTCTCCATCCCTATTCTCGCCTCTGCTTCAATTCCTATCCTTGCTTCAGCCCTAGCACCAGCTTCAGTTTCTTCTCCACCCCCAGTGGTCTCAGCTACAGACGTGCCAGCTATTTCAACACCAGCTGCCCCAGCCTCGGCCCCAACAGCCTCAGTGCCACTTGCCCCAGCCTCAGCTGCATCCACTGCCCCAACCCCGGCCTCAATGGTACAGACGCAGACACAGAACCACAAACCAGTCCAGAGACCACTTCCACCTTCAACACCATCTTCAAAGCAGCCACCACCTTCGATTAGATTACCTTCAGCTCAGACATCTAATGGCACAGATTATGTAGCCACTGGGAAGTCCATGCAGACTTCACAGTCACACAGCTCTCTAACAGCTGAGTTATGAACCAGAAGGACAAGAGAAACCCAGCCCGGCTGCGGTCAGAAGCACAGACCCTAGAACAGCAAAGGAAACCAAAGCAGTCTCAGAAATGTCTGCTGAGATCGGAGCAATGATCTCGGTGTCCGCTCCAGAATATGGCACTGATGCAAAGGAGTCTGTAACAGACTACACTACACCTTCCTCTTCTCTGCCTAACACTGTGGCTACTAATAATGCAAAGATGGAGGATACTTTGGTTAATAATGTGCCCCTGCCCAGCAGCCTTCCCCTCCCTAAGAGGGAGGCCATGCAACAGAGCTCCAGCCTGACCTCAGTTCCTCCTCCTACTTTCAGCCTCACCTTCAAGATGGAGTCTGCGCGGAAGGCATGGGAAAATTCTCCAAATCTAAGGGAAAAGGGGTCCCCAGTCACTTCTACAGCACCTCCAACTGTGCGTGGCGTCAGCAGTAGTGCCAGTGGACCAAGCACTGCTAATTACAACTCATTTTCCAGTGCATCAATGCCTCAGATCCCAGTTGCCTCGGTCACTCCTACAGCATCGCTATCAGGAGCTGGTACTTACACTACCTCTTCATTGAGTACAAAAGCTACAACCACATCGGACCCTCCTAATATTTGTAAAGTAAAACCCCAACAATTACAGACCAGCAGCTTGCCTTCTGCCAGTCATTTTTCACAGTTAAGCTGTATGCCTTCCCTTATTGCACAGCAACAGCAGAGTCCACAAGTTTATGTGTCTCAGTCGGCAGCAGCTCAAATCCCAGCCTTCTATATGGATACAAGTCATTTATTCAATACCCAGCATGCGCGATTGGCTCCGCATTGGCTCCCTGGCCCAGCAGCAGGGCTTCCAACCTGGTCTGTCGCAGCCAACATCTGTTCAGCAGATTCCAATCCCTATCTATGCCCCACTACAAGGGCAGCATCAAGCCCAGCTGAGTTTGGGGGCTGGGCCTGCTGTTTCCCAGGCTCAGGAATTATTCAGTTCTTCAATTCAACCATATAGGTCGCAGCCAGCCTTTATGCAAAGCAGCCTTTCCCAGCCTTCTGTGGTCCTCTCTGGTACAGCTCTCCACAACTTCCCAGCAGTCCAGCACCAGGAGCTTGCCAAGGCACAGTCAGGTCTTGCCTTTCAGCAGACTTCAAATACTCAGCCCATCCCTATACTGTATAAACATCAGCTGGGTCAGGCATCAGGACTAGGAAGTTCTCAGCTGATTGATACACATCTTCTTCAGGCAAGAGCAAATCTTACTCAAGCGTCAAATCTTTACTCTGGACAAGTACAGCAGCCTGGTCAGACAAATTTTTATAACACTGCCCAATCACCAAGTGCTCTCCAGCAGGTTACAGTACCATTACCAGCATCCCAGCTTTCCTTGACTAATTTTGGATCTACAGGACAGCCTCTGATTGCCTTGCCTCAGACACTTCAGCCCCAGTTACAGCACACAACCCACAAGCACAGGCTCAGAGCTTGAGCCGTCCTGCCCAAGTAAGCCAGCCTTTCAGAGGGTTAATCCCTGCTGGAACGCAGCATGGCATGATGGCAACCACAGGAAAAATGTCTGAAATGGAACTAAAAGCCTTTGGGAGTGGCATTGATATCAAACCAGGAACACCACCAATTGGTGGTCGAAGCACCACGCCAACATCTAGTCCATTCAGGGCTACATCAACAAGCCCAAACAGCCAGTCTAGCAAAATGAACAGCATTGTTTATCAGAAACAGTTCCAGTCAGCCCCTGCCACAGTGAGAATGGCACAGCCGTTTCCTGCACAGTTTGCACCCCAGAAGAGAGCTGTGGGAAGAGGACTCAGCCACAAGACATTTGGTCCTAGGTGTTGGCAAAGCAGAGAGCAGAGGTTCTTCAGTCCACGCAGCGGTTCTTCTCTGAGCAGCAACAGAGCAAACAGATAGGAGGCAAAGCCCAGAAAGTGGACAGTGATACAAGTAAACCTGAGACACTGAGTGACCCTCCTGGTACCTGTCAGGAAAAAGTAGAAGAAAAGCCACCCCCTGCACCCACCATAACCACCAAACCTGTTAGAACTGGACCAATCAAACCTCAGGCGATCAAAACCGAAGAAACAAAATCATAAAGGCTGTGGTTTATTGAGGGTGGGTGGGCAGGGAAAGTGAAGTCAAATAATGCCAGCAGCCACGGGGTGAAGTGATCTGTGACACTGTCCTGTGAGATACACAAGGGGCATAGAGCATTTTACACTGACAGCTGCTACACTGATTACAACAAGGCTCCACAGGCTCGCACCTCCCGTGTAACATTTGCATCTTCGGTTGGTTTATATACAAGTGTGCAAACAGTCTGTAAGTGCGCACAGTTTAATCTTAAGGAGCATGAAACACCAGAAGTAGGAGAAGAGTGATAACCACAGAGTAGCTCAGCTGGACACTGGGCAGTCCCATTGCCCCATCAGCTGTGGTTCTTTTGCTCCCTTGTGTTCTTTGGATATGTCTATGGCATTTCTAGGCTTGAAAGTAAAATGATGCTATCTGGTGCTGGATAGAGGAGCCTTATTTTTTATTATGGCAGCTTGCTATTTTTGTAACATGGTGATTTGGTTGAACACAATAAAGTACAGTAGTAACTGATCTCCCCTTCTTCCTGGATGAGTGAGCAGATGATTAAATGTTGGTGTCAGCATCCTTGAGCATATTCAGATGAGCTTCTGCTTCTGTTGAAAAGGATGCTGTGTTTGATTGTGGTCCGAAGCTTTGAAGCACTACTTGGCATCTTCTTCCTTGGAGGTCTCACTGTTTAAACGTAACAGATTTGATAGCTTGTTGGTAAGGTGAGGTCCAGCTTGTCTCCACTAGGTCATCTTCATGTGAATCCGGTGGTTATACGGTTTTGTTTTAGGGATATTTCATTTTTTTAATAACAGTTTTAGCTGACATTCATGGAGAGAATGAATCCTTAGAACTGTGCCACTAGTGAAAGGAAATCCTGTCTAGAGTATGTTTCTTTACAAAGCTGTGTCACACACCATCCTTTGGGCCCTCTGCTGGAAAAGTAGAATCAAGTCTCAAATAATGCCTTTTAAATTGTATCCTCTAGTATTATAGATGTAGGACAGTACTGTATCATACCTCTGTGGATGTAAAATAGCTTGTACCTGCTTTATGATACGTAGTAGTGACCGTGCTTTATCAGAGCTGTTTTTAATGATGTTGCTCAGAATGTTTTCTTTCCAGATGATGATTGAGAAGCTAATTTAAAAAAAATGGTGCCAGGTACCACAAGAGTAACAGAACTGTGCTGTTTTCTGGGGTTTTGTTTTTTTACTTTTTTTTTTTTAATGGAGTGTGCTGGATGTCTCTACAGTTTTGTTCAGATGACTGCAGAACCTGGAAAAGCTGTTGCTGCTGTTGATGCATAACACACTGCTATTATTGGTCTTTTTATATAAATATAAATATATATATATATACAGATATATAATTTGAATTTTTGGAAACTTTAGCTGTGCTGTCAACTTTGGAAAAAAGTATCCCCGTTTACTGTGTTGAGTTGGCACTGTACAGAAATTAACAGCCATATTGGTCTAGAAATGTTGAACTTAAGTTTTTTCCATCTGTACAGGGGTAACGCACTGTATTAAATATGTAAGGTCTTATCTACGTGGGTTTGATTACAAAAACTAATAAAGTATTCTCTAAATAAAAAAAAAGAAAATATTAACTAGCATTTGAAGTTTAAAGGATGTGGTAGACTAGATCAAGTGGTTAGTAAAATGTTTTAATATTTTTTCCGTAATGAAAATATATAAGACAGCATTCTATCTAAATCTCATAATTCATTCAATCTTCACACTATTTCACTTAAATTCTGAAACTCAGTACAGATGGCTCAGGTAAGAAATCTGTTAGAAGCTTCCCAACGTCACTTGACAAGCAAGTCGTGGAGCTAAGACTCAACGCAGGCAACAGATTTCACCAAACATAACTTTGTTCCCAGTAATCAAGGCATCAGAAATTCTAGAGCACTGATGGGTGACCTCATCATTATGGTCATTGTGTGGCTGTTGAGTGTGTATAAAAAGCCAAGCATCATCAGGTGGTCAGTCCTAATTCTTCTATTAGAATGAATGTGAAACATTTAAAAACTTAATCTATCTTAATGGAACAGGGTCGGGGAGCACACTCACCTTACACAAAATATACAGATAGAATTTTAAACGAAATTCTTGTCATTTCCCCAAAGTCTTAGGTATGATTCCTAATCTAGACAGCATCATGGGGATACCCTGCCATTGCACCCAGAGATGGGTATGTAGGGAGTTCATTCTACCCACCTGTGGCATTTGGAGATACAGGAAAGTGAGCCTTTCACTCTGAATAGAAAGGAAATATCCTTGAGCCAAAGAATGAAAATGAAGCTGGAAAAAGTGATAAATTTGGTCTCATATTCATCATTGTTAATAAACCTTACACAGTGGACGAATGCTGGGTACGGTAGAGGTAGGACAGCAGTCTACAAGCCAAGAACAAATATGAAATAAGCCGAGGAATGAGAATGAGGGCTATGCTCCAGGAGACTGGCAATGGGATAGCAGTGCTTCCAGATGAGGAGGATGTTAGGCAGGAAGTGAAGCATTCCTTCTGCGGTCTTGGGGTCAATGGAAATAGCCAAGTAGCTTCTATGTTCTCATTTATGATCATGAGACATCGAATATTAATGAACCAGGAAACCCCCAAACCCAAGTGGAAATATGAGTGATCTAGTAACTCAAGTGTTTAAATGAATATTCCTAGGATAAAAAGACAGCTTAGCTGATAATATGCTTGCTATACAATTGTAAGGATATGGTTCATCTGGGAAACTGACAAGGTTCCAGTGGAAGTGATCTGAAAATAGAGCTCTGCGACTTTGAGAGTTAATTTATTAGAAGCAATGGAATCTTCCTAAGTTCCTAGACAATGGATATAAAGCTATACCTCCAATTTCAGCTTTACCTTCCTTGAAGATGCACTCTAAGGAATTGAACCAGAACCTGAATGTTTCCCAGGACTTTCACTGGGGAAAGAGGAGAGAGGGAGAGAGGGAGAAACAGAGAGAGAGAGAGAGAGAGAGAGAGAGAGAGAGAGAGAGAGAGAGAGAAAAGAGGCCAGCCATGAACACATGGGGGTGGGGTGGGGAAAGAAGGGACAGAGAGGAAAGAGGATAAGAGAGCAAGAGCAGGGGATAATATTTGAAACGTAAATACATAAAATAGCCAAGAAAAATAAAATTATTTTTAAAAAAATCTCAGGGTTCTATTTTCAGATAGCTTCCACTGGGGCCTTGTCAGTTTCCCAGATGCTGAATGCCCATGTGTAGAACCATAGATTCAATGACAAGCATCTGGAGCCTTGGATTTCCATGTGACATCGATGTAAATTATTAGAATATACAGGGTAGTACATCTCCTAAAATACACAGTGCTTTCATTTCTGGAAAGTTGTAGAACATGGAGAGTATGAACACACTATAAACAAATCATCAAGTGTGGACCAAATAGGAAACAAGGTCGTTACCATTGATAACAACCAACAGTGGTCACTAATTATTTTAAGGTTTTAAAATTTATAGCATTTTTTTCCAGAAGAAAATTTACACAGATGAGAAAATTTACTTAGGAAACGCAAGTTATCAACTGAAAATGATGCTTTCATTTAATTAGATTTTAATTTAATTAGATTTTAGTTACGTTTAGAAGAACGGGGTTTGGATTCAGCTCACCCTCCTTGTGGATCCCAGGGTTGCTATGAATATGCACTACTTGGCTGTAACTCTTCCTGTCCTCTCAATCCTTGCCATTCTTTAATGTGGGAAGAGAAGCATTCCCTGACTTCGGGCTTGACCTGTGGCTTTCAGTAACTCTGGAATGTCATGAGGAAGAGATAATCTTCCAGTTTCCCATTATGTAGACCTTCTCTCCCAGTGGGTCTCTTCCTCTCTCCATAAGGACAGCAAACAAAGGATATGGTCCACTCTCTGAATCTTAGTGAGGAAAGGGCACTGGGAGAAGAGGAACCCAACTAGCATCCTGGACCCAGGCTTAGCTACTTCCCAACAAGTACAAGACATGCAGAGTAGCATAGCCAAACTCACAGATCTGTCAACAGGAAATAATGCAGGAAGATTCTGAAGTTTTTCATGTGGATGCTGTTGTACCAAAAGTCTAGATCATACATCTTTAGAAAAACTCCTCAGGATCCCTGAACCACTGTTTTCTTACCTCTAGAATGAAAATGACAATGGGACATAATGTATAGATTAGTTATGGTTAGAAATATAGTAAAAATGGCCATTTTACCAAAAGCGATCTACAGATTCAATGCAATCCCCATCAAAATACCAATCCAATTCTTCAAAGAGTTAGACAGAACAATTTGCAAATTCATCTGGAATAACAAAAAAACCAGGATAGCTAAAACTATCCTCAACAATAAAAGGACTTCAGGGGGAATCACTATCCCTGAACTCAAGCAGTATTACAGAGCAATAGTGATAAAAACTGCATGGTATTGGTACAGAGACAGACAGATAGACCAATGGAACAGAATTGAAGACCCAGAAATGAACCCACACACCTATGGTCACTTGATTTTTGACAAAGGAGCCAAAACCATCCAATGGAAAAAAGATAGCATTTTCAGCAAATGGTGCTGGTTCAACTGGAGGTCAACATGCAGAAGAATGCAGATCGATCCATGCTTATCACCCTGTACAAAGCTTAAGTCCAAGTGGATCAAGGACCTCCACATCAAACCAGATACACTCAAACTAATAGAAGAAAAACTAGGGAAGCATCTGGAACACATGGGCACTGGAAAAATTTCCTGAACAAAACACCAATGGCTTATGCTCTAAGATCAAGAATCGACAAATGGGATCTCATGAAACTGCAAAGCTTCTGTAAGGCAAAGGACACTGTGGTTAGGACAAAACGGCAACCAACAGATTGGGAAAAGATCTTTACCAATCCTACAACAGATAGAGGCCTTATATCCAAAATATACAAAGAACTCAAGAAGTTAGACTGCAGGGAGACAAATAACCCTATTAAAAAATGGGGTTCAGAGCTAAACAAAGAATTCACAGCTGAGGAATGCCGAATGGTTGAGAAACACGTAAAGAAATGTTCAACATCTTTAGTCATAAGGGAAATGCAAATTAAAACAACCCTGAGATTTCACCTCACACCAGTGAGAATGGCTAAGATCAAAATCTCAGGTGACAGCAGATGCTGGCGAGGATGCGGAGAAAGAGGAACACTCCTCCATTGTTGGTGGGATTGCAGACTGGTACAACCATTCTGGAAATCAGTCTGGAGGTTCCTCAGAAAATTGGACATTGAACTGCCTGAGGATCCAGCTATACCTCTCTTGGGCATACACCCAAAAGATGCCCCAACATATTAAAAAAGTCACATGCTCCACTCTGTTCCTCGCAGCCTTATTTATAATAGCCAGAAGCTGGAAAGAACCCAGATGCCCTTCAACAGAGGAATGGATACAGAAAATGTGGTACATCTACACAATGGAATATTACTCAGCTATCAAAAACAATGACTTTATGAAATTCGTAGGCAAATGTTTGGAACTGGAAAATATCATCCTGAGTGAGGTAACCCAATCACAGAAAAACACACATGGTATGCACTCATTGATAAGTGGCTATTAGCCCAAATGCTTGAATTACCCTAGATGCCTACAACAAATGAAACTCAAGACAGATGATCAAAATGTGAATCCTTCACTCCTTCTTTAAAAGGGGAACTAGAATACCCTTGGCAGGGAATAGAGCGGCAAAGATGAAAACAGACACAGAAGGAACACCCATTCAGAGCCTGCCCCACATGTGGCCCATACATATACAGCCATCCAATTAGACAAGATGGATGAAGCAAAGAAGTGCAGGCCGACAGGAGCCGGATGTAGATCTCTCCTGAGAGACACAGCCAGAATACAGCAAATACAGAGGCGAATGCCATCATTGAACCATTGAACTGAGAATGGCACTCCCGTTAAAGGAATCAGAGAAAGGACTGAAAGAGCTTGAAGGTGCTTGAGACCCCAATGTACAACAATGCCAAGCAATCAGAGCTTCCAGGGACTAAGCCACTAACTAAAGACTATACATGGACTGACCGTGGACTCTGACCTCATAGGTAGCAATGAATATCCTAGTAAGAGCACCAGTGGAAGGGGAAGCCCTGGGTCCTGCTAAGACTGAACCCCCAGTGAACTAGATTGTTGGGGGGAGGGCGGCAATGGGGGGAAGATGGGGAGGGGAACACCCATAAAGAAGGGGAGGGGGAGGGATTAGGTGGATGTTTGCCCGGAAACCGGGAAAGGGAATAACACTCGAAATGTATATAAGAAATACTCAAGTTAATAATAATAATAATAATAATAATAATAATAATAATAATAATAATAATAAAAAGAAATACTCAAGTTAATTTAAAAAAAAAAGCAAAAGGAAATAATAGTGCATTGGCGGCTTCTGCCCACAAAGAGGTTAAAGACTATCATAGGCAAACATACCTAAGTGCAGATAGAAGTGTAAAATTAAACAGATGAAATCATCTATTCTTCTCATTGTTCCACATAACATTCTGGATGTTCTCTTCAAAAAGAGGTTGATGGCTTTGTTTCTTTGCTTTTTCTTTTCTTGTGTATATGTGTGCACTCCTTTTTAAAATGTAGCTATTTATTACTTGCCTAGGTGCTCCTAATCTATTACCAATTTAGACTTATGGTTTCAGCAGATGGTTTAAAGGAAAAAGATGTTTTAAAAAAATCTATATGCTTGATAATTTACATCCATGTTTAAGCTATTGGACTGAAGGTATTCTATTAGTCACAAACTATACATCAGCAGCTATAACCACAATGATTGTATTATTAATGACTTATGACAGTTAAGAACATTTGGCAGTGTCTTAATTCAAGTTTCTATTGCTATAGTAGCAATAAGAATAACATCAAGATAAAATGATTTGAGTAGAAAAGCTTTATTTCTTCTTTACAATTTTTTTAGATCACATTTCATTGTTTAGGGTAGTAAGAGCAGAAATTCAAGGCAAGAACTTGGACAGAGGAACTGACACGAAGGCCATGGAATAATTCTGCTTACTGACTTAGTTTCTATGGCTTGATCAGCCCATCAGCCCAATGACAGTGTCACCCATTGTGGGCTGGGTTTGCCCATATCAATCATTAATCAAGAAAATGCCCCCACAAATTTGTCCACAGGCAATATGAGGTAGGCTTTTTCTCAATTGATAACTCTCAGATAACTCTAATTTGTGTCAAATTGACAGAAATTAATCAGGACAGAATGTCAAGCTGGTATCTCTTTCAAACCTGAAGTTCTGTATAAGTGACTATTCACTACTATCTGCCAACATCCTGATTTCTTTCTTACATACTCTGTACATTGAACCAATATTCATAATCAAGTGTCATAGTAGCTAACTTAGCTCTCATGAAGAGCAAGATAGTCACAGTTCTTACATTACAGACAACTGACACATCTATTAAATAAGTAGACATATTATGTAACGTATTTCCAGGTCCTTCATTCCATTCCCACAGGAATAGTATAAAACATTTCTCATGATTGACTTTAAGTGATGTTTGCTACAAAATGCCTCCTGTTATTATAACTTGAGGAAAAACTGAATCTGTCTTGGTTGTATAATAACAATTCTATACCCTCAACAGAGCTCCAACCTGCTATTTTATAGTTTCAAGTAATATATACCTATATGTGGAGGATAGGGGGGTTAGTGTAATGGAAGGCATACTTTTGTTTTGTTTTGTTTTTTAATCAGTTTTTCCTTTTGGATATATTTGGTTTTAAATGCTTGGATTTTAATTCAATTAGGATTTATTTCAGTGAAAATTATTATACTTGTCAAACTTTGAACCAAGTTTTAAAGTATCTTTCTAGATAAACTAAAAATTTCATTTTTCTCATAAAACTTTTATAGCCTGTGCTATTTATGTCAGTTGTATTTTTCTTTCAAGTCCAATTATAGTCCTTATGCTTTAGCACTGTCCTTTCCCCCATTTATAGTAGTTGGATGTCTGAATTGTTCTAAGGCAGTCCTTAGCACCCAAAACAATGTAATATAGAGCTCTGAATCACTTGTTTTTCCAAGAGTTTAATACAAGCCATTGGTAAGGCCCATTTTATTTATTCCAGCAATAGAAATAAAACTAGAACAATGGACAACCCAAAAAAGATAGTTTTAGGAATCTCTCCATTTGCTAAGTTTCATTGCTAGCTCATTTAATAACATAAAAACAGTCTTATGAAAATTTCCCTTTAAGGTAATAAATCAATGCTGTATGAAGAGGCTTACAACATTTCTTCTTAGAAGCTCAGAAGACATGTCTACCTCCCCGTTAGTAAAATGTTGTTTCTTTAATTTTCATTTCTCTTATAGAGGCAAGTGTAGTCATCAAGGATAGATGCTTTGACGGAAATGCACATAGAACCAAATCTCATGGCACTACCTATATACTGATTACTCTCTTTTCCATATGAAATGAGAGGAAGGTACTTATTACCATATAGAATACAGAGAATTAAATTATGCTCACCATAAAACATCTTCAAATTTCCCTAACACAAGATTTCATGATTCCTAGTGTACATATTTAAAAACAAGTTCTGTGTTCTTTTCTATTAATATTTTCTGAATTCTGAAAAGGTAAATGTGCTTTGATGCTGTCAATAGACAC
Source organism: Rattus norvegicus (assembly GCF_021556685.1). Taxonomy (NCBI): domain Eukaryota; kingdom Metazoa; phylum Chordata; class Mammalia; order Rodentia; family Muridae; genus Rattus; species Rattus norvegicus. The sequence goes on from NC_141538.1 coordinate 101,245,377, forward strand.
AAAATCGACTTATTTTTCTAGTTGAAGACAATTTTCTATATGTGTTATTTGGCATACAGTAGTAGCACATAATTATAATGTCTGAATATTTAGGACAGAACTAGGAAGCATAAAAATAGGACCAGGGAGATGGCTCAGTAATTAAAGAGCTTACTATGAAAGCCTAGGGACTAGTGTTAAGAATCCCCAGAATTCCACTTAAATGGCAGGTGGTATGGCAGCATATAATTTCAGCCTTAGAAAGTGGACAGAGGATCCCCTGAGCAAGCTGGCTAGTGAGACTAGCCATATCAGTGACTCAACAATGGGCTGGACTGATAAACTCAAAGAATAAGGTGAAAGAACAATGAGAATTATCCTGCCTATCAACTTGGGTCTGTAGATGCACAACACACAATACGCCCACATGCACACAAAATATGCATAACACACACACACATACACACACATACATGGTCACCACAGACACAGGAAAAATAGAAATTTTAAAAGAATCTATAAATGTCTGCACATATATAATGTATTTTCATCTTCATCTCTTGATGCTTAAGAACAAAATGTTTAGAACTGAATAGCTATTAAATGAATAAAGGTTTTCTCAAATTTGATAATTTGAATATATGATAATTTCTTTACCAAATCTAGTGGGTTATAATTTTTTTATATTTGCCTATATATTTATTATTGTTGAGTCACAATGAGCATTATAAAGGTTGATGTGACTATTGCTTCTTTTAAATTTACTTGAGCTTAGTTTATTTCAAACCTGAAATAAATCAGCACATTTTCTCGTGTGCTCAGGCTCCATGCTTCTTCTTCTTCAGAGCAGGTTTTTAGACCTATCCCACCATTTACAATAGCCGCAGTTTCCAATAAAACAGCACTAGCTAGAGGTAACTTAGACAAGAAAGAAAACTTTTCTTCTTACATAGCCTCAAATCTGGATGCATTTTGTATCTTTAAGGGGAGTGATGTGATCTTTAACCATGTTCTGAGTCTTGATCTGTGGTCCAAGTTCATCTACTGTACAAACTCCCTCTTAGTGTTAAACTCGCTCTCATCAGCTGTCAGCTCCATGGCTGTCTCAAGCATATCCTCAGGTTATACCAAAGAGAAGGATCCCTGAATTTCTCTCTGCTTGGCAATACTCAAGTAGTATGTCTTCTGAACTAATTACCATATAAAAGAGATAGTTTTGCTCCCACAGAATAAAATGAAGCCATCCCATGTCAGAAGTAGAGTATAGTTGGAACCCCATGCAATGAGCATAGAAGCTTTGCAATAGTGGAGGATGGTCCTGGAGTCAAGTGAATCCATTTCTGAATCACTGCCACTTTACGTCTTGAGCTTCTGACAATAAAACTATTATTGTAAAAGACAAAGCTATTGTGAACTAACAGGAATAAGTATAAGTCACTTTACTAGTTTGTCAAGTTGTTCATTACTTTACAGCACAGGTATCTACTGAAACCTTTATGCAGACAGCCATCATTAAGCAGCACTGATTAGATGTAGCGGGGCATATTTAGAAGGAAGAGGAGGAGAAGGAAGAGGAGGAAGAGGAGAAGGGAGAGAAGAGGTAATAATCATGAAATTGAAATGCAGATGTGTTGGAAAAAATATGGGTGTAATTAGAGACCTGAGGTGTATGTGCAACCATAATATGCTGTGTCTTTCTACATAAAATGTGTCCTTGAGGAAAAAAAGACCCCAGGTGGTTCGTGTGGAGAGGTTATGAAATTGCAGGAGTTTTGTTTGTATGCTTGTATGCATGCTTATCTTATAAGCATGTTGCTTAATTCAGTTCTTTCTTCATTGACCACAGCAAAATTTCCCAAAGTAACTTAATATATTCATGTCAATTTTATATCTTTATGAACTAAGTATTGTTAGATATTTTCCCATGACATATGAGGTCTATTCTTGATGGCATTTGAAGCCTATTTCATTCATAATTTAGCAAAAAATAAAGATTCTAGATCTTAAAATTGAGAGTTCTTTATTTTCCATGAGGTAACAATGAAACAAATTGTTCTACATTTTTGCATGGCCATTACACTTGTGAACTCACAGCTACTATGGTCACCTGCACAGGATTAAGTGAGTCAAATTCCAGCTCTGAATGGGGTGGGAGACCTCAGAACTCCTTCCTTTAGATGAAGGGCTATTGTCAGTTGATGGCAACTGAGGGAGGGAAAGCACTTTTCATTTGAGGGTGTGGCCACTGATAGGCTATTCATCTACCAGTGTTTATGTGCTTATGGGTAATACTAATTGGATGCAGACAAATTGGGGTATATTTAAAAAAAAGAAGAGAGAGTTGAAGAGGAGAATGTGAAAATAGGAAGCAAATGTATTAAGGAGTTCTTGAGGGAGCTCAAGACATTGGGGGACATCTACGATCATCATACTTTGTATATACATGTGAAATAATAAAAATTTAAAAATATCATTTACCCAAGCTCTTCCTTGGTCTCCCAAGTCCGGGGTTGTATCTATCACTCAGGGGATTTCCATGAATACTTTCATATTTTGTCACTGTCATCTACATGCCTATCTCTACCTTGTGTTATCAATTTCTTTAGAGCAAGAATGCTAGGAAAGGTTGGCATTTGGGCAGAGGATTTCTAGGCTCCTGGCCTCTTGTTTAAGAATGAAATAAAAGTCAATACAAATTACCAGGTAGTAAAAAAATTTCATTTAAAGCACAGCAACTGAACCATTCAGAATTCATTGCAAGCAGTCACCAGGCACCAGGACACTTGACTGAATATACTCAAGTGCCTTGATTATTGTTCCGGGATTCCTTTTATGGGGTTCAACAAGAGTTTCGTCACCAGTGATGGAATTTCAGTGGTTCTCTATTTTGATTGACATGTCTGGATTATATAAAGTCTTGCTCATTGTGCATATCTTTTCCCATAATGCATCTGAGTTTAATTATCTTCATGTCTGTCATACTGCATCCTGCCTCTCCACTGGAGTATTGGTGACGGAACGAGGAGAGCTGGGCGCTGCTGGCAAGTCGCTTCTGGGAGGAAGGGTAAGATCCAAATCAGAGGTCTACATTTCGTGTTTTCCCCTGCCAGATTGGAAGGGGAAACAGTGGAGTCTGGGAGGTCTTCTCTCTGAGTACCAGGGAGCCACCACTGTACCTCCATAGGTCACTTATCTACTTGTCCACTTGCTGCAACCAGGTGCGAGGGGAGTCAAGCCCAGGATGAGTAGAACCTAGTCTGTTTGGGAATAAGTGCCTTGAGTACTTTCTGGGAGTGGCTGGGGGGGAGAGAGTCAGCCTTCATTCGAAGGCCTTCCCCAAAGTGATAATGATCTAGCTCTCTGAGAAGATCCTTGCTTGTTCATATTGGCTTATTTGATGGTGGATGCAAATACATACACTTTATTCGGGTAGAACCAGGGAATGAATACTTTTTCCAGGAAGGAATACCCAGGAAGGAGGCTCATTGGCTGAAGGTTCAGGGCTATCTAGATACCTCATTAGCTTGGAGAAGAACTCCAGGCATTATACTATGTGACTCAGTGCCTATGGTCCTCACTGGGGTGTCATGGTTTTGTGTTCCAGGGTAGGTACACAGGTAGGAAGCAGCTCCATTCCTACAGGTCCCAGATCTCTGAGGTTTCTTGGGTCTGATCTCAATCAACCTTGCCAGTTCTTATGTCTGTCTGGCAACCCAGTCTCACATGCCCTACACATGTCAAACCATATATAGGCATAATATAATAAATAAGAGAGTCTTCATATAAGTTCACTTGGAAATACAATGTTGTGCATGCATTCAAAACTAGTGTAGGCTGGATTGATGTACTGGATTGGCCTATTGGCCTGTAGTCTGATGTTTTCAGGAAATGTTGGAAGAGAAATAGTGTTATTGAGACATAACAAAGAGTATTAACTTGTTTCCCTTGTTTTAAGCTAGTATGTGCATTTGATACAAGTAGGAGATCCTAGGTCACTAGGTACATTATTTGGAAAGGAGTGTGTGTTTTGGCCTGAGTCAAGTGGAGTGTCAGGTTGCTAAGGTATTCCTTAGACTTGCTGTCCCTCAAAACTATTTGAACTTCAAAAATATTATACCAAATAGCTTAATGTATTTTAGGGAGCCAATTGCCACAAAAAAAGAAAGGGAGGAAGAAAAAGAGAGGAAAAAATATTATAATAAAATTCATGGGCTATTAAGCATCTGGAATTGTAACTTTATATTGCAACTGGGAAAGTTATGATTTCCGAGAGTATACCACAGAAAGAGTCCAAGGGGATGAATCATGATATGAAGAGTGTCCATAGCTGACTGTATTTGCTCTTAATGATAAAGAAAAAACTGCACAGCTGTTTCCTCTCTATGCTCAGACTAAATGAGCACATCAGGTCTATTCAATCCTCTCTGCCTTTCTTTCATTCTCTAAGTAAAAAGTGGCCCAAATGAGACTTTCTCTTGTGCCTATGCAAGGAAAGAACATCCATGTTGCCTATTTTTAACTAGCATTTCCTGCTGCCTCATCCATTTCCCTTACACTTATCTTCTTCCCATCTCCCTTTCTTTCCCTATCTCTCCCTCCTTTCCCTAGAATCCCAGATTTCCACTGATATGCTCAACAGCATAAAGCCTCAAATTCCTAAAGGGAACTCATGCTGCTTTTAGACTCCCTTATTTCTCTTATACCAAATAAGCAAAATGTTTATTTACTTCCTATTTATCTTGCCCCAGGATAATTAATTTTTATCAACTATTTCGAAGGTCTCTAAAGATCAAGACTCCTGGTGGAGACAATTCTCTTTGTCACTCATTACAGTAATTACACAGCTTTCATTCTCTGTGTATACTGTAGTGTCAGGGCCTCTCAGCTCCCAATATATAAAGAAGCTTAGCAGCTCCTCCAGATGCTCTGGAGAACATCTTGCTGTTGTTATTTCTACTTACATAGTATTTACTCTGACATAACAAATCCTTGGAGCCTTTTCTTGCTCCCTCCACACATACCATATTTATGTATTTACAGAAGATTTTTACTGGTTCTACAAACTTGACATCTCCCAAGTTCATGAGAATAGAATGTTAGATTCATCTCTAGGAATCATTTTCAGGGTATTAAATCTCATATTTTCAGAAAGAACTTCCAGACTTTAAAAACCCTTCCCCTAATATAATCTTATGTTTTTGATGATTCAGTATCCCTTAAGACTTTGATGACCTCGTCACTGGTCACTTTGCTTCATGCATCATCTCTACATATTTCAGCACGATCTCCTTTCCTCCCCTCAGTCTTTCTATGAAGACCCTAGCTAGATTATTTTTGTGTGAGTTTACCCTAGTTACTGCTGTGCTGTCTAGGACTTCTGAAGAGTCTAGGACCTGGGGAGTTAGGTGGTATCTAGTAATACATAAGTGTTCATAATCTTCAGAAAGGGAGGAGAATCAGCTTCTAACGGGGAGAAATTGAGCACTGTTGGAGCCCTAGAATCTTCATAGGGAGAAAACTTAAAAATTATCAGTGCATGGACTTGGACACTCCTCCATCCCAGATGCCAAGCATTCAACATTTTTTCCTACTTAGAATCCAGGAGGCCCTCTGGTTTTACATTTACTTTTATGTTTTATTTTATGCTGGTTCTAGAGATTTTATTTCCACTGATTCTTTGAGAATTTCATACAATTTAAGTTGCCCATATTTACCCCCTTCTTTTCAGTTTTACCAGACCCATCTTGTTTCTTTACCTCTCCAATTTTGTGTCCCCTTTTCTTTTGTCAAGACCAATTTTGCTGCCCAAATATTCTTAGACATGTGCCTTTTCACTCGTTTGGTTGGTTTATCAAATACTACACTTCTAGGGAAAACAAGCTCTTCTTTTCCCAGCAGCTATCAATTACTAGTGGCTTTTCAGGTAGGGTGAGATTTCATGCCCAACTCCTCTCTCCATGTTGAAATTTGGGCTGGCTTTGGCTTGCCGAGGTTTTGAACATGCTGTCACAACTTCTGTGCATTCATATGTGCAGCTGCAGCTGTGTCTAAAAGCTACTGACCCCTTGTAGCCTAACACTGCCTTGGGCTCTTCCACTTTCCTTACCCCTCTTCAACAATGATGCCTGAGTCTAGGAATGGGGTACATGCAATAGTTATGTTCCCCTGAGGGCTGAGCATTGCACCATCTCTCATTCTTTGTATCTTGGCTAGTTGTGTGTCTCTGTACTAACTAATCACAATCTACTAAAAAGTAAAGGCTTCTCTGAAAAAGATTGTGAGATGGAGTGATCTATAAGTATAACAATAATTCATTGACCTTACATTAACTTTTTCAAATGCTTGACTATCTTCCAAAGAAATCATCTGACTTCATACTCCATCTAAATGCCATTTACTCCAAATCTCTCAGACACACCAATTCCACTTCTATTCATTCTTCATCTCATGGTGACTCCACCTTTTATACATCATTGATAAAAAAATGTTGCTATGGTACAGCATGGTTTGTGCTGTTCTTGCTTTGTGCCAGCAAGTGGGCAAGTCAGATAAAAGTTTATTTCCTCAAACCATTTCTATGTCAGATGTACTGTCATGTTTGCAGAAAACCAGCTCTGGGACATGTACTCATGGAGTTGTATGAAAGAGTTCTCTAGAAGCAACACATGCAAGGAAATAAGAGAAGTAGACATATATTAAAAGAAATTTGGACTGCAACGCAGATGAACCAGAGACCGTATGTGTCTCCTGAGAGCACTCTGGAGCAAGGACAGACTTTCTTAATTGCTCTGAATTAAAACAAGGGAACTAGCTTACATCTACAGTTCAAAACTTTTTTAGGATGGGTGAACCTCTTCAAAGGAGCCAACATTGGGTACCAGTGACTACTAAACAGTGGAGAATTATTTGATCAGAACTGATTTTAGTCTATACTTCCAGTTAAACAAATAGTGAAGAAGTAGATTACAGACTGCAGCACACCACTGTTCCACCTCTATGAACTCTTGACAGGAGATGTAGATGGACTTAAAATCTAGGAGGAGTTGAAAAGGCAATAAGGAAACTTTATAATAATGGATAAATCACATGAATGTAGAAAGGTATTAGTGTTCTGTAAGAATAAATATGTTATTTACAATAATATGCCGGTTGTGGTGGCACACTCCAGTAGGATTTGCTGAAAGAGGCAGAGGCAAGAAGATCATGAGTTCAAGGCCAGCCTGCGCTATACAATAATGTACAATAAAATTCATTGCAGTCAAAGTACAAACAAATTATACCCAAAGTACAAGTGGGTACAAGTGAGAAAGGAGTTACCAGTGAGAAGGGCTATCAACACTAGAAGAAAAAAATGATTTTATTTAATAAGCAGGTGAAACTTTTCTCCTTTTCCTTCTCTTTTCCTCCTCCTCCTTCTGCTTATCTTCCTCCTCCTGCTCTTCCTTCTCCACACTTTCCTCTGCCCATAACCCATATTATTTCAGTTGGAGATAACATAAAAGCAGGAGTCAATGCAGGTGACCTTAGACAAGATGCCTAACAGTAGGGACATGGAACGTAAACAGGCCACCTCCTGTAGCCAGACAGGACCCCAAGTGGAAGAATAGAGACATCAACTCACCCATAAAACTACTGATATAAAATTTGTCCTGTCTGAAAGAAATGCAGGATTGGAGCAGAGACTGAAGGAAAGGCCAACCAACAGCCAGCCCAACTCGAAACCTATCTCATGAGAAAGCACCAATCCCTGACACTATTAATGATACTCTGTTATGCTTGCAGAGAGGAGCTTAACATCACTGTCCCCTGAGAGGCTCTACCCAGCATCAGATTGAAACAAAAGCAGATAGCCACAACCAAACATTAGGTAAAAGTAGGGGACACTTATAGAACAGTTGGAGGAAGAAGTGAAGGGCCAGAAGTTGATGGGAAACCCACAGGAAGACCAATAGAGTCAACAAACCTAGACACCCAAGAGCTCTCAGAATCAGAGACACCAACTGAAGAACATACACAGATAAAAATGCAGCCCTGACACATATGTAGCAGTCAGGCAGCTCAATCTTCATGGCTGTCATGTCTGGTCTCAGTGGAAATATCTGCCTATCTCAGGCAGAGACTTGATCTGTCAAGCTAGGGGGATACCCGGGCAGGGGTGTGTGTGTGTGTGTGTGTGTGTGTGTGTGTGTGTGTGTGTGTGTCATCTTCTCAGAGGAGAAGGGAAGGAAGGATGGGAGGAAAGGACTTGGTGACAGAGGGTCTGGGAGGGAGAGCACCATTTGTGATATTAACTAATTAATTTTCAAGTTTGCTGGCTGTGGTCCATTGTTTGCCTAGTATCAGTGGCTATCCCATTTAACAAATATTTTAGGGCCTGGGGAGATGGCTAAGCATTTAACAGTACTGGCTGTTCCTGCAGTAGAACTGGGTTTAATTCGCAGTGCCCACATGGCAGTTTACAACTGTTTGCCACTCCAGTTCCAGGAAATTTGATGCCCTCATCTGGTCTGTATATCCATGCATGCAAATGGTGTGTGGACATAAATGCAAACAAAAAATATGTATGAACAAAATAAAATACAAATATAAATAAATTTTATAACTGCTTCCATTGCTAAAGGCTACCTCTTCTTTCCTTTTCTGTGCAGGCTATACACTGCACACTTCCTTTGATAGCAGGCAAAAGAGCTGGAAAGGGAGCCTTGCATCGGAACAGTCTCCTAGGAGAAATATATTTGACAACATTAAATAAGCAATAACGTGTGATGATTTTCATATTGTTCTTCAATTATCTGAGAAGTATAAAAACCATTACTCGAGTCATTAAAGTTAGAATGAACATTGGGGAATTCACTGTAGGAAGAGAATGTTTCCGTTGGCAGAATGCTGAAACAGTTGATCTCATAATTATGTAACTGCTCCTGCTCATTTCTGTTTAGCTAAACTTTATTTAAATTAATGTGACTTTTGCCTGTTGCCTGGGAGTGTGAACCTCTGCAGACATTTGGTTGCTGCACAGTGTAATCCAGCAGAGCACTTATTGAATTCCAATGTCTCCTACATTGGCTGTTAGTCAGGGATGTGCTAACATAATGTGCTAGAATTCAATCTCTGCTTTCATTGGGAACATGGAGATAATCACCAATTCTTTAAAAAAAATGCCGTCTAAATGATAAAACAAAACGTGATAGTTTAATACTAAGCACTGGGAAAATACCCTTGGCAGCAAGTTTATCTTCTTGTGTTCATTTCTCATTAGTAGACCCCAAACACAATTTCAGTTGGAATATTCTACAAATTACCAGTTTCTATGATGCTTATTGATATTTTACCCATTTAGAACAAATTTCTCAGATCTGTGGCTCTCCAGATCTGTCACTGATGGGGAGATAATTTACCATTCTCAGACATCACCATATTACAGTAAGAAGTTGTCTATGTTGGTTCATTAACAAAGAAACAGGTTGCGTCACAGCCCTTCACTCTGAAGAACACAAACACATCACCAAGCCAGCCTGGCTCCCTGTACTTGGGAAGTGGGAGCAGGAATTTAATGAGATTGAGATTCGCCTGGGCTATAGAATAAGAGCTTCTAACAGCAAGATCAAAGCCAACTAAACCAACACACAAAAGCCTGGGTAGTAGCTCAGCGGTAGAGTTCCTCCTGGGCATGAAAAAAGTTTGACCTGGTCCCCAATACAGTTACAGAAAGAAGAAGACTGGAACATACTGATGAAGTACAATGTTCATTTTCAAAGAAAAATGAGAAAGCCCACAGGAAGAGGGAGAAGCAGACTATTAGCTAAATGGGCAAGGCTTTGAAAGGCAGTCAGGAATACTTTGGATACTGAATTTACTGGTAGCAAATAACTTTCATTATGCATCTCATCAAACTAGCACTAAAGCAAGAGTGCACTCTGACTGTGAAGTAACCTAGACTCCAAGAAGCACAGAGCACATCTTGCCCTTTGATGACTGTGATGACACCCTGGAATGGTAAGATTCAGCGTCATTCCATTGAATGAAACCAATGGAACCAAAGTTAGCTATCCAAAATGAAACAGTGGGAGCCAAGTCAATGTGAAAGCCTAACTCCCTCTCCTAAACTGTGCTAATCTCACTCTGTTTTCTCTGCTCTTGATGGCTAAGCCATTTGATTGAGCTAAATTGCAAGTTACAAGAAAATAATTATCTCATAATCTATTCTACCCATAACTAGAGGGAAAGTCTTTTAAGGAATGACATGTTCCTTTTCATTATATCTTTAGTTACAAGGTTAGAGACACAAAGGTTCCCACCTTAAAATTAAACCCCCACAGATAATCACATAGCCCATGTGCTCTTCTTACCCACTGTGGTAGCCACAATTTAAATGTGGAGTATTCTTCAAACATCTGGACTGGACCTTTCGAATTTTCCATTGTAATTAAACACAATATAGAAACAATTGTTCTTGATTAGGGGAGAGAGAGAGAGAGAGAGAGAGAATAACAACAGTAACTCTGTTACTTCCAGAAAGAGAGCATTTGTTCATCTATTTCTGCATTCCTAGATTCAGCCAACTGTTAATCAATATTTTTTTATGCCTTGAAATTAAAAAAAATCAAAACATGACCTTATCAGACATGGAGCTGTATGGAAATAATCCATGTGATATAAGTGAAGAAGGACATGCCCCCCTGCAGATGCCTTCATTCATGCCTCTCAGCTCTGTCCTTTACCCCATGTTGGAGCTCTGCTTGCCTTGCCTCTGGTCCCTGTGCTGTGCTGTGAAACCTGTCCTGGTTGGGTACACCAGGTGGCTTCACACACTTTTTTATGCCTTTTCTCCTTAGAATGCAGGACAGACCTTTCCCACCTAGTATTGACATTATATTAGCTGTCATAAGAAACATGCAGCTCATTAAAGTGTACTGGAGGGTGTGAGTGAGTTATAGTAAAATACCATGCTGCTTTACACAGAACCTGAGCCTCTGTAAAGTTCGGTATCCATCCACTCAGGGTCCTAAACTAATTATAATAACTGTTTACTTAGTAGCAGTAAAAAAAAATGTTGAGGGAAACAAGGCTTAACGGAAAACAGAGAAAATGGAAAAGACAACTACTGTGTTTTGGTTTATCAATTTTTTATTTGTTATAATTCCATGAATTCTCAAGAGTGACTCCCACACTATCCATAGAAGTCATCCTTATCCCCTCCTCCCTGTCCCTCTCTGCTCCTGCGATGTCTGTTTTCTAGATAAGGTTTATATGGTGCTAACCATGAAATGAGGTGAGGAAAAACTTTGTCCCATGTTTCTCTAACTTGGGAACAACTGGAGCACATTAGCAGGCTTTCCTCACTGTACCACAGAGGTGTTAGATGACGCTTCCTCTCCCTTAGCATCTCTTTAGCTCCATTCATGTATTTAGATGTCTTTGTCTCATAACTGAGGAACACTGAAAAGAAAGACCTAGGTGAAAAAAAAGAAGAGAGGCAGAAGCCCTGCCAGGTTTGCCTGCTCAGTCTTTTGCTTTTGGATTTGACAGCTCCTAATAAGTGATGGAATCTGTAAGAGAAACTTTTCCATAAAGAATCCTTGGGCCCTTACAAACATAGAGTCACAGCAAGGAGGTGAGCTGCCCAGAGCAAGAACCATTTCTGGCAGCACCTGTATGCTGCATCATGGACTTCTGAACACTAATTTCAAGGACAGTAAGCCTCCCCGAGTAAGGTTACTAGTAATGGACAAGGCAGATGGAAATTAGAGAAGAAGGAAGAGGAAAGGCATGAGCATGCAGCAGAGGCCAACAGCAAGACCCTGGGCTTAGAAGCTACTCCTCTGTGGTCCCCTTCAGAAGCCCTGCTTTAATTTTAAGGTGGGCAAATGACAGGACAATCAGCACACTGATGTCATATGGCAGGAACCTCAACCCTCTATAATGGCTGGCTTTATTTTTAGCTCAGACTTCCAATAGCAGTTTGCTCTTCTGACCAAAATAATTGCCTGATGCTTTCCCATGTCTGGAGAATACAGTAAATAGACCCTGCTGTGAAAATGTCTTCTGAAACCTGAAACATCCTCTGACACTGATTCATTCTCTCTCTCTCTCTCTCTCTCTCTCTCTCTCTCTCTCTCTCTCTCTCTCTCTGTCACACACACACAAATACAAACAGCACACACACACACACACACACACACACACATATATGAATACACATGGGAGGGGGACAACTAACTTAGTTGGGAAAGCAGAGAACTGCGTTCACAGACAGAATGATAGATCTAGCAAACATTTATTGATCAGCAGAACACAGGACAAAGAAAGCTCTGGCAAAGGAAACCACTGAGGGCAGTTTTGTGTGAAAGCAGTTTGCTCTTCTGACCAAAATAATTGCCTGATGCTTTCCCATGTCTGGAGAATGCAGGAAATAGACCGTGCTCACTCTCAGGTCAGTTGCCTGGTCAGAAAGAAAGGACATCTGGGTTTACAAGGTACTTCCTAAAGCAAGATGGTGACATTCAGCCCAGAAGGAAAAGGAAACATGGACCAAGCTAGAACACAGCCACAGTCAGAGAACGAAGTCCTCTGAGAAAAGCACATATTCTCAGAGTCGGGCAAGATTCTCCTAAGGAAAGCTGCTCTGCCACTGTCTCACCCACACGGTCCCAGAGAACGTTAGGGCAGCTTCTGGTATTGCTATTTCCCTTTAAGATGGCTAGGAGCGCCTGCTTCATGATTTGCTGTGAGAAAAGTAAGGATTTATCTTTCTAGTCTGTGCCTGGAACAAGGTAAGAACTAGGCAATGACAGAGAGCTGTCTCAAGCATCATTTTGGCCTGAGGGGACAAAACCAAGCTTTAAGTAGCAACCTGCCTCCCTCCGTCTTTATATTCCTCCTTCTGTTTGTGGTAGGAATGCATTTTTGGAGAGAGGGGGGTCTAGTCTCATTCTTCTACATGGTCTTATCCATATTCCCTGGCACTATTTGCAAGAGGCTGACTTTTCTCCAATATATATTTTTGTTAAGTAGTGGGTGGCTGTAACTGTACAGTGTGAATTTATATCTGGGTCCTCTGTCATATTTTATTGCTCTGTGTGTCTATTTTGTTATGTTTTGTTTTGTTTACCATGGCTCTGTAGTATAGCTTAAAATCAGGCATGGTATTGTCTCCAGCATGATTCTTTTTACCCAGGATTCCTTTTTATTACCTGGAGTCTTTTGTGCTTTGACTTTTACTTTTAATATTTTTTCTATTTCTGTGAAGAATGATATGGTATTTTTATTGGGATTGTATTAAATATGTAGGTTACTTTTAGTAGGATGATTGTTTTTCAGAATATCAGTTCTTCCTATCCCGGAGTGTGGGAGGTCTCTTTGTCTTCTAACATCTCCCCTACTTTCCTTTCTTCTGAATTTCAGAATTTTGACTGGAGATGTCTTTTACTTGCTTGGTTAGATTTATGTCAAGGTATTGTTCTGGGGCAATTGCGGATAGGCTTATTTCCTTGATTTTTTTCTTTGTACCAGTCATTAGTATACAGGAGGACCACTAAATTTACGCTTTAAGTTTTGTAACTGTGCTGCCCAGTTCTTTCTCAACCTGACACCAAATAGAAGATAAAGTCTCAATTGAGAAAAATGCCTCATATGGACATTTTCTTGATGACTGATTGATGTGGGCAGATGCAGCACACTGAGTAGAGCCACACCTTCGCAGGTGGTCCTGAGTTAGGAAAGCAGGCTGAGCAAGCTTTGGGGAGCAGGGTAGTAAGCATTACTGCTCCATGGATGTTTCCTTAATTATAGACTGTAAGGTTTAAGGCTGTATAAACCCTTTCCTTCAGACATGCTTTTGGTCAGATGTCTACTACGGCAACTAAACCACGTTTGTGCATGTGTTTATCAGGTCTAAGAGCCTTCTAGTAGCAACTTTGGGGTTTTTGTATAGAATTCTATTATCTACAAAATGATACTTTACTTCTCTTCCCACTTGTGCCTCCTATACTTCTTTCTCCTGTCTTACTGCTCTAGCTAAGACTTCAAAGACTGGATTGAGTAAGAGACAAGAGACTAGGCAGCTTTGTCTTCTACTGATCTTAACAGGCATGCTATGTCCCTTCCATTCCAAATGTCTTTCCAGATTATCATGAAGGAACGTTAGACTTTGTCAAAAGCCCTTTCTGCTTTTATTGAGAAAAAAAATCATGTGTTTTATTTTTCTTTGTACTTGACTCTATATATGTGACACATTATATTTTATATTTGACTGTGTTGAACTATTTCTGCATATCTGGAATGGAGCTGACATGATCAAGGCAAGTTACATTTTTAATTCATTATTAAATTTACCTTGCATGTGGAATATTGATCAGTTTTGCTTCTCCGTCTATTAGGAAGTGTTGTTTGTAATCCCCCCTTTTTTCTTTTTTCCTTTGGTTTTTTTTTCTTTTTTTAGTTGATTTTGGTAGCAGGATAATAACACCTTCATAAAAGAATTTGGAATTGTACCTTCCTTATAAAATATGTAGAATAGTTTGCAGAACTGCCGGTCAGTCTTCTTTAAAGACATGTAAAATGCTACAGTTAATTCATTTGAGCCTGAAATTTTCTTAGTTGAGAGAATATTTACTACTAATTTAAATTGATTGTTTCTTTGTTATAAAATGTTTAAGTTATTTATCTCATCTTGGCTTAATTTTGGTAGGTAAAGTGTTTATAGAAATTCATTCATTTCTTCTAGACTTTTCACCTTAGTGTAATATAGTTTTTATGTTTATGGTTTTTTGAATTTTATTGGTGTCTATTGCAATATCTTTTTCATTTCTCATTTTATTAACATGAATTTTGTCTCTCTTTATTTTTGGTAGGTTTGGCATATTTTTATTTGTTGTTTTTTATTTCAAGTAATATTTTAACCATCATTTCATTGATTACATATAGCTTTCTATTTCATTAATTTCTGCATTGATCCTAACTACCTTTTTATGTCTACTGCTTTTTGTTTGCTTTTCCTTTCTTTACCAAGACTGTAAGCTATATCATTAAGTTATTCATTAGAGTTCATTTTGATTTTCTAATATACAGACATAGCTATGAATTATCCTTTGAGGACTGCTTTCATTGGATCCCAAAGTTTTTGGTTATTGTGTTTTCATTTTCACTTGTTTCTATGCAATTTTAAAATTTTCTTTTCAATTTTCTAGTAACCCAGTTTCCATCATTCCATAACCTGTTGTGTAATAACTGTGACTTTGCCTGGTTTTGTAGCATTTCTTGCTGTTGATTTATGGATAGTTCTGGTCTTGTCTTTTTTGAGAGAAGTGGCTATTGTGTATTGTGGGTGTTTTTTCTTTCACCAAATTTCTTGGAGAGGAACTTTAATCTATCACCTTACCCAGAATTCCTAGAAGAGTATTTTCTGAACACCATAAGCTCTTTACTCAGTACAAATAGCAATATGTGTGATTTAGGACTAGTGTTATTTATAAAAATAAGTATAAATGATGAATGCTTCTTGTCTTCTTTGTATTAATATAGGTGTGCCTGACCACTCATGTGCACATGGAGGCCAGAGGCTGATGTCACATATCTTCCTTTTTCATTCTCCACCTTATTTTTGAGACAGTGACTCTTGTGAATCTGGAATTCACTGATTTCCAGAGTGTGATATTGGGGCAGAACACCCTAGAATCCATCTTTACCCTTCTCACCTCAGCACTGGCTTATAAATGCTCCCTGCCATGCTTAGCATTTTATTGGATACCAAAAATCCAAACTCAAGTCCTCTTGCATGCACAGCAAGCACTTTAATGACTAGGCAACCTCTCAGTTCTTACTTTAGTTTTTTGTAGGTGGTATTTTTTTATGATCTGATTAAGAAAGCATGAAAACAGTAAAAAAAACCCACAAATTATTAAACAATAACATTATGTCTTAGCACCTATATGTGCTTGATTGCACTCCTAGAAAACTCAACAAACATAAGTTCTATTGCAACCAAGTAAACAATTTGCCTGAAGACAGAACTGGCCTTTACAACTTGGGGGAAAAAAAACTCTACTAAAAATTGCCTCAACTTAATTATCTCCTTTAAAAATGGCCTGTGGCTTTGCCAAGGGTATGATAACTTGCCACATGGAAACACAGATTAAAGTTAGGTAATCGTAGAGCTGACAATTACAACAGACTTGGTGACTTAAATCAGTAAGAATGTGTTCCCTCACAGTTCTAGGGCCATGCTCCCTATGAGGGCTCTAGAGAGAGGAAGCCATCTTTGCTCTTGAGGCTTCTTCAGTTGCCAAGCATCTTCAGCTGAGCATCTTTTATTTCCACCTTTGTCTTCCCCAGACCTTCTCTCTCAGTGTTCGTGTGCCTCCACTGACGCTTTTATAAGGGCACCAGTTATTGCAGTCAATACACACAACAAGCTACTATGACTTCAGTTTAACTTGATTGCCTCCACACAACCCTATTTCTAACTAAAGTCATAATCGCTAGTGTGTCTAAATTTTGGCAGAATGCTACTCAGTTCATAACAAAACGTATACCCAGTTTGCTTCATTGTACCGTGTACCGACTGAATCACTTGCACTGGTGTCTGGCTATTCTTGTCCATCAATTTCAATCAATATTCTGTACCAAAAACTCCATAATTTAACTACAGCTTTAAGAAAGACAGCTTTTTTTTTCATTCAGTAATGAATGTTAGCCCTCACTTGATACTACCCTTCCCTCTCAGATTCTGATTCGGTGAGACAGGGTTGGCAACGAGCTTTTAATTCTAATATGTAGCCCATTTGAAAGTTGTTGTCTTTTATTTTTAACTGTGCCTCCAACACAAGATAAACAGAATGATCATTTAAGATACATTAGCAATGTGCTTTCACAGCACTGATATAAAACACATACAATGGACTCATGCACCCTATGCATAAAAAGACTACTAATTCTATGTTATGTTTTATATGACTCTTGAACATAAAGAGTTAATAATCTACTTGATAAATAAGTTTAATATAATAAAGAAACTAAATAACTAAGCCAGCATTTAAGAAATATGTGAAATATCCTGAGTTATTAGTTGGAAGAGAGGAGGCCACCGTTGATGTCTTCACTTCTCAGGAAGATATCAAGAATTAAAATTAACTATGGAAAACTAAAGAAGAAAACCTATAGTCATGATATTATAGGTGGTTAATGAAAACTTTCATTTTCAAATAAATATTTATTTCCTGAATGATTTACAGAAAGAATATCTGCCTTCTAGGAACTCAGCATACAAAGGGAGCCGATATACAATATGAAGCAGATAGGACACTACCAGACATTATTGCAGCCGTATATAAAACAGATTACAATTTCAACATCTCTCTGGCCTAGAAATCCCAGTTAGGGAGCTCGAGCAATAGATTTTTATGTACAGATATACACAGAATGTTTATGTGCTCATTATTAGTAAAAGGGAAAGGGACGATAACAGAAAATTGAGAAAAAGATTATGTCTCCTGTGACAAGCTGAATATGTTATGGAACTTATCTACAAAACTAATGAGGTACACCTATAACACACTGATCAAAAGGTCAGAAAATTACATAAGCATGAAGTACAATGATGAATGTATTTTTGTAAAAAAATAAATAAATAAGAAAATCTCTGCCTGTATTTTAATTGATTTCTTTAATTAAACCAAATTGCCAGTGGTATTCTGATGGGAGGAAATATAAATGCCTCTCTAGCTCTGTCTTAGTTATTGTTCTATTCATGTGATGAAACACTGTGACCAAGAAAACTTGTAAAAGAAAGATGGGTGGGGGTGGCTGACAGTTTCAGAGAGTGAGTACATAACCTCCATGGTGGGGTATATGGAGGCGGGGCAGGCAGGCAGTAGCTGAGAATTTACATATTATCTGAAGAAAGGAGAGATAGATAGATAGATAGATAGAGAGAGAGAGAGAGAGAGAGAGAGAGAGAGAGAGAGAGAGAGAGAGAAGGTCCAGTGTGGAACTTTGAAATCATAAATCCCATCCCAGTGACCCACTCCCTCCAATAAGGACATATCTCTTCCAACAAGGTCACACATTGTAATGCTTCCCAAACATTTTGACGAACTGAGTACCAAGCATCCAAACATATGGTGGTCATTCTTATTCAAACTACCACAGTCTCACTTATCTCTTTCTTCCTCTCCCTCTTTTTCTCTTAGGAGAATGAGCACAGAGAAGGCTAGACACTGACTTACTACCTAACCCTATGCTTTGGATGAGTAGTCCCATCTTTTTTTAAAGTTTTGACAATAGTATATATTAGCTTTATAATGTAAATCGCTAGTAAAATGAACTAAAGTCTGAAAACTCAGAGTGAATTCCTTCAGCAAAAAAGTGTGCTTCGAAATATTGATCTTTTGTGCAAAGTTTTTCTGCTTCATATGGCTTCAGAGTGTTGTGAACACAACAACAAAATCAGAAATGAGTTATCAACTAAGAGAGATTGCAGAAAATGAAAGTGCTAAGCACCAATTTTCAGATGACTGCATGGCAGGAGGAAATGGAGCTAGAGCTAAGACTGGTTTACTCTCCTTATATTGAGGCAAATGGTCTTAGCTACAATGCATGGATTTTGGTGTTGCTTCTTTCTAAAGACAACACTGAGTCTATCTTATTTTGACAAAGCCACTCTGCTGACCATTAATGATTAAAATGTCTAAGTTGTTAGAGACTTGCAGATGCCTTCCAACACCCTGAAAATCTCCAGTGGTTTCAGCTCCCCATGTTTTGTGGGTAGCACCAGAACACCTATTCTATTTCACTGGCTAAGGCACAAACAGAGGAGAGCATCCCACAACCAGTCCTCCATGCAGGGCTCCAGTCTTGGCAGAGCTCCCATTGACCAGAGAGTACTTGATTGCACTTCAGTTAGTACCCGCCTGCCATTCTGTAATATGGCTATTCTAGAACAGCAGAAGGCTAGCGCTCATTCTTCCTCTTAAAGAGTAGCTTTATGTTTCAGAGAATTTTGTTAGCTGATTTAGTTATTACTGTTAAATTCATCAAACTTTAACAAATATGAGAAAACCAAATTTAGCTAACAAATTATTTCTTGTATCTTATAGTAATTTTACAATCTTTATCTGGGATATGGGCAGAGAGCACTCTCCCCTTCCTCCGCCTTCACAAGTTGGTTTCTGCTCGTCCCTGGTGCGCTGTTGCTGTGCATCCTCTGTGGATCCAGAGGCTCTAACTTGATCAAGTTTGAGTAAGAGATGACACATACTTTTTTTTAATGGCAGTGGTTTCTGAGCTTTGAACAACCCAAAACCAAATTTGAACAAATAAACTAGTATTGACTTCTGGACAATTCCAAGAAGTAAATAGAGTATTTCTAGAAAAATAAGACACATCAAAAATTGGAATTGGCTTTCAAATTGAAGCAAGAGCCAATATCATGAGTTTAATTTTTGTTGTAGGAGGCCACAAACTTACAGTAAAACCAAAGGCTAATTTAAAACATTGAATCTGTACATGAACTTGAAAGAAACTGCACTAGGCTGCATGGTTTACGATAAAGACATTGTTTGCTTTGGAACTCCTTTTAGTACTCATGAAGTCTAAATTAAAATTATGAAGTCTAACAAATTTAATTTTGAGTGAAGCTGAAAATTTTCAACCATTTTTAGTATCAACTACAATTATTTCAGCCCATGTGGATCATAATGTTGGCATATACCAGAGCTGAAATTTACTTTTAAAGGAACTACATCATTAAAAGAAAATGCTTATGTTCAATTCAGGTTACAACTGGAAAGGTGGCTTAGTGATTAAAAGCATTGGTTGTTCTTCCAAAGTACCTGGGTTCAATTTTCAACACCCACATGGTGGCTCCTAACCATGTTTAATTCCAGTTCAGGGGCGTCTGATGTCCTCTCTGACCCCTGCAGGAAGGAAGCACATATGTGGTACACAAACATACATGCAAGAAAACATTTATACACATCTTTTTAAAACCCAAAGTTTCTTCTCCAGGATCTATGTTACATGCACATAAACAGACAGTTGGATCTTGAGGAACCATTTTCTCTTAATTGAAACATTTCTTTCTGGAATGATGGACAAGGTCTTAGAATGCTTGGGAACTTCCTGAGCTTATCAATTGTGTTTATTTTCTAAGATTAATAATGCTCCTCTCAAGGTTATGAACAGAATGAGCAATTGCTGGAGAGAAAAGGCTCCAATAAGCCAAGCTACCTGCTGCTTCTGCAGGAATTCCTGGGATGAAGCCTTCTTGAGTTCCTGCCTCGCTGGAGTAGACTTTTTAGTGATGCTGCCTTTGAGTCACCTATGTACTTATGAACAATCACTCATGTTTCTCAGAGTAATACCTCAAACCTGGTTCGTCATGCTAAACTTGGAGGAAATCATTGCCGTGGTCTGTCACTGGCATCCTATCTGAAATAAGCAGTTATTTGTTCACATCTCTCCAGGAAAAGCCACACACCATTTAGATACATACATAGATAATGGACGACTGGGAGATGAGACATGTATATACAAATATACACTCTAGTTCATCCCATTTAAAGGCAGTAAAAGACAATAGTCAATAATACTTTTCTACAATTTCACTTTGTTTTATAGATAAAACCAAATTGAAGCTGGAAAATGTCAAGCATTTTCACATAAGCAAAAAAGCTGGATCATTCTTCTTTTTGACAGAAGTCTATACTTTCATTCTTAAGCTAAGAGAATCGCAATGATAAAGCTATCAGTCTAGGACAAGAGTGACTTTGACCCATTTTAAATGGAGTTGCTTATGGATGGAATGGCCAGTGACCTTACAAAAAGAAAAAAATGTACACATCAAAAATTCAATTCAAATATTATCTAAAACACTAGAAGCAAATACCCAGGGGAAAAAAAGAATCAGAAAAATTAAGACTTGGAAGAAATGAGCACTCTGCCCCTCTCTGTAGAAGATATAATTTTCTAAAAATATATGGAATGCTAAAGCTAAACTCAAATAAAATTTAACTTATCTTGATTCCATTTTAAACATTATATGCCAACTTCTTTCTATAAAGCAAAAATGTATACAATGTTTTGCTTTTCCATATAAAGAAGTTGAATTCCATCATATCACCAACAGGAGTATAAGGTATTTCCATTCTACTGGAAAGTAACCAGAAGCTGGAGAAAAAGTAGTCTTCAAAGGCCTCAATAACATTTGCAGAAAAGAAATAATTATTTTACAGTTAAAGTAAACCTTTGAAATCTAAGATTCTGTGAAGGTCTAACAAAAACAGAATAGATTCCTATGAACAAAATATCCACTCACATATAACCATTGGATGTTATACCAGTCAAGAATAGAAAGTCTCTCAGGCCTACTCCTGCAAATGCTTGAGCCAGAGAAGCCATATGAATCCTTGGAAGGCAGTCAGTTTTAAAGGGAAAGGTCACAGTAACATTTTCCCATTTTCCCTTCTAAATGAATCCAGCATGCTGCTCCGTCTACATTTTAATGGCACACATTCAGCCCCAAAATATGTGTTACTTCTTTGAAATAAAAACTTACAAAATATTTTGTTATGCAATTTTGGGCCATTTGATTTTCAGCTAGAGTTTTTGCAAATATAACCCATTCATTGAAAAAAAATGAAGAGAATTTAGGAAATAAATTATGAAAGTATTATTAAATTAACTGTTCACTTGGGGAGCGACAAAGCACAATAGAGCACACACCCACTGCCAAGTCATCTACTGTAACTGTAAGTTGTTTTCTTGGGAAATATTTCTTTGTTTTCTTTTCAATTTTGGTGATAGGGAATGGGAATTAGGCCTTTCCGATAGAGGTCTACTTCACTGACAATTAGTACTCATACACTGCTCACAAAATACAGAGGGAAAGTTTTGCATCATCTTGAATAGGCTGACAGATCACTAACAAAGTTCGCAAAGCATCATTTGAGGGGGTATCCCCCAAGGGTCGTGTTCTTAGTTAATGCTGACTGTACCGTGTTGCTGCATTCCTCAAGAAAGAGGGGGCAATTTGTCTCTATCCACAGCTCTATCTCTTTATAAGGGCATCATCTAATACCGAAATGTTGACAGATAAGGATCACAATATATTCTTTGGGTGGGAAAAGTAAAATATAGCCCATCATAATGAAAATCCCCATGAAGCGACTTAAAATTCCTTTTTCTGGGCTCTCTTCCCAATCTCAGCCCAAAGGCTGAAAAGTCTTCCTGGAAGCAACATTTTCAGAAGTAGCTACAATGACTGTGGAGATATGATTATATAAATTATGCTGTGGACACCAATGGGCAGAACATGTGGATGATACTATGCGTAAAAAAAGTACTGAGTATCAGTTACTAACCGATCAGAAATCAACCCAGTCAATTACCTCCATGGGTGGCCTGTCTCCTCTGCCTCAGTCTCGGAGACCTTCAGAAAGTGTGTGTGCACATACTAAAACATGAGCCCTACTACTCATGGTGACCACCCTGCACCCCTTGAGCTGATTTTGAAACAACCTCTGTGGCCTTGAAATTCAGTGTCTTATACTTGGATTCTCTCCTATTTCCTAATTCTCACTGTGATATTTTGTGATAATTTTAAAAATGTATTTTAATGTTAATGAAATTAACTGAATCTCACATTTTATTCACATGCTGAGAAAATAGAAAAATAATTGGTCTCCTTTTTGGACAAAATTAGATACTAAATTTGTGGGCCTGTTAGCATTATAGAGCTACACTTCCCATCTCATCTAGAACCCTGTTGCCCTGCCTTTACTTTAATCTTAACAGTTCCTACATTTCAGTCTCCTCTCTTTGTGTTCCCTCATTTTGGGGGCCTAGTGCTCAGTCCATTCAGATATACTGTTTTCTATATGTGTTCCCTCTCCTATGGATCATGGAGAGAAATCCACCAGTAACTAGGAATGCTCAGTGTTTGGAATCTATTCACCTTTCTAGCACATCTTACTCTGTTTCTTCCTATCCTCCCCAGGATCTCTCTGGTATATAGGAGTAACCTCGTCTCTCCGTTCCTAGAGTTACCCAGTACTGTAGTTGTCTCTGCTCAACAGAACAAAAAAAATCACCATAAAACACATATGAAATGAAAACTGCTGGAGCACAAACCTTTTCTCCTACCTCTGACACAATAGCATTCTTTCTAGCAAGCTGATATTGAACTTCGTCCTTTCTCTTTTGGACTTAAGCCCAGGGGACAGGTTATTCAGTTCTTTCCTGGCTATCCTGGTAAAGAATATGATCTCCCTTCTGTTCTCTATCACATACTACACAGCCTGTAACAAGTTCCTTATTTTCTTACATATCTCCCCTACTGAAGTACAAATTCCATGAGGGAGGGAAGTGGTGTATGTCTGCTTTTCACTACCATCTACTTGGCAACTATCCCTGTTAATATCTGTTGAGTAAAAGAAAAAAGAGTATTCACTGTGTAATTATTATGACCATTTCTATACATGTATAAGACATCTCAAAACTACAGCTGTTTATATTATTGTAAAAGGCATTTAAGGATGAAACTATATTACACTGAATATATTACCTTTAATCTTTCCTGGGTTAAAGTGTATCCGACTTACAAATACACACCTCTAATAAAGGCAATAATTATCCTCCTCATATTAATAATATGCATGAAATACTAAACATATGCTAATGTTTTCCCCTTTCTCAGAAGTAGTAAATATTTTAGCTAAACTCTTGACCTCCTCCCAAAAGCCACTTGGTAGTTCCCAGCCTCCTTTCTATTTTTGTGTGACCCATGTGACAAAGGCACTGAAAATAGTGTGTGTGTGTGTGTGTGTGTGTGTGTGTGTGTGTTTGTGTACACTCACTTTTCTTTCCCACCCTCTACTGGTTGAGGATTTGTTGGATTAGTCAAGCCAGAAGATGAAGAACTTTGCCAATCATGTATTAGGAAAGTCTTTGTTCCTCTGAGTTGTTACCAGAAAGAGAAATAAAGTAACTCCAACTCTTGTTTATGCCAATATTTTCATTAGAGCAGCTTTTCCTGTGCTGTGCTAAATGAACTTGCTAATGTTGCAGGGAATAAAATTATAGCATGAATTAACAAAACAAGGATTTAAGTCCATGTCAATTAAGAACTTGAATAATAGAAACCTTTTAACTACAAACAGTTTCTTTGTGAGACTGTGTACATATTGTGTCATTTACTCCTTATAATAGCCTTCAAAGGTAGGTTTTATTGTCACATTTTGCAGGTATAACTGATAGGGCTTGAGAAGTTTAGATTTTTAAAGATAGCACAGTCAGTTATGGAGTTCTGTAAGCACAGCCCAACGTTTTCCTCCTTTCTGTTCTTTCCATTAGAAGTATGCCCTCGCTCTGGACGACTTGGAATTTAAAATGGGAGCTGTTGACTAACCCTTCTACAGACACATCTCTGTCCCTTCCTCTTCACATTGCTGTTCTGCAGAAGTAATGTGGTTCAAAGCCCTGAGCTGTACATGGAATAACTATCAATTTGCGACTTAATCTGCAATTTAGCCATGGATTTCCAGAGTGAGATATTTAATCTGTCTGGACCTGGTCTAGTTGTCGCCATAAGCTAGCTCCAGTAATGGAGTCTGCTGAAATAAACTACAAAAGCACTGGAGTGAAGTGGAAATGGATAGCCCCAGACAGAACCCCCATTTACTTGAGCAGTCTGGAGTCCAAACAAAATCTTAATCCAAAAAGCATATGCATTGTCCAGGTTTACAAATCCCCAGATGTGGTTATAAAAGATATTCAAAATTCACCCTTTTCCAGCTAGGAAAACAGAAGGGAGTTTGTTCAAGAATTGTAACAAAGTGGTAACAACAACCAGAAACCCTAAACTTGCAGTCACCAGAATCACCAGGTCTTTCTACGCATGTATGTTCATATGTTATACATTTACATATTGATGCCCATGTGGCATAGGTCATCCCTTGAATGCATGCAAGTAGCATTCTCACAGGTTAAAATGGGATCTTTCTGTTCTTCAGTGGCAATGTATTCAGCTGACTTCAAATCAACAAAAGTGACAGAGATAATCAAGTCCTGAATCTGGGTGTCTTTCCTATTGGCAAGGGCTCACCTTAGTTTGCTGAGAGTATGAAGAAAAGACACATTACCTGACCTTTCAATAGCTATCAAGATCTTGATATTACACTTGATTAAGGCTTGTCACTTTAGCATTAGGCTTTGTATTCAGAAATGACACTCAGGACTGGAGAGAGGGCTCAGGGGTTAAGAGAGCATACTTCTCTTCTGGAGGACTCATGCCAGGTGACTCACAGGAGCTAAAGCTTCCACCTCAGGGCATCTGGTACCCTCTTCTGGCCTCTGCATTCACATAGGGCGCACACACACATACACACACACACACACACACACACACACACACACACACACACACACACACACACACACCTCCAGTTCATCATACTGCTCCATTCACCAATTCAAAATTCTCTTTCCCAGCCATCATTTCCAAAAGTGGTTGTCCTTAGTTCCCTTCCCATATATTTACTTTCCTCTTCTTCTTTTCCTTTTTAGCCCAACTTGTAAAGCATTCCCAAATTAAGTTTTTCTTCCCCTATAGAATACACTTCACAAAAGAAATATGTTAAGAAAAAGCTAAGTACAGGCTGCTGGAAAGCTGGATGCTCAGGGCCTCTCCCAAGCTGTCTACGACTGGATAGCTAGCTTTACCTTCCCTAACCACTTTTAGGTTTATCTAAAACATTTGGAAAGTCAAACGTACTGTTTCATCTCCAGCCAGTGCTGTTCCTATCATTCCACACTGGAACATTCATCCCACACTGGTAAAGTATTCATGATTCATGTACTGCACAGCTGTCAGAAGGCATCTATAACAAATACCTCTTGGCTAATTTATGATGTGAGCTATTGTATGTGTTACAAGTAATGAGAACCTGTTAGCAAGGGAAACCACAAAGATGCCCTGAAGAGTAATAATGTGTGCAAAACACCCTTAAGAGTTTATTTTCTCTTTGGGGATTTTATCTTACTCTTTATGTGTATGAGTATAAAAATTATAAATCATTCCATATGTACTATTGGAAATACTGAAAAATGCAAAAAAGACATAGGAATGCAGAAAACAGATTAAAATGTTTAAAGAATTTTTTGGAGGAAAAGATGTGCCTAAAATACATCTTTATAGTTCAGTCTTAGTATATAAATTATGACATTTTTCTGTAAGGTGTTTCATATGGGTTTTTTTGGTTGTAGACTTTAGATACATTGTAGCTGTTATTTTCTGAATGTGTCCAAAAATTGAGGTATGTTAGAGTTACCATTTGAGCGTGAATAGGACCTACTAAATTTGGCTTGGTTATCTATATAAAAACTTGTGTGCTAACATTTTATGGTATCTTTTACAGCATGCTAATTCTACCTTAACAGTTATGCCCATAATTTCTTAGTGCTCAGACACCACAAAAAGACAGAAGAGCAAAAAGAGTTAGTTGATTGTCTTACAGTTTATCACACAAGGCAAGAAACTCTAAAATTCAAAACCACTTCACATGTAGTAATTTCTATTGTCTTAAATTACTGAGTGACTGAATTACTGAGTTACTGAGTTAAGGCTACTACACATATTTGAACACACATACACCCCCTCAGCACCCCCTCCCCAATAAAATCTCTCTCATCGGTGGATGAGGAAGGAATGAGAAGCAGTATTTCATACGTAAATGTCCTCTGGGCAGACTTGAATCCAAGTGTGCTGCTTATGTCTAGATGGCTACAGATTTCTTCTGTTTGGAAAAAAAAAAGACACTCTGTCTTAGTTAAGGAATTGGGGTTTTAGTGCTGTCAATAGACACCATGACCAAGGCAACTCTTAAAACGGACAACCTTACTGGTTCTGAGGTTCATTCATTATCATCATGGCGTGAAGTAAAACAGTATCCAGGCACGGTGCCAGAGGAGCTGGCGGTTCTACATCTTGTTAAGAAGGCAAACAGGACAAGAATGGCTTCCAGGCAGCCAAAAGAAAGTTCTCAAAGCCCACCCCGTAGTGACACACTTCCTCCAACAAGGCCACACCTCCTAATCGTGCCACTCCCTGGGCCAATCATATACAAACCACCACAACTCAAAGCCAGTCAATCAATCCATACAGCCATCTTCTAAGTCACATCTTCAAAAGCGTGGGCAAGCATTTGGTGGCTTCTCAGCAGCATTCATCACACTAGTTTATAGAACCTTGAAGAAAATCGTTTACCTCTTCATCCATAAGGAAATCCTGTTAAATGACTACTCTAAAAAACCAAATATGTACCTAGCCATACCGAGAACAAAAACACTCTTGTCAAATTTTGGCAGGTATTTTGTTGCATTTCAGGAGTTGAAATTTGTGTCCAGGTTTCAGAGGAGCACTGCAAGACACAGTGATTCTGCCTCAGCAAACATCTGTGCATTACATAAGAACTATGTTTTTGTGTCCCATTGACAAAATGATGGTGATTTGTGGCTAGAACTCTCATGATTCAGCACCTTTCTTGGAAGAAGAGGTTAATTTTTGACTGTAGGCAGCATGATCTTAAGAATCAATGGGTACATGATCATAAGCAGTGGATACAGACATACAGAATTCTAGGGACAACGGTAAAGGAAGCTTTGCTTCTTTAGAGAACTCCTGGACAACAGAAGCTTCCAGACTCTTAAGCTGCTACAGTATCTAGATAAACATGTCATTAGCAAAGAACATATGAAGACTTTAGGACATTCCCATTGATAATGCACAAAAATAGAATTTTTTCCTTACTGCTGTTACTGTACCTCCAGCACATGAAAACCATGAGCTGGCTTGACTCAGAGAAAAGGGTTTTGTTTTGATTTTCAGATGCTTCGAATTTTTGGTGGCCTTGCTTTAAATTATGAAAGAAAGGTTCAGCTGTCTGCAGTTACTGATACTGGCTAACTAAGACACACAGCTTAACTTTTAATTTTCTTGTTCCTGGTTACTATCAAGCTGTGACTTCACCACATTCTTTCAGACCTAGTCTTCCTTGCTCAAAAGATGCTCTCAACAACACATGAAAAATTTCTAAGCTTCCAACAGAACAAATAAAAATTCTGTACATTTAAAATTGAAAGCTATTTTTATTTAAAAGGCATGTACCATACCATTACATATATCTTCACAGTAGGAAATATACATATAAAGAAAGAAATGCAAGCATGTCTTGGCTCTATTGTGTAGCTCTTTTCTTCAAGTCAAAACATTCCTTCTTAGAGAAAGGCAGTCCTCCCAAACGTGGGAAGTAAAGGAAACACACATACAAGGCCTAGGAAGTGATAAAGTTTACAAGACTCAGGAAAGTCCTGAAAGTTACAAGACTTACAAGACCCATCCTCAAGGCTACATAAACAGTGACTGTTGCTGGGAAGAGGAGACACTGCTAGGATTTCCTGGTGGGGACTCTAAGGATTCTACTTCTGTTTTCAATACTTTCCAATTTAGATTAAACGCATTACTTAATGCGACTACAGTATAGATTTCATTTAGTTCCTATAAACAGAAACCTATTATAGCAATTATAACATTTTAACATAATGATAATCAAACAAATTATAAACTAGCTTCTTTGGAGGCATCAAAATTATTTAGAATCAACCATAATTCTGGTAAGATGGTTTGATTATAAAAACATCTTTTAAAAAGATTATTTTAGTGAGTCAGGTAAAATACCTTAAGAAAGAAATATATAAAATTAAATGTGGCTCAGAGAGCCCTAATTAAACACCTCTGGGCTAAACAGGACCGCAGTACTTCCATTATTTGGTATTTTAAAGGAAACCAGGCTTAAAGTTTTATTTTAACTAAATTTCCCTCTGTATTCAAGAGCACAGCTGTGTATACAGAACATACTTCTCCCTCCGTAACTGAACCACACTGTGAACTGACTCTTCCCCAAACACTCTGAACACTAATCATTGATTACCATTATTTGTACTACATGGTTTCCAAATTCATAAAGACCACTGAATCACTGAAAGCATCGAATTATGCACAATTATGTAGCTTGGCCAGTCTTGTGACTTTGAATCTGCCTTGTACTTTCTACCAGTTAATGTGGTGATCATCGTAACAGCCAATAAGAGGAAGCGTGTCTATCTCAACACACTCGTACACGTGTAGATCCTTAAATCGTACTGGCTAGAAGACACTTTCTAGGTTAAGTGAAATTTGCTTTAATATTGCCCATTGGGTGTAATCTGTTGCATTGTCTTAATGTTCCGTGTTTATTTCATCAGCCAGTGAAAGGCTATAACCTACAGATCACATAAGAGTAGTCTAATCCCCCAATAATGTATGACCTTCTAGTTCAAGCACATACTGGCAGATCTTACCCTTTGAGATTGTGTTTGATAATTTTATTTTCCTGAAGAATGTGATCAGAATACATTTAAATTTGAAAAATTTTATAATAAATGTATAATAAAAAGCTGTCCTTCTCAACAGGCGCATCTGTTGTGCAGAGCATGTTAGTTTTACATAATCAGCCTCAACACAGTACTTGTTATCGCTTGTTTCTGGTCTTCACAATAGCTGTGCGATGGACCTAGGCTAACAAGTAAGAAGTCACCAGTCATAGCCACTCACTGAGGAGAGAAGGAACAGTTTATCAGAAACTGGAGAGCCACCTCAAAAAGTAGAGGAAAGCAGCCACGGCCGAAGCTTGATGGTTTTATAAGGGTATACAGCCAGGGGAGGCTACACAAAAGCTGGATCAGCCAGGCGCTTGCTTGGGGACTTCCTCAGGCAGATGAGGTGCTGACAGTTGCAGTTAGCAGCATTCAGCCAGCTGTTAAGGGCTTCTGAGAAACACTTGCTCGGTTTCTGTTTCCTAGCAAAATCTAACTCAGGTGGGGTTTCAACCTAGCAAACCCCAGCTCTGGGAGGGGGTCTGGTTACTGCCATCAGCTCTGTCATTTTCTGGGCCCGCTTTATGACCTAACATGCAAGTTGCATGTTTCCAATTTATGCCTGAGAAAAACAAGGCTCGAACCTGATCTCAGATTCCTCTCACACAGACACCTCGGATCCTTATTGCCTTGGCTGCTCTGGTTCTAACCTTTCCTCATTCACTAGGCATATGGAAAGTCACAAAATGGATCTTCTAAACCACTCAGTAAAATATAGGATGATTCCTCAAGTGTTTGAGACTTAGATTCAAAATACAGTTAGGCCCATTGATGAAACATATGTAAAGGGTATAAGTTTCTACTTAGACTTTAAAAATCTTCAAATTAGACTCTTTGATACAAGGACCATACCATAGCCATGTTCTAGAAGCAGAGAGATGAATGGATATGCAGATCAATTCAAATTTTCAGAAAAATTTGAATTTTAGGGCTGTGACACATAGCAGAAGGAGAATCACACATAGAGATTATAGATTTAAAAAAGCACACGGCATTTCAAAAGGTTGGGCAAGGCTTGTTTAGCTTGAAAGAAAAGGCTGGAGAAGAAGCAGAAGACCTGGGAAGGGCACCAAGTACAGCCATTGGTGGACAGCTCATACCAGTGAGCATGTCAGAAAGAAAACTCTGGGAAATGAACTTGGAACTCAAGGATCAACTACATGCCTCGTGAGACCAGATGCCACAATAAGAAATTCACACTAGATTCTCTGTCCTCTTTTTTAAAATACTTTTTCTATTTTACAAATTTCACTTGAAAGAGTAGATTTTTTGATTGAATCTCAGTTAATCAAAAAAAAAAGGACACAGTAAATGCCCCAACATACATCAACATCCCAACATTTAAACTTAAATGATTATACCAAGTAGCTATAAACTATAGCCACATAAGTAAATATGCAATGATAAATATGTATAAATGTGTATGTACCGATAAGCTTATATTATGTTAAGATGTTCAGATTTAATGCCATCCATTGTTTTTATAGTTCTGTAACATAGGACTTATGGTTTGATAGCAGCACAAAAACATAATATAAAGAAAGGGCACATTTACTATTCAAAGAATCTTCCAGTTGGAAATTGTAGGTAGAGGGAAACAGCTTTTTAACTAAAATATGTTTCATGAGTTACCTCTAAAGGAAACATGCCATCACTCAGACTATCAGGCTTACTGGTTAAACTGAGAGCTAAGTTAAATGCCCTCCCCCCCCATTTGTCATACTGTGTTCTGCCTGTCTGCCAACAGGAAGAAGGCAGAGCAGAGGCCGGAACGGAAAGTCCACAACTGTATTTCCCTTTGGGACGTTAGACATTGCTACTCCTCTCTGGGTACCTGGGTACCACTGGTGTACTGCCTCGAGAGGAAGTTAGAAACAGGGATTTCAGGTCTATGTTTCTCCTGAGGGTATCTACACACCAGTCAGGAAGGGGAAACAGAGCTGGAGACAAACAGGTTCTGGTCTGATTGGAAGAGAGTATCCAGTACCAGGAGAGGAGGGAGAAGAGAAAAGCCATCTTTGGCAGTCTTACGCATGGTTCTTTTAGGCAAAGGGTTTCACAAGGTGATCCTTAATGAAACAGATCCCAAAGATGATCCTTACTTCTTCATATTGCTTTATGAGGGGTGAATGTTGGAGTATACACTTTATTCAGGGTGATCCAGGTTTTATAAACCTCTTGGAGGAAGGGTGTGAGAGTATTCAGGAAGGGAAGGTCTTTGGCAGAAGGCTAAGACTACCTAAATGCCTCATTAGCATGGAGAACTCCAGGTGCTATGCTATCTATGATTGACAGCCCATGATCCGCTCAGTTGGTGTCCTCGTTGTGTGTTCAGAGATAGGAAGAGGCTCTATTCCTGCCATTCTCAATTCTCCATGTTTGAGCTCTCTCAACCTTACCAGTTCTCATTCCTGTCTGGTAGCATGGTCCCACATGCCCTACACCCTTTCTCTCTTGTCCTCACATTTGGTTCCAACTCCAACCAGTCCATTGTCACAAATTAGAAAATAGATTAAATATTTTTAAAAAGTCCAATTATTCTTAAATATTTTGTATTTACCAGTATACAATATCCCTATCATGCTTCCGATGAGTATATTCCAATAAGCACACATTTCGGTTTGTCGGCCATAACTTCATTCCATTCCTTTATGAAAATCCAAACAAGCAGCAACGGTACAATCACAGATGCAACTACTAATCCACTTTAATTTATAAAGTATCCAGATACAAGCAATTGAAGCCAAGCATTACCTCTTGGTGAAGTCAAATGCCACATCCCTGTGTCTTACAATGCACATTTCAAATGAAGAGAAATACTAAGGGAAGCTTGTAATTGTGGGTGATCCCATGCTTTCTTATTCTAGCAAAGCAAATAACGGGAATCTTCCAACCCAGAAAGGATCTGGAAAGGACTTTGTTAAATGGGGTTCTCTCCTCCTTCCACCCGAGTCCTTCCCACTCTCTTAGCTTTGCTGCCCTCCTCTGGAATCCTTGTATCACCTGCTTCTCTTTTTCAAATGACAGGGAATTCACACTTGATTTCTGATTCTTAATACAACTTCTGATTGATGATTAGAGGGTGCTCTGCAATCATTATCTTTCATCCCTGTGTTCTATTCCATGATGGCATGAGTGGGTTATTTTATATGAATTGGTCCCTGGTGAACACTTCAGAAAACTATTTTTCTGAGTATTTCTGTAAAAAGAGAACTTGACTTTTTTTTTATTATTAACTTGAGTGTTTCTTATTTACATTTCGAGTGTTATTCCCTTTCCCGGTTTCAAGAGAAACATCCCCCTAATCCCTCCCCCTCCCCTTCTTTATGGGTGTTCCCTTCCCCATCCTTCCCCCATTGCCGCCCTCCCCCCAACAATCACATTCACTGGGGGTTCACTCTTAACAGGAACAAGGGCTTCCCCTTCCACTGGTGATCTTACTAGAATATTCATTGCTACCTATGAGGTCAGAGTCCAGGGTCAGTCCATGTATAGTCCTTAGGTAGTGGCTTAGTCCCTGGAAGCTCTGGTTGCTTGGCATTGTTGTTCATAAGGGGTCTCAACTCCTTCAAGCTCTTCCAGTTCTTTCTCTGATTCCTTCAACGGGGGTCCCGTTCTCAGTTCAGTGGTTTGCTGCAGGCATTCGCCTCTGTATTTGCTGTATTATGGCTCTGTCTCTCAGGAGCGATCTACATCCGGCTGCTGTCGGCCTGCACTTCTTTGCTTCATCCAACTTGTCTAATTGGATGGCTGTATATGTATGGGCCACATGTGGGGCAGGCTCTGAATGGGTGTTCCTTCTGTGTCTGTTTTCATCTTTGCCTCTCTATTCCCTGCCAAGGGTATTCTTGTTCCCCTTTTAAAGAAGGAGTGAAGCATTCACATTTTGATCATCCGTCTTGAGTTTCATTTGTTCTAGGCATCTAGGGTAATTCAAGCATTTGGGCTAATAGCCACTTATCAATGAGTGCATACCATGTGTGTTTTTCTGTGATTGGGTTACCTCACTCAGGATGATATTTTCCAGTTCCAACCATTTGCCTACGAATTTCATAAAGTCATTGTTTTTGATAGCGGAGTAATATTCCATTGTGTAGATGTACCACATTTTCTGTATCCATTCTATTGTTGAAGGGCATCTGGGTTCTTTCCAGTTTCTGGCTATTATACATAAGGCTGCGATGAACGTAGTGGAGCACATGTCTTTTTTATATGTTGGGGCATCTTTTGGGTATATGCCCAAGAGAGGTATAGCTGGATCCTCAGGCAGTTCAATGTCCAATTTTCTGAGGAACCTCCAGACTGATTTCCAGAATGGTTGTACCAGTCTGCAATCCCACCAACAATGGAGGAGTGTTCCTCTTTCTCCTCATCCTCACCAGCATCTGCTGTCACCTGAGTTTTTGATCTTGGCCATTCTAACTGGTGTGAGGTGAAATCTCAGGGTTGTTTTGATTTGCATTTCCCTTACGACTAAAGATGTTGAACATTTCTTTACGTGTTTCTCAACCATTCGGCATTCCTCAGCTGTGAATTGTTTGTTTAGCTCTGAACCCCATTTTTTAATAGGGTTATTGGTCTCCCTGCGGTCTAACTTCTTGAGTTCTTTGTATATTTTGGATATAAGGCCTCTATCTGTTGTAGGATTGGTAAAGATCTTTTCCCAAATTGTTGTTTGCCGTTTTGTCCTAACCACAGTGTCCTTTGCCTTACAGAAGCTTTGCAGTTTTATGAGATCCCATTTGTCGATTCTTGATCTTAGAGCATAAGCCATTGGTGTTTTGTTCAGGAAATTTTTTCCAGTGCCCATGTGTTCCAGATGCTTCCCTAGTTTTTCATCTATTAGTTTGAGTGTATGTGGTTTGATGTGGAGGTCCTTGATCCACTTGGACTTAAGCTTTGTACAGGGTGATAAGAATATATCAGTCTGCATTCTTCTACATGTTGCCCGCCAGTTGAACCAGCACCATTTGCTGAAGATGCTATCTTTTTTCCATTTGATGGTTTGGGCTCCTTTGTCAAAAATCAAGTGCCCATAGGTGTGTGGGTTCATTTCTGGGTCTTCAATTCTGTTCCATTGGTCTATCTGTCTGTCTCTGTACCAATACCATGCAGGTTTTATCACTATTGCTCTGTAATACTGCTTGAGTTCAGGGATAGTGATTCCCCCTGAAGTCCTTTTATTGTTGAGGATAGTTTTAGCTATCCTGGGTTTTTTGTTATTCCAGATGAATTTGCAAATTGTTCTGTCTAACTCTTTGAAGAATTGGATTGGTATTTTGATGGGGATTGCATTGAATCTGTAGATCGCTTTTGGTAAAATGGCCATTTTTACTATATTAATCCTGCCAATCCATGAGCATGGGAGATCTTTCCATCTTCTGAGGTCTTCTTCAATTTCTTTCTTCAGAGTCTTGAAGTTCTTATTGTACAGATCTTTTACTTGCTTGGTTAAAGTCACACCGAGGTACTTTATATTATTTGGGTCTATTATGAAGGGTGTCGTTTCCCTAATTTCTTTTTCGGCTTGTTTCTCTTTTGTGTAGAGGAAGGCTACTGATTTATTTGAGTTAATTTTATACCCAGCCACTTTGCTGAAGTTGTTTATCAGCTTTAGTAGTTCTCTACTTTTGGTGGAACTTTTGGGATCACTTAAATAAACTATCATATCATCTGCAAATAGTGATATTTTGACCTCTTCTTTTCCGATCTGTATCCCCTTGACCTCCTTTTGTTGTCTTATTGCTCTGGCTAGAACTTCAAGAACTATATTGAATAAGTAGGGAGAGAGTGGGCAGCCTTGTCTAGTCCCTGATTTTAGTGGGATTGCTTCAAGTTTCTCTCCATTTAGTTTAATGTTAGCAACTGGTTTGCTGTATATGGCTTTTACTATGTTTAGGTATGGGCCTTGAATTCCTATTCTTTCCAGGACTTTTATCATGAAGGGGTGTTGAATTTTGTCAAATGCTTTTTCAGCATCTAATGAAATGATCATGTGGTTTTGTTCTTTCAGTTTGTTTATATAATGGATCATGTTGATGGTTTTCCGTATATTAAACCATCCCTGCATGCCTGGGATGAAGCCTACTTGATCATGGTGGATGATTGTTTTGATGTGCTCTTGGATTCGGTTTGCCAGAATTTTATTGAGTATTTTTGCGTCGATATTCATAAGGGAAATTGGTCTGAAGTTCTCTTTCTTTGTTGGGTCTTTGTGTGGTTTAGGTATAAGAGTAATTGTGGCTTCATAGAAGGAATTCAGTGGTGCTCAGTCTGGCCCTGGGCTCTTTTTGGTTGGGAGACCTTTAATGACTGCTTCTATTTCCTTAGGAGTTATGGGGTTGTTTAACTGGTTTATCTGTTCCTGATTTAACTTCGGTACCTGGTATCTGTCTAGGAAATTGTCCATTTCCTGCAGATTTTCAAGTTTTGTTGAATATAGGCGTTTATAGTAAGATCTGATGATTTTTTGAATATCCTCTGAATCTGTAGTTATGTCTCCCTTTTCTTTTCTGATTTTGTTAATTTGGACACACTCTCTGTGTCCTCTCGTTAGTCTGGCTAAGGGTTTATCTATCTTCTTGATTTTCTCAAAGAACCAACTTTTGTTTCTGTTGATTCCTTCTATGGTCCTTTTTGTTTCTACTTGGTTGATTTCAGCTCTGAGTTTGATTATTTCCTGCCTTCTACTCCTCCTGGGTGTATTTGCTTCTTTTTGTTCTAGAGCTTTTAGGTGTGCTGTCAAGCTGCTGACATATGCTCTTTCCTGTTTCTTTCTGCAGGCACTCGGCGCTATGAGTTTTCCTCTTAGCACAGCTTTCATTGTGTCCCATAAGTTTGGGTATGTTGTATCTTCATTTTCATTAAATTCTAAAAAGTTTTTAATTTCTTTCTTTATTTCTTCCTTGAACAGGTTATCATTGAGTAGAGCATTGTTCAATTTCCATGTATATGTGGGCATTCTTCCCTTATTGTTGTTGAAGACCAGTTTTAGGTCGTGGTGGTCTGATAGCACGCATGGGATTATTTCTATCTTTCTGTACCTGTTGAGGCCCGTTTTTTGACCAATTATATGGTCAGTTTTGGAGAAAGTACCATGAGGAGCTGAGAAGAAGGTATATCCTTTTGCTTTAGGATAGAATGTTCTATAAATATCTGTTAAGTCCATTTGGCTCATGACTTCTCTTAGTCTGTCTACGTCTCTGTTTAATTTCTGTTTCCATGATCTGTCCATTAATGAGAGTGGGGTGTTGGAATCTCCTACTATTATTGTGTGAGGTACAATGTGTGTTTTGAGCTTTAGTAAGGTTTCTTTTCCGTATGTAGGTGCCCTTGTATTTGGGGCATAGATATTTAGGATTGAGAGTTCATCTTGGTGGATTTTTCCTTTGATGAATATGAAGTGTCCTTCCTTATCTTTTTTGATGACTTTTAGTTGAAAATTGATTTTATTTGATATTAGAATGGCTACTCCAGCTTGCTTCTTCTGACCATTTGCTTGGAAAGTTGTTTTCTAGCCTTTCACTCTGAGGTAGTGTCTGTCTTTGTCTCTGAGGTGTATTTCCTGTAGGCAGCAGAATGCAGGGTCCTCGTTGCGTATCCAGTTTGTTAATCTATGTCTTTTTATTGGGGAGTTGAGGCCATTGATGTTGAGAGATATTAAGGAATAGTGATTATTGCTTCCTGTTTTATTCATATTTGGATATGAGGTTATGTTTGTGTGCTTTTCTTCTCTTTGTTCTGTTGCCAAGATGATTATTTCCTTGCTTCTTCTAGGGTATAGCTTGCCTCCTTATGTTTGGCTTTACCATTCATTATCCTTTATAGTGCTGGATTTGTAGAAAGATATTGTGTAAATTTGGTTTTGTCATGGAATATCTTGGTTTCTCCATCTATGTTAATTGAGAGTTTTGCAGGATACAGTATCCTGGGCTGGCATTTGTGGAGAAGTTGACTTTTTAACCCTGCTGCTAAGACTCCTCTTTCCTCATCATACTTTTCCTAATAATTATCTTATATTTTCTTAGCTACTGACTTCATTTTTAATTACATTACAGTTGTTGAACCATATGTTAAGTAAGATCAATAGTTTCAAAGATTCAAACAAATTTTATTCTATTGATATGAATTTTATATTTATTCTGACATATTTTTATATATTTTATATAACTTATTCAATGAGATAATGCATCTATAGCACATAGCTCAGGGTAAAAAGAATGTGGGCTCACAAAGACAGAAGTGACAGTCACAGAGCCTGCATGGGTCTGAGCTTGGTCCTCCGCACATACGTTATAGTCGTGTAGCTTGGAGTTTTATGGGACTCAGTAGGAGTGGGGGATAGTGTTTCTGACTCTTTTGCCTGCTCTTGCTGTTTTCTTCTACTGGGTTATCTCATCCAACCTTGATATAGGGTTTGTGCCATGCCTTATTGTAACGTGTTATGCGTGTTCAGTTGATATCACTGAAAGACCTGGTCTTTTCTGAAGGGAAACAAAGGAGGAATCAATTGGAGGGCAGAGGGCAGATGGAAGGGGTAATGGGAGGAGAGGAAGAAAGGGAAACTATGGTCCATATGTATTGTATGAGAGAATTACAAAACACAGTATTAATCAATGAAATGTCTGGCTGTATTACTTTCCATGATGTTCTATCCTCCTCTGTGACTTTTCCACCCTAAAGCAGTTCTCAACAGTTAAGCAACATACAACATACTTGAGAAGCTTGGTACAAGAAATTTTTTATATAAGAAAACCACGTGTTCTTCACTTCACACAAGCTTCCAAGTAGGACTACCCTGCTGTTCCAAGGAGGAAAACTACTTTTGGAATTGACTCATAGCAGAGCTGTTTGATAAAGGATAGTAGGGGTTATATGTGCAAGAGAATATCTTAAGAGGCACAATCCCAAGAGGTGACAAGAAATAACAGAACTGATTTTAATATTATATTAATATTGATCATTCTACATATTTAATTATACAGCTATTACAGCATATAAAAGAATGCAATTTATTAATCTAATGTGTCCCAATACTTTCTACATATAATTAATAACTTTTGCTTGTTGTTGTCTTCTTCTTTTTGTGGGAGGGGGAGGTACCAAGGATGGGGGCATGAGCCTGGGAGAACTGGAAAGTGAGTGTGCTCGTGGTACATGATGTGAAATTCCCAAATAATCAAATACTTCATAATACAAATATTATGAAAGAAAAGAAAGTTGCTGAAGTATCTTATATTTCTCTTCTTTACATCTGAAAAAATTTAAATATAGTGAACAAATTTTACATGTACAGCACATCACATCTCTATTTGGACCAGTGGCCACTGAAGTAACTAGAAGTGAGAATAGAGAGATGGTTCAGTGATTAAGAGCACTACAGGCTCCTGTAGAAGACCTAATTTTGGCTTCCAGCACTCACATGGCTGCTCACAACTGTCTGCACTCCAGCTTCAGGAGATCTCATGATGCCCTCTGGCTTCCACAAGCATAGCACATATGTATACAGACATACATGCAAGTATCCATGCACTCCACAGAATATAAAATAATATACTTAAAACAAGTCTTTAGGAACCCTGTGTAGATAACAGTTACCAAATACGACCAAGCAGTCCTAGAACAAAGTGTCAGGCACATAAGTTCTAAAGTAAAATTGTCTATTAACATTTAGAGCATTTTAATTTTGGTAATGCTATCTGAAAAAATATGTATATGTATTTCATCTCAGCAAAGTATAGTAACTCACACATCTGCTCTCAGCCCTTAGAAAGCTGAGGCAGGGGCATTGCTTCAACTTTGAGGCCAATTTGGACTATGGTGTACAAATTTTCTCAAGACAACAGAAGAAGTCTCATTTCAACTTTCTGTATGCAGATGAATTTTGGGAGGTTGGTGCTTCTGCATGTATGCACTGCTGCTTGTCATTGTGCCTACAATGTGCAGCTGTGCTGGTTATTTGTCAGCTTGATGCAAACTAGCGTCAAGAGGAAGAGGGAGCCTTGTTGGAGGAACTGCCTCCATCAGATTAGCCTGTTGGTATATCTGTGGGGCATTTTCTTCATGATGGTTGATGTGGAAGAAACTAGCCTACTGTGCATGTTGCTGTCCCTAGGCAGTGGTCCTCAGTTGTAAAAGAAAGCAGGATGAGGAAGCCATGGGAAGCAAGGCAGTAAGCAGTATTCCTCCATGGTCTCTGATACAGTTTTGGCCTCCAGGTTCCTATACTGAGTTCCTGCTCTGACTTCCCTCAGTGACAGACTATGACCTCGGGGTTGTAACATGAAATAAACCCTTTGTCACCCAAGTTTTTATTTGCTCATGGTATTAATGACAGCAGCAGAGACGCAAACTGGGATGATAACCCATGTGCTTCACTCTTCTAAGGAAACCTATGAAATCTCTCATTGGAACTGCAATATAAATCACTTTAGAGAATGCAATTGTCCCTTCCAATCTTTGGTGCTGGTAGGAACCCCAGGGAACCTTTCTCAGGAAGTTCTGGTTCTCCTGATTTCCCAAGTCTGAGTAGGTATTAGCTAATAATTGCCAATGACTCCATGGCTAGGAGGGGGAAAGAACAGGTCTTCTGATGACAGCTCTATACCAATATCATGCTGCCTACAAGTAGTTGGCATTGCAAGCATCACCAAGAGTTGAATGGATGCAAGAGACTGACAAAAGAGCAACTAAAAATAACATTAAAATAGTTTCCTCTTAAAATTATATCTAAAAAGACAGGGAATAATGAAGTAAAAACCCAAACTTTTTATTTTAGTAATATTTTCAAAACATGTATTATCAGAGTTAAAATATATTAAATACACTTATAATATTGAAGTTACACGTACACAAATATGCAGGCTGTGCACTCACAGTGATGTGTGGAGGGGTATGGGAGGTTCTCTGGTAAAGTGCTGTCAATTGCTACTTCTGGATAGTTGGATTTGACATTTCAATTTTGCACATGTATATCTTTCCAATATTAATTCCTTTTATGTTGACAGAGTTTTGATTATATTCAGCTCTTCTTCCCTCAACTCTTCCAAAATCCACCCCTCTCCCTACCTACTCACCCGATTTTGTGTCCTGCTTTTTTGTTTTTCTTTTAAGTACTCAAGACCAATTTGTGCTACCAAAAAATTATGGCTTCCCCCAGGCAACCCACACTGCAGTGCGTTACCTTGAACACTTAGAAAAAAGTGTTCCCTTTCCCAGCAGCTAGTAGTTATCAACACTGCATAACTAGGAGTGTAAGAAATGGAGAACTCCTTCTTCGTGCCGGGATTTGATCTGGACTTGCACAGGTTTCGTGCATGCTGTTGAAATTCCTGAGTGCATATGTGTAGCTGTCCTGCTGTGTCCAGAAGATACTTTTTCCTTGAGGTCATCTATCTCTGGCTCATAAAGTCTTTCTGTCCCCCTTTCTGCAGCAACTCTTGGGAGTAGGATTGTGGTATATTTTTTCCCTTTGGGGCTAAGAATACTGCTGTCTCTTATTCTCTGCACCTTGCCCAGTTGTGGTTCTCTATTAATTACTACCTACTACAAGTAGAAGTTTCTCAGATGAGGATTGAGAGACACATTGACCTATGCATAATGATAAGTCATTAGGAATTGGTTTAACACTATGACAATTTAGCAGTATGATACTAGTAGGGTCTCTCCTAGGACATGAGACCCAGCTAACCATAGATACTTGGATTGATAATAATATGAGGATTGGGTTTCCTTTTGTAGACTCCAGCTAACCTTTTGTACATGCCATGAGTATGTCCACAATAGACACTTCTGGTCCATATTAAATCAATGTTAACTTCTTAACATGATTAGGAACATTTTGATTTCAAAGTTAATTTGAACAGTTTCTAGTAAAGGGTGAAATAAGAGTAAAGAGAAATAATCTAGTAAAAAATAAAACGTAGAGAATTTAGTACTACCCAGATAGACATCATGCTGGTCAGTATCTAGTATTTAGTTAGCCCTGGAGTGATACCAAGAGTCCTACTCAGTGAGAGATAACGTACAATAGCTAAACTAAAAATCAAAATTCATCAATAACAACAAAAGCTGGGATCATTTGTGCTTGAAATAGCTCACGTACCAGGATTCATGGGCCCAGATTTCTCACCTAAAATGTGAATGGAAACAGCATTCAATAAATACCA
Organism: Rattus norvegicus; assembly: GCF_021556685.1. Classification (NCBI taxonomy): domain Eukaryota; kingdom Metazoa; phylum Chordata; class Mammalia; order Rodentia; family Muridae; genus Rattus; species Rattus norvegicus. The sequence goes on from NC_141538.1 coordinate 101,286,989, forward strand.
TACAAGATGGAGCTAAATGCTAAAATACATAGTTTATTACAACCCCATTATTTAACAAAATTTGACTTACCAGTTGTATTTATGGATGTTCTAATTCCTGGTGATTTAACTATAACCAAAACATCCCACCAATACACTGATGGCGTTTCAGTGAAGGGAAATAATAAAACATAAAACCATGATCTGAAATCATATGGGAGGGAAGCCTTTGTTAATGGAGAATGACTGACAGCTACTACCCACTGACCTATGGGAGAAGTCACTTTAGAAGGCAGTGTCAAACAGAGAACTGAGGGAAACCATGGAGCAGGACACTGTGTGACAAATAAGCATAAAGAGGCTCAGCACCATTGAGCAATCAGCTGAATCTGGGCATCTCTTAAACGACGGTTTCACATTTCAACATCTAAAGGTTAATGTCCTAACTGCCCCTTCTAGGCCATATACTTCATGGAGGGAGGACTCTTCAGTGTTGACACATTTGAAATAGCTCATACTGCCAAGAATGCCGTGAGTCAGTTGATACAATATGTCACTTGCTCACTGGTCTGGCAGATGATACAGTAAAAAGTGGCATCAGGAAGAGCAGAATGTTAGCCGCCTCTGTGGGAAGATGCTCGTGAGGCACTTAACGTGCAGAAATGAACAGGAAGTGGCAGGACCATTTGCTCTTTCTAGTTTTCAGAATGAAGCATCTGGTGTTTACCAGGCTTGGTGTGCTCCTGAGTTGTCCCAGTGTTCTGCAGATGAGTTTGCTCATTATTGGGGACAAGGGGGGCGGGGGGCAAACAAACTCACTGTTGTAATTTCTCAAAGAAAGCACAAAGTTTCACTCTTTTTCAGACATTTGTCATGAGCCAACCATCACTGTGTTCTTTCAAAGCTGCCAGAAAAGCTGGAAATGGGAAGGGAATGATGACTGATGTATTGCTCACTTCTCTTCTGAACAGTCTACTTTGTCTGCTTTCATCCTTACAATAGCAAGTTTTGACTTTGCTTATTTTCATTTAACAAAATTGTTTTGAGCATTATTCATGTAACTTGTTTTGTTTGATATTCTTGATTGCCAATTTGACCTCATCTGGAACTATAACCCCAAAATGGAGGGCACCCAGAAGATTTTTTTTTTGCTTAATTTAAAGTAGGAAGATCTATTTCTACTCTGGATATTTGAGTTAGCAAGGCAAGTGCCTTTAAGCCAAATCTTGAGGTGGGATGACACACCTTTAATCTGGGCTACCCCTTCTGCTGAGAGCCAGTATAAGGACATGGAAGGAGAAGCTTTGCTCTTTGCCTGTTTGTTCTCACTTTGCCAGCAAATACATTCCTTCACTGGCATTAGAACCTCCTCCTCCTCCTTCTCCTCCTCCTCCTCCTCCTCCTCCTCCTCCTCCTCCTCCTCCTCCTTCAAATTCCAGTGTCTACTGAAGACCTGAGACAACCAGCCTTGTCAACTTCTGGATTCTTGGCCTTTGCATTCATATGTATAGGAAAACAAAACTGATTCAGTCTGTAAGTTTGGCTACTCTAGATAACCTTGACCAATATACATTTATAAATAGATAATTTATGTTATTGCACATAATGTTTCATTGTTTGGACATGCTCTAATTCTTTCCCTATCCATGATGGATCTGGGCTTTCAATTTAAGGCAGTTAGAAGCACATGGAAGTTTGCATAAGCCTGTGTCCTAGCAATGGAAATGATGGGCCATGCTGCGGTATATAAGCAACATTACCAGGAACTGCCCAGCTACCTCCTAGTGTCAGTTTTACTATTTCCATTCCCACCAGTAGCATGCGCAGTTTCAGGCACTCAAGTTCCTCACCAGGACTTGATCAGACTGGTATTTCATTTAGCCCACTGTAGTAGGCACATAAATTTTCTGGTGACAGTGACAATAACTAACTTTATGTGCTATTAAAATGTCTTAGCAAGTACCTGCTAGGGGGCTCAGTGGGCAAAAGCACTTGTCATGTAGACTTGGCATCCGAGGTTCAATCCCAGTGAAAGGAGAGAACAAACTCCCAAGGTTGTCCTCTGATCTCCACACTCATCACTTCACAGGTTCATCCCCCACGCAGACAAACATCACACACATACACATGAAGAGTGATAAAAATTTAAATTAGTAACTTGTTCCTGTACTCTTTGTCAAGAAAATGATTTTAACCCTGGGCTGCTTTTGCACTTTTGTCAAATATCAGGTGTCTTTTCTGTGTATCTGCTTATAGACTCTACTAGTGAAGAGTGTTTCTTATTGCCAAGTCATGATAAATATTAATAATTATTAATAAATATAATAAATAAATTTAAAAACAGTAACATGAAAGCTGGCAGCAAAGCAATGGTCCATACAATTGCAGTGTCTTAGTGATTTTTCAGTTGCTGTGATAAAACACTCCAAACAAAAGCACCTTACAGAAGAAAGGCTTTATTTTAGCTTATGGCTCCCTCATAGCCAAAAGACTTCCCACAGTAGTAGGAGCAAAATGCTGATGGAGGGAGGCAATGGAGCGAGGAGATGGAGGGAGGAAGGAAGAAGGAAGGGAGGAAGGGGGTCAACAAGAAACAAGACAAAACTATAAAACTTCAAATCTCTCACCAATGATAAACTTCTTCCAACAAGGTTCTGTCTCCTTAAGGTTATACAACCTTTTCAGTTGGTGCCACCAACTGGAAACCCAGTGTTCAAATGGATGAGCCAATGGGGACATTTCTCACTGACACACCCACAGGCTGCAATTGCAGATAAGGTAAGCTGTGGTTGCATTTTGAATCTCAGTGTTAATGATATCTGCATTGTTCATTTATTATAAGTGAATATGACAGAAAAACAGGTTTTGGTAGCAGAAGTTTAGTGTAAGCGATGAGAGAACAAAGATGTCACTTGGAAATATGGGAAAGAATTCATGAATAAAGAGTTTTGTGGAGATAATATTGCTGGTGCCAAGAAGTGCATGCTGACAGGAGCCTGATATAGCTGTCTCCTGAGAGACTCTGCCAGAGCATGACAAATACAGAGGTGAATGCTAGCAGCAAACCATTGAACTGAGAAACTGTGTCCCTATTGGAGGAGTTAGAGAAAGGATTGAAGGAGCTGAAGGAGCTGAAGGAGCTTGCAACTCCATAAAAACAACATCAACCAACCAGAGCTCCCAGGGACTAAACCACTACCCAAAGAGTATACATGGGGGTTTGGGGATTTAGCTCAGTGGTAGAGTGCTTGCCTAGGAAGCGCAAGGCCCTGGGTTCGGTCCCCAGCTCCAAAAAAAGGAACCAAAAAAAAAAGAGTATACATGGACTGACCCATGGTTCCAGCTGCATATGTAGCCTTGTTGGGCACCAATGGGAGGAGAAGCCCTTGGTCCTGCCAAGACTGGACTCCCCAGTGTAAGGGAATGTCAAGGTGGGGAGGCAGGAAGGCTTGGGTGTTTGGGGAGGAGGAACACCCTCATAGAAGAAGGGGAAGGGGGATGGGAGAGAGAGTTTATGGACAGGAAACTGAGAAAGGGGATAATATTTGAAATGTAAATAAAAGTAGCCAATTAAGCCCCCTCCAAAAAAAGTCAAAAGGTCCTAATGTCGACTCTGGGTGTTTTGAGTTTGACAGTCACAGAGAACATGTGAGTTGGGTGGGTGTTGGCTGGAGAGAGGAGAGCATAGTAGTGAAGACACTCAGGTAGATAAAACTAGACAGGACTATGTCAGAAACTAGGACCCAAAATTTGCCCAGCCTTCAAGATGCAGAGATTAAGAGTGAGTAGAGATTGAAGTAATGGCCAGCCAATGACTGCCCCATTCCATGGAAAAGAGCCAACGCTTGACACTATTAATGATACTATGCTATGCTTACATTGAGGACCCTAGTCTAACTGTCTTCTGAGAGACTTCATCCAGAAGCTGATGGAAACAGATGCAGAGACCCACAGCCAAATAATAGACAGAGGTCACGGAGTCTTGTGAAGGACTTGGGAAGGATTAAGGAAGCTGGATTAAGGAAGAAGACTAATGTAGGCCATGAGGGCTCACAGAGACTGAAACACCAACCAAAGAAGCACACATGGGCTGGATAGGTGCCCTACATATAAATAGCGGATGCGCAGCTTGGTCTTTATGTGGGTCTCCCAGCAATTGGAGTAGGACTGTCTGACTCTGCTGCCTGCCTTTGGATCTCTTCCCTCTAGCTGAGCGCCTTCCCTGGCCTCATTGGGAGAGGATGCACTTGTTCTTCTGAGACTTGATGTGCCAGGACAGTTTGATTCACTGAGTAGAAGGGGAAGGGAGAAAAGAGCTGGGAGGTGGTGGCAGGATGTTACTGGGAGGAGAGAAGGGATGGGGTACACTCAGAAGATAAAATGAATTAAGCAAACAAAGTTAAAGAAGCTTTGCACATTGACAAGTGCCTCCAACCTCAACACTAAGAAAGCTGAAGGAGGATAATGAGTTTGAATCCATACTAAACTACACAAAGAAATCCTGTCTAAACTATCTCTTTGTATTAATAAGATCATCACAATGGCAAAAGTATAATGTTAAGGAGGAGAGACCAGAGAAAAAGTTCATGAAAGCACAATCAAAAGAAATTCAACTCATGCAGCTAATGAACAGATATTTCAAACTGGAAATCATTAGTACCAAATATTTTCAATCAGTTGAATAAGCCAGAGTTGAGAATTGATTCTTGGAGTGGATCTCCAACACTCACGTAAACAAGAGTTAGTTAGCATCGTTTATCTGCTACAGGAAGTCAGGGACAGGAGGCTCTCTGGCACTTGCTGCTTAGACAGTCTAGCCAATTTAGCAAGATGCAGGCTAATGAGAGATCCAGCATTAAAAAACACAAGATAAAGAGCAATCAAGAAAGACACCCAGCGGGGTTGGGGATTTGGCTCAGTGGTAGAGCCCTTGCCTAGCAACCGCAAGGCCCTGGGTTCGGTCCCCAGCTCCGAAAACAAAAACAAAAACAAAAACAAAAAAAAAACAACAAGAAAGACACCCAACATCAACCCTAGACTGCACACATACCTGTACAGTACTTTCCCCAACATCATCATTACAAGTTGTAACTTGTTTGTTTAGAGGGATAATGCTGCTACCATGGGAAAGCCTGGTACTGTGAAACACCAATGGAGAGATTTAAACAATCCAGCAGCTGAAAAGGTTCCCCATTACTTTATAAACATATGTATCTCGATGGTGTTTTCTAAGGTCTAGAGTGTTAGCTATCCATTCCCATACTCATTTATCTACCCTGTCCTGCCATCTGTACCCTTCCTTGTCCTTCTTGCTCTGTTATTTGCCATTCTCTCCTTCATACTTCCTATGGTTCTACTTACCCTCTTTGAGGCTCTCCACCAACTACCATAAGGCCTCCAACTCCAACCCACCTCCATCTAGAAGGTCCCTTTACTGTTTTTCTGCCTTCTGTGGAGATTCCAATTTAAACACATACAAATTTAAAGGTTCAAAGCAGATCCACACACAAAAAAGCATGCAACATTTGGTTTTTTCTAAATCTGGGAGACCTCCCTCAGGATATAATATTCCCAGGTTCTATCCATAGAACTTTCATAACTTCATTTTTCTTAGCACCTGAATATTTTTTGTGTGAATTATCACATTTTAATTACCCTATTGTGAATATAGCAATAATAAGGAGAATGCCTCTCCTAGACATCATAGGCAATAAAAGTGCAGTGCCCGGTACTGGTTACCTATTTTGAAGAAAATTTGTCTTTGGTGTCAATGGGGACTCCTAGACCTATCCTCACTATTACAGTCTATTGCTATTCCTCTTGGTTACCCTCAATAACTTTCTATTTTTAGACACACCACACGTTTACATCATAGAACACAGAGAGATTGAAATTGCTACTGATTTATCCCTGTCGCCTGGCTTTCATGATGTTAGAAAGCACTGTGCATGTAATTAATAATTTTTCCCAGCTGGGAATTCTGAAAGCCATGAATAACAGAAGGCCTAAAAAGGTATACAAACTGGTACAGTAGTGGCAGAATTGTTAGGGGAGTAACCAACCATTTTCTGATTGGTTTTAAGGCCACTGCTGTGGCTTTAAATGATCTACAAGTCAGAGCTCTCACCTACACCATTAATGAAACAAAAAACCCATAGTTAGCTAGATCATAACACCATGGAAAGAACTGCTAGATGGATACAATATGAATACAACTCCTAATAACTTTTTCTTATATTTATACTATTAAATTATATTTCAATATTAACCAGAAAAGTTCCTTTTTGCAGTACATGGTGACCAACATAGAGAAACACAACTGACCCAGGTAAGGGAAATAAAAGATTGTGGCCTATTCAGCCCTAAGTCAGACATTATACGTTCTACACTCAAGAGTTAAGGCTTGAGAAAGAGGAGGCAGAAAAATAGTAAAAGCCAAATCTAATGAATGATTACAGTAAAGCAGTGTTTTCACAACATGAGAGGACATTTGACATGGCAGCAAACACAAGACTTAAACAAGAACAAGCCAAACAAAAATCCCAGAATGGAGGACAGTGGCAATCCTGAAATGCCATGCCTATCTCAAGCAGCTGTGGATGCAGGGGAAGGGAGAATCAGTTGTCTGCAAGAATTTAGCCCCTGAGAGGTTATCTATGATCTAATATACGGCTGCAGATCTACACAGTAATGACAGCATATATGAACTCAGTAGGTTTACAGTTTTAACAAAACAAACACAGAAAATTGGAAGAGAATAGTGGTAGGCGTTGGGGAAGAAATGCAGAGGAGTTAATGGACAGTGGACTTGATCAATACACATTTCAGTTATACACAAACTTCTCAGACAACAAAAGAATAAATACAAGCATTCATGTCTCCTTAACTTCTTACCCATTATTTAAGCTTTCCATAGAAATATACAGTCACTAGTAAACTACAATTCAAAGCAGCTTTTGGCATTGACTTTAACCAATTAATGAAATGGTTTTTAATATCTCAGTCCTGGAAATTTTAGCATCTTTCAGCTAATGGGTTTTGACAAGTGTCCTTGGAGTGCTTTGGAGGAAATTAGAGTCAATGAGATGACAATAATGTCTTTTTTTCACCCTCAATTTCCATGGGTTATGTGAGCACATTCCGTGTTCTGTCAGTTACTGGAGAAGTGCGTGGTCTCCGTGGTCTTCTGCTACTTCCCTGAGTTCAGAACTGCTGCTGTCAGCCGTGGATTTCAACTGTGCTACACCTGAGAAATAGCCTTGATGTCAAATTACAAGTCATCATTTTTTAAAGTAATATACATCCCTTAAGAGATACTACATCAGTGAGAAAAGAGGTACTTGGTCCTGTGAAAGGTTTATGCTCCTGGAGAAGGGTGATGCTAGAGAGGTCAGGAGAGAGTGGGTGGGAGGGTAGGTGGTGAAGCACCCTCTTAGAGGCAAATGGAAGAAAGATGGGGTGGGGAATTAATGGAAGGGAGACAGGGAAGAGGGCTAACATTTGAATTGTAAACAAATAAAATGATTAAGAATAAAAAAGAGATAATACGAAATTTCTTCTTGTCACTTGCATCCTTCCATCTTTAATTCTGTCTTCTTTCTAGCAAGGTCAACATTCAAGAAAATGCTCGAGTTTTGAAGTGGCAAAGGAAACCTTTATACCACTGCTTCACTGCCTGAAAAACCTCTTTTCTTCAGAAAGCATTGAAGTACTTGCTTGAAATCTGTCTTCAGATGTCCACAAGGGCCCTGAGCTCATTTGTTGATAAAGTGGAAGACTTCATTTGAAAACCTGTTCGACAAATGCAGGACAGATGATTTTTAAAGCATCAAATGTGTTCTTTTAAAGGATGTTTGAAATGTTCTCAATGACAAATATATTGGGGTGGAAGGAATATTCGTTATGTGGAAGTAGGTTAATCCAAATTGTCAGGGTTTCTACTGAGTCTCTGGGGTTCAGACTGGGCATAGATCACAGCTATGTCAGAAAGCAGATTTCCAAAAATTGAACTATAATTGTCCTCAGGCTGTGGCTGAGTCACACAGAATTGCCTCAGGTGACTTGCTCCTATGCATGACATTATATGCAACAGTTGGACATATAACAGACTAGCTTCTCTGACAAATTTTACTTCTTATAGGACTGCCTGAGAGTCGTCGTTACCTCTGTTGCCTATCTGATGAGGCTGGGTTGAATTTTCTCAACAGTGCTTTCATAGCTCTTGCTTGCACTTCATTCAAGTTCATGTCAAGCTAGCTGATGGGCAGTGAGACCTCTATGCCGCATGCACACCCTCCCTGTCAATGGCATTAATGCCACCTAGGCATGATGAGCAAAGCTTAAAGAAATATAAAGTCAAAATACATCAAAGTATTTATTTCCTGCAGATCTACTTTTTAAAATAGATGAGTTTGATACTTCACAATATAAATAGAGGAACACTGTCTCAGAGAATGTAATTGCTAGCTGTGCCTTAAAATTATTGAACACATTTCATCAGAAAGCTCAAAGGATTTCCAAGGGTAATCATGTCCAGAGTGAAATAACAATGGAATTAATTGTGAGAGAAAACAGACAGGCCAAAGGCTCATGTGCTTTTCGTAGAATGTGTTGCAGGTGGCAGTTACCATGACACATTGTGGGACATGTTATGAGAAAGATGGCAGGCAGGCACAACTTAACAGAATCCAGAAGACTCACAATACTATTTACAACTGGTGCCAAGAAAACTGTTTTGCTCCTATCATTTTGTAATGTACATATTCATATGTTAACTAGGGAAATAGCTATGAAAGGAGAAATCTGGAGACATGACACTCTTCAAGTCAAAACTTCAAATTGGTGAAATGCTGTGTCAGCTCATAATAGTTATACACAAGAATGATCTGGGAAAAGGAAAGGTAGGGGACAGGAAATGAAGGAGGAGGTATGAGACCAAGATTGAAAAGGAAAAAAAGTAGAAAACAAAATGGAGATGAACTAAAATAGAAAATGTGTACTGTGGCTTAAAAACGTATATGATTATAATACTATTCTCTCTCTCTCTGTCTCTCTGTCTCTCTGCCTCTCTGTCTCTCTGTCTCTCTCTCTCTCTCTCCCTCCCTCCCTCCCTCCCTCCTCCCCCTCATTCTATCTTGCTTTGTCTCTCTCCATTTCTCTATCTTTGAAGTTTTAATCAGGCAGCCTTTGTACACACAGCTTCTTTTCAGGAATCTTTTCCACCAGCTTCTGGCTCTCTTTAGTTCCTTTCACCATTGACTATTAAGATTAAACTCTTAGATGTATTTTAGACACTGTACATGAACAAAGTCCTAGGAAGAAAGATACAAGGCATGAAAGTCTTTACTCAATATTCTCAGTGCTGGGCAAAAAAAAAAGGCTTCACAGTAGCAAACACTCCATGCAGAAAAATGATGAGAAGTTATTAAATATGAGAAAAGTGTCAAAAATCTGGGGGTCTAATCCTTATGTGTTGTATTGATTCTCCAAGGCTTTGGCAATAAGTAACTACTAATTTAGCCATCTGCACCAAAGTTCGTTACTGAGAAGGAGCAGCAACATGGTAAGCTATGATGGGGCTCTGCTTTACATTTATTTAATATCCTTTCCCAACAGCCTTCCCAAATTTTATCTATTTCGGGTCTAACACTCTATACCATAATAAAACTATATAATCAAGAGCACACTTCCAGTGAATATTGACTAAGTCTGTTCCCTTTTCATTTGTTTTGTGTGTGTGTGCAGTTTTTTCCCCTTTTAAGGAATTCTAACACACATATAGGATAATGTATGTATGGCCTGTTATACAAGATGTAAGACATCTTGATGGAATACCTTGTTCCAGGAAAACAAAATAGGCTACTTTAAATATGATACTGGTGCTCTAGATAGAGTTAGTTTTAACTATCACCTTGAAACAGCCAGGAGTCACTTGAGAAGGGAACCTTGACTGAGAGATTGTGTAGATTGAATTGGCCTGTGCACATGTCTGAGGGGGCATGTAACTTGAGTGTTAATTGATGTAGGGGTGTCCAGCACTTGGTTTTCTGCACAATTCCCTGGGCAGGAGGTATAAAAAAGCTAACAAAGCATGAACCCGTGAGCAAACAAGCAGTGTTTCTTCCATGGTTTCTGTCTCAAGTCCCTGCTTCAGCTACTGTCCTGCCTGCTGTCCCCCAGTGATGAATTATGACTTGGGAGTGAAGAGAAATAAGCAATCCCATCCTCTAAGTTTTTTTGGTCATCGTGTTTTATCACAGCACCATAAAGACTAGAATAGCCAGTGTCTGTTTATGAAAAGGATAGGGAGGACTGCCTAACATGGAGCTTCCTAATGGCCTGATACTGGCACCCCATTAGAGGGCCTTCTGGAGCTAATTAGACTCAGGCCCTGAAAGCAAGAAGCTGGTAGTTGACTACCATGTGACAGAATGCCTCAGAAGGCCAAGCTGTTAGTGGTGTTCCCAGAAATGAAGTGGGAAAAACTTGACTAGAAAAAATTGATAGGAAGTGCTCCAAGAGTGATGGAGCAGGAAACAAGCTGTGCCCACAGAGACAAAGATCTGATTGTTGCTATAATATCACATTGCCAGGGACAACAGAAGGACTGCTTCTAGAGAAGACTGGAGCAAAGGCTCTGGGTATAAAGGTGATCCTTGCATTGTTGTAGCAATGGTACACTAATGGAACTCCAATTTCTTAGCTAAGTGTATATTTCCCTAACACCTCAGGAAAGGCAAGAAGTAGGGGTTTAGAGTCCACTTGGAACTTTTTACAGTCTCAGTATTTTGCCTCTCTCCTAAGTTTAACAGCCCTTCTCTGATTTTTCCTTTTTGCTGTTTAACCTTATTTGCAGGCATGCACGTTCAGGAAGTCAGGAAGTAGTCTCCTCCGAGCACTGTTTGGATGAGAAGAAAGACTTCAAAGTTCAGCTCTCAGCTGCTCCTGGCCAGGGGTCTAGCCTTCAGAAGATAAGAGAGGAAAGACTGCCTCAAAGAGTTTTGGAGAACAGCTCTCTTGAGGTTCATGGTGCCTAAGTCTTCTGCCTCAAGTAGAGAACTTGCTAGGGGCTAGCCTCTAGGGCTTGACTGCCATGGCAGGAAGGGAAATTCACTCTAGTCATAGCCTGCAAGACATTCAGCTGCAGATGGAGATGTACTAGCAGCCCAGAAACTCAGTGTTTATAAACTTACTTTTGGCATATGAGGAATGAAGAGGAGGGGGTTATTTAATCTCAGTAGGAAGTCTCTGTAGGGGGGTAATCTCAGGCTACAGTCATGCTGAATAGGAAGTAGGAAGCGGCTGTTGATGCTTTCTGCACACAGCATCTATACTTGTACCAGGAAAGATCTTGTCAATCCTCTGGGCCTGAACCAGGGAAGACCCTGTTATTCTCATGGGCTTGAAGCATTGATCCTTGACATGCTTACACTCATGTCAGTGATACACATTCACTCATCTACTGAAGCATTGACCCTTGACATGCTTACACTCATGTCAGTGATACACATTCACTCATCTACTCCCCGTTCTTAGCTCTGTTTCAGCTTCTTGTCTTAGAAATCTGCCCATTGTAAGGTTCGGAAGTACAGTGCTAAAGCAACTGAAGGTTTCTGGCAGGGGATACTCCCTGATGTTACTGGAAATATTCTTGATCAAACCTTCATTGTCTGCCTGCTAGGCAGGATATCAGGCAGAAAACATATCTTTCATATTTGCCTCAAATGGTGCTTGTACCATTTGGCCACACCCCCTTGGAGTTGGAGGATGTCATGCCATGAATAGTGAGTCAAACCAAGTACAAATTGCTATGCTGCAATCAACCCCAACAGGATTGCAGTGACTGCTAATTATAGAACGTAGGGGGACATGAGAGGTTATAAGGCGATGCCTGCAATTGGTTTCCCATCAGGAGTCTGCAGGAAGGTAGTAGTCTTATGATGTTGGGCCAGAACTTCATGGGAGGGTTAATGAAAAGCAGAGTAGCAGTGTGAGACTGTTGAGAAGGGTTAAGGGCATTATCCATCAAGAACATGGACTATTCTCAGTGCTTAATTCTTTACCACCTGTGGTCTGGAATCCAATGAAGAGGAGACTTATAGCTTTGGGATCTCCCTTCAAGGACAAGGCAGCCTTGATCCACTGTGGGGATGTGTTATTCCTGGAGACCAAGAACTAGCAATCTAAAATTCCAAAATAGAGGTGATTTCTACCTTCAATTCTGAAGACTTTCTCTGCAAGAGATTATGTTCAATCCACACCCCAAGATCCTCCCAAGAGGTTTTGAGCTATGACACTTGCCAACAACCTCTCAGCTGGCACTTGGAGGTCTGGTGACTATACAGGCCATAAGCCATAGCCTCCCTCAGCTGCCATGCTGCTGCCTCCAAGAAGTCTGAATTTCTACTTTTCTATTTAAACATTTACTTTCCCATTTAAACTGGTTCTTCCTCACAAATGAAATCCTCCTTATTATCCTTCCCACTCTTTTCTTGGAAAGAAGGCAAAACAAATACCCAAGATCAGAGAATCAGCTGTCTCACAGCAAGGTTGAGACAATGCCTCTCCTAAATGGAAAAGCACTAACACAGAAAATGAAGTAAGACTTGAGAAGTGGTGAACCATGAGATATCAGTGAGATGGAATGACAAACCCCACACAAGTGGACTTTATGACCGTGCCATTACCCAGGATCTGTTCATTCTTTTAGGGTGATCAATATTTGTGTTCTCGCTTCTAATTGAGCTAATTTGACCTGAAGCATTTGTAACAAAAAAGGGACACTGTTCAGTTATGGCTTCACAATGTACCTTTTTTAAAGCAGGGGGCACAAAAACTGTCTCATGAAACAGACAAATTCCATACCTGAAAAAGTTGTGCAGGGACAATGGAAAGCAATTGGTTTAGCTTCTTCTGAAAGAAGACCTGAACATCAGAGGGAACTTAGCAGCTAAAAGTGCAATCAACTAGAGGTTTCATGACTCATATATCAGAGGAAAATCTGGTTATTTGCCAAAACTGCATTGTATCTGAGTAGTGTCTCTCCATACATAATCTTTCCACTTGGGCTCAATGGACCTCTAATGTAGAAGAATTTTAATCCAGCAACATGGCTGCCCTGGCAAAGTATCACAAAATACTTTTTACATCTGTGTAATCGGGCTGGAATACAGACGTGCCCTTGGTACACATCTTTGATCTCTCTAACTGTAATACAGACAAACCTTTAGTTCCTCTGGATGCAAGTAAAACATGCCCTTAGTATATACCTTAAAATAAAGTTAGTTTGTTGAAGGAAGCAGCCACGTTTGAAGATGACATCTAATTGAGGGCACACAAAATGATGATTCCGAGATTTAACAGAATGAGTCAGAAATAAGATAACCCAATTCTCACAAGGACAGGGAAGAGAGGCTACTTAAGAGCAGCACAGAGTTAGTCAGTTGAATGTAGTTGAGGTCAGTTCAGTCAGTATCATAGTTAGTGGACTCTGGGTTCCTTATTCAGTTTGTGCAGCCAGTTAGAGGAGTTGAAAGGCAGTTTTTAGTAGGACAGTTTTACAGAAGCAGGTTGCAGGGAGAACAAGCTATACACAAGTGAATACAAAACTAGACAGATAATAAAAAGGACACAGAATATTAGAACAGATTATCAGAGTTTGTTTGAGGCAAAGCAGAGCAATTCAGTGAGAAACCAAGATAAGCCAGCTTGAATCAGTCAGCTTGAAAGGGAGTTTGGGCCAGAGCAGCTGAGTTAAATGAGCCAGCCAGAGTTGAAAAAGAGCTTAGTTAGCTGTAGGCCAAGATGACAATTACATCTGCTGTTATATTTTGTTGTATTTTTTACAATCTAACCCAAGGTATCCCATATTATCTCTGACATACTCGAAAATGTCCTTATAAAGGTCTAGTTGTTGCAGAACAAAGTAGTGCCATTCTGTAAGGGGCAGATCAAGGTATGCTTGAATCTGAGACCACATAACAGCCATTACTGGAAAAATGTGATCTGACACAGAACTTGAGTGTAAGACAAAAGGTGGGTTGGAATTACATTCCAGAGACCTCTGTAACAAGTGGAAGATTTGGAGCCAGTTCTGAGTCCAGTGATTGAGAAGCAGTGGTTTTTTGACCAGAAAAATGACAGAAGCATAAAACTGATAGAATATGGCTAGGTAGAGGAGAGCTGTGATATCCTAAAGTCATGCCATTTAACACAGGCAATGTTTCATTGTCTGGTGACTAATCTGTTTTTGAACACAAATTGAATTGACATTGTTAGCTTTGTAAAATCCAGTCCTTGTAATATTGTATTACTATAAAAATTGCCTTAATATGGGATGGCATTAGTCCAGACCTGTAGTTCACAGTGTGCTTGCCAATGAGTAAACACACACAAGGTTTTGTGGACTTGACTTTAAGTTCATATTATTTCATTGTAGTGGGGAAATGATTCCCATATTTATTACAGCACTGACAGCACACAAAGGCGGTGCAACTTCCTCACCCCATTTAACCTCTACTGAGGAAGTTTAGTCTTAAAGTAAAATAATTTTAAACAACACGTGACATCCTCAAACACCCACACACTCTAAGTAAGACCTTAAGTTTAAAAGAAAAGCCTCAGGAGCTACAAAACTGGCCAAGGAGTTGATTGTCAGTGATGCAGAAGGGGACCATGGGTAGTTTTTGCTTTTTGCCAAGAATCCCCATGTTTACTTTTTATTCTTCAGGCATAGAACTTTTTTATTGTTGTTGTTGTTGTTAATATTGTTTTAAATTAATCATCAGTTTATTTCTTTTCTTTAATTGCACTTTTTAATTTACATTTTATGTATTATCCCAGTTTCCTCTCCAGAAACCTGCTATCTGACCCCCACGCTCCCTCCTGTTTCTATGATGATGCTCCCTCACACACCTATCCACTCCCTCCCAACCGCCCACCCCCACATTCTCCTACCCTGGAGCATCAAGTCTTGACAGGACCAAGGGAATATCCTCCCATTGATGCCCTACAAGGCTATCCTCTGCTACTTATGTAGATGGAGTCATAGGTCCATCCCTGTGTTTTCCAGGGATGGTGGTTTAGGTACTGAGAGTTCTGCTGGATCTGGTTGTTTGCTATATTTGAGTTCTTTTGCTAACTCCTCCATTGGGGACCCTGTTGCCAGTTCAATGCTTGGCTGTGAGCATCTGCCTCTGTATTTGTAAGGCTCTGGCAGGGACAACTATATCAGGAGACAACTATATCAGGCTCCTGTCAGCATGCACTTCTTGGCACACGCAATATTGACTAGGATTGGTGGCTGTATATGGGATGCATCTCTGTGTGAGACAGTCACTGGATAGCCTTTCCTTCAGCCTCTGCTCCACACTTTGTCTCCTTATTTCCTTCTGGGAGTATTTTCTAAGAAGGTCTGAAGCATTCACCTTTGGTCTTCCTTCTTTTTGAGCTTCATGTGGATTATGAATTGTATCTTGGGTATTCTGAACTTTTGAGCTAATATCCACTTATCAGTGAGTACATACCATGTGTGTTCTTTTGTTATTGGGTTACCTCACTCAGGAGGATATTTTCTAGTTCCATCCATTTGCCTGTGAACTTCATGATGTCATTGATTTTTTTTAATGCCTTGTTTACATTTTTATTTATGTTTATGAAATATAATTGTAAAGTTTTTAAAACATTTTAAAATTCAATGGCATGTAAATACAATGTTTGCCAACTGATTTTTCTTATTGTGGAAAAGAAAAAAGAGATATTAAAGTTTTACCCAAGGGAGGAAGTTTTTGTGTTTGTTAGAAGATACACACTTTTAATCTCAAGGTCACACTTTTTGCATAAGAAAGAGCACTTTAAGACCACTGTTTTTTTCTCTCAAACTAAATGAGAACAAGAAAGGAATAAACATTCATGGCTAATCTTTCATCTTCATTCTCGGGAATATTCTGGGCAAAGTAGTCGGTGCACTTTTGTAGAGACGATTTCCTGTGTACTGTGTAAAAATATTCATCACCAAGAAGATGCTGATTGGCCAATGAGCTAAGGCAGGATTAGAAGACGGGACTTCTGGCACAAAGAGATGAATTCTGGGATTGGTTGAGACAAGGGGAGATTCTCGTGGAGATGGTAACCTGAGGACCAGGTAGCTAGTTATGTGGAATGACTTAGACTACTTTAAATGGGATACTTGAGTTATGAGCAAGCAGAAATGATCCAAAGTTACTGGCCTAGGTATGTATCATACACAAGTCTCAGAATCATTATTTTGGGGAGCTTATGGGCAGGTGGGAAAATCACCAGTTACACTTCTTCCCAACAGTGTAGATCCCCCTGTACAAATCCACACCTCTGAGTTGTTCTCTTAAATACTACCATTATTCCTGCCTCACTTACGTAGGGACTTAGTTTTTCTGTTCAGCCCATCTGCTACAGCTTTTCTACAGAGCAAATGAGTTTTCCCCCTCTATGTCCATATCGTTGAGTTCTTTTCTGTTTAGTTTGGTTTCATAAAGATATGCCTTGACACAGGATGTAAACTGTACCCCAAAAATCAATAAACAGTTGGTTCTGTTTTTTAAGGGAAATATAAAATCTGTTTAGATAACATTTAAATTCATATCTATTTTTAGACACTCAACATAAAGAAATGGCAGTAAACCCTCTAAAACCAAATAAAACCCTCTAAAGCACAAACCAAAAAATAAAATCCTGTGAAAGCTGATAATTCACTATCTGGGATCAGGCATTAGTATCTCACAGTGGCACGAGTGCTTTCTTTCTTCTCTAGCTTACACTTTATACTATAACTATTTGTTTTTTATTAACTTGAGTATTTCTTATATACATTTCGAGAGTTATTCCCTTTCCCGGTTTCCGGGCAAACATCCCCCTCCCCCCTCCCCTTCCTTATCAGTGTTCCCCTCCCCACCCTCCCCCCATTGCCACCCTCCCCTCAACAGTCTAGTTCACTGGGGGTTCAGTCTTAGCAGGACCCAGGGCTTCCCCTTCCACTGGTGCTCTTACTAGGATATTCATTGCTACCTATGAGGTCAAAGTCCAAGGTCAGTCCATGTATAGTCTTTAGGTAGTGGCTTAGTCCCTGGAAGCTCTGGTTGCTTGGTATTGTTGTACATATGGGGTCTCGAGCCCCTTCAAGCTCTTCCAGTTCTTTCTCTGATTCCTTCAACGGGGGTCCTATTCTCAGTTCAGTGGTTTGCTGCTGGCATTCACCTCTGTATTTGCTGTATTCTGGCTGTGTCTCTCAGGAGCGATCTACATCCGGCTCCTGTCGGTCTGCACTTCTTTGCTTCATCCATCTTGTCTAATTGGGTGGCTGTATATGTATGGGCCACATGTGGGGCAGTCTTTGAAGGTGTTCTTTCAGTCTCTGTTTTAATCTTTGCCTCTCTATTCTCTGCCAAGGGTATTCTTGTTCCCCTTTTAAAGAAGGAGTGAAGCATTCACCTTTTGATCATCCGTCTTGAGTTTCATTTGTTGTAGGCATCTAGGGTAATTCAAGCATTTGGGCTAATAGCCACTTATCAATGAGTGCATACCATGTGTGTTTTTCTGTGATTGGGTTACCTCACTCAGGATGATATTTTCCAGTTCCAACCATTTGCCTACGAATTTCATAAACTCGTTGTTTTTGATAGCTGAGTAATATTCCATTGTGTAGATGTACCACATTTTCTGTATCCATTCCTCTGTTGAAGGGCATCTGGGTTCTTTCCAGCTTCTGGCTATTATACATAAGGCTGCGATGAACATCGTGGAGCACGTGTCTTTTTTATATGTTGGGGCATCTTTTGGGTATATGCCCAAGGGAGGTATAGCTGGATCCTCAGGCAGTTCAATGTCCAATTTTCTGAGGAACCTCCAGACTGATTTCCAGAATGGTTTTACCAGTCTGCAATCCCACCAACAATGGAGGAGTGTTCCTCTTTCTCCTCATCCTCTCCAGCATCTGCTGTCACCTGAGTTTTTGATTTTAGCCATTCTCACTGGTGTGAGGTGAAATCTCAGGGTTGTTTTGATTTGCATTTCCCTTATGATTAAAGATTTTGAACATTTCTTTAGGTGTTTCTCTGCCATTCGGGATTCCTCAGCTGTGAATTCTTTGTTTAGCTCTGAGCCCCATTTTTAATAGGGTTTTTTGTCTCCCTGCGGTCTAACTTCTTGAGTTCTTTGTATATTTTGGATATAAGGCCTCTATCTGTTGTAGGATTGGTAAAGATCTTTTCCCAATCTGTTGGTTGCCGTTTTGTCCTAACAACAGTGTCCTTTGCCTTACAGAAGCTTTGCAGTTTTATGAGATCCCATTTGTCGATTCTTGATCTTAGAGCATAAGCCATTGGTGTTTTGTTCAGGAAATTTTTTCCAGTGCCCATGTGTTCCAGATGCTTCCCTAGTTTTTCATCTATTAGTTTGAGTGTATGTGGTTTGATGTGGAGGTCCTTGATCCACTTGGACTTAAGCTTTGTACAGGGTGATAAGAATAGATCAATCTGCATTCTTCTACATGTTGACCTCCAGTTGAACCAGCACCATTTGCTGAAAATGCTATCTTTTTTCCATTGGATGGTTTTGGCTCCTTTGTCAAAAATCAAGTGACCATAGGTGTGTGGGTTCATTTCTGGGTCTTCAATTCTATTCCATTGGTCTATCTGTCTGTCTCTGTACCAATACCATGCAGTTTTTATCACTATTGCTCTGTAATACTGCTTGAGTTCAGGGATAGTGATTCCCCCTGAAGTCCTTTTATTGTTAAGGATAGTTTTAGCTATCCTGGGTTTTTTGTTATTCCAGATGAATTTGCAAATCGTTCTCTCTAACTCTTTGAAGAATTGGATTGGTATTTTGATGGGGATTGCATTGAATCTGTAGATCGCTTTTGGTAAAATGGCCATTTTTACTATATTAATCCTGCCAATCCATGAGCATGGGAGATCTTTCCATCTTCTGAGGTCTTCTTCAATTTCTTTCTTCAGAGTCTTGAAGTTCTTATTGTACAAATCTTTTACTTGCTTGGTTAAAGTCACACCGAGGTACTTTATATTATTTGGGTCTATTAAGAAGGGTGTCGTTTCCCTAATTTCTTTCTCGGCTTGTTTCTCTTTTGTGTAGAGGAAGGCTACTGATTTATTTGAGTTAATTTTATACCCAGCCACTTTGCTGAAGTTGTTTATCAGCTTTAGTAGTTCTCTACTTTTGGTGGAACTTTTGGGATCACTTAAATAAACTATCATATCATCTGCAAATAGTGATATTTTGACTTCTTCTTTTCCGATCTGTATCCCCTTGACCTCCTTTTGTTGTCTGATTGCTCTGGCTAGAACTTCAAGAACTATATTGAATAAGTAGGGAGAGAGTGGGCAGCCTTGTCTAGTCCCTGATTTTAGTGGGATTGCTTCAAGTTTCTCTCAATTTAGTTTAATGTTAGCAACTGGTTTGCTGTATATGGTTTTTACTATGTTTAGGTATGGGCCTTGAATTCCTATTCTTTCCACGACTTTTATCATGAAGGGGTGTTGAATTTTGTCAAATGCTTTCTCAGCATCTAATGAAATGATCATGTGGTTTTGTTCTTTCAGTTTGTTTATATAATGGATCACGTTGATGGTTTTCCGTATATTAAACCATCCCTGCAAGCCTGGGATGAAGCCTACTTGATCATGGTGGATGATTGTTTTGATGTGCTCTTGGATTCGGTTTGACAGAATTTTATTGAGTATTTTGCGTCGATATTCATAAGGAAAATTGGTCTGAAGTTCTCTTTCTTTATTAGGTCTTTGTGTGGTTTAGGTATAAGAGTAATTGTGGCTTCGTAGAAGGAATTCGGTAGTGCTCCATCTGTTTCAATTTTGTGGAATAGTTTGGATAATATTGGTATGAAGTCTTCTATGAAAGTCTGATAGAATTCTGCACTAAACCCATCTGGACCTGGGCTCTTTTTCGTTGGGAGAACTTTAATGACTGCTTCTGTTTCCTTAGGAGTTATGGGGTTGTTTAACTGCTTTATCTGTTCCTGATTTAACTTGGGTACCTGGTATCTGTCTAGGAAATTGTCCATTTCCTGCAGATTTTCAAGTTTTGTTGAATATAGGCTTTTATAGTAAGATCTGATGATTTTTTGAATTTCCTCTGAATCTGTAGTTATGTCTCCCTTTTCATTACTGATTTTGTTAATTTGGACACACTCTCTGTGTCCTCTCGTTAGTCTGGCTAAGGGTTTATCTATCTTGTTGATTTTCTCAAAGAACCAACTTTTGGTTCTGTTGATTCTTTCTATGGTCCTTTTTGTTTGTACTTGGTTGATTTCAGCTCTGAGTTTGATTATTTCCTGCCTTCTACTCTTCCAGGGTGTATTTGCTTCTTTTTGTTCTAGAGCTTTTAGGTGTGCTGTCAAGCTGCTGACATATGCTCTTTCCTGTTTCTTTCTGCAGGCACTCAGCGCTCTGAGTTTTCCTCTTAGCACAGCTTTCATTGTGTCCCATAAGTTTGGGTATGTTGTACCTTCATTTTCATTAAATTCTAAAAAGTTTTTAATTTCTTTCTTTATTTCTTCCTTGACCAGGTTATCATTGAGTAGAGCATTGTTCAATTTCCATGTATATGTGGGCATTCTTCCCTTATTGTTATTGAAGACCAGTTTTAGGCCGTGGTGGTCTGATAGCACGCATGGGATTATTTCTATCTTTCTGTACCTGTTGAGGCCCGTTTTTTGACCAATTATATGGTCAATTTTGGAGAAAGTACCATGAAGAGCTGAGAAGAAGGTATATCCTTTTGCTTTAGGATAGAATGTTCTATAAATATCTGTTAAGTCCATTTGGCTCATGACTTCTCTTAGTCTGTCTACGTCTCTGTTTAATTTCTGTTTCCATGATCTGTCCATTGATGAGAGTGGGGTGTTGAGATCTCCTACTATTATTGTTTGAGGTGCAATGTGTGTTTTGAGCTTTAGTAAGGTTTCTTTTCCGTATGTAGGTGCCCTTGTATTTGGGGCATAGATATTTAGGATTGAGAGTTCATCTTGGTGGATTTTCCTTTGATGAATATGAAGTGTCCTTCCTTATCTTTTTTGATGACTTTTAGTTGAAAATTGATTTTATTTGATATTAGAATGGCTACTCCAGCTTGCTTCTTCTGACCATTTGCTTGGAAAGTTGTTTTCCAGCCTTTCACTCTGAGGTAGTGTCTGTCTTTGTCTCTGAGGTGTGTTTCCTGTAGGCAGCAGAATGCAGGGTCCTCGTTGCGTATCCAGTTTGTTAATCTCTGTCTTTTTATTGGGGAGTTGAGGCCATTGATGTTGAGAGATATTAAGGAATAGTGATTATTGCTTCCTGTTATATTCATATTTGGATGTGAGGTTATGTTTGTGTGCTTTTCTTCTCTTTGTTTTGTTGCCAAGACGATTAGTTTCTTGCTTCTTCTAGGGTATAGCTTGCCTCCTTATGTTGGGCTTTACCATTTATTATCCTTTGTAGTGCTGGATTTGTAGAAAGATATTGTGTAAATTTGGTTTTGTCATGGAATATCTTGTTTTCTCCATCTATGTTAACTGAGAGTTTTGCAGGATACAGTAACCTGGGCTGGCATTTGTGTTCTCTTAGGGTCTGTATGACATCAGTCCAGGATCTTCTGGCCTTCATAGTTTCTGGAGAAAAGTCTGGTGTGATTCTG
This sequence comes from Rattus norvegicus, assembly GCF_021556685.1. Taxonomy (NCBI): domain Eukaryota; kingdom Metazoa; phylum Chordata; class Mammalia; order Rodentia; family Muridae; genus Rattus; species Rattus norvegicus. Next base: position 101,308,652 of record NC_141538.1, read on the forward strand.
ATAGGTCTGCCTTTATTTGTTACTTGACCTTTTTCCCTTACTGCTTTTAATATTCTTTCTTTATTTTGTGCGGTTGGTGTTTTGACTATTATGTGACGGGAGGTGTTTCTTTTCTGGTCCGATCTATTTGGAGTTCTGTAGGCTTCTTGTATGCCTATGGGTGTCTCTTTTTTTAGGTTAGGGTAGTTTTCTTCTATGATTTTGTTGATGATATTTACTGGTCCTCTGAGCTGGGAGTCTTCACTCTCTTCTATACCTATTATCCTTAGGTTTGATCTTCTCATTGAGTCCTGGATTTCCTGTATGTTTTGGACCAGTAGCTTTTTCTGCTTTACATTATCTTTGACAGTTGAATCAATGATTTCTATGGAATCTTCTGCTCCTGAGATTCTCTCTTCCATCTCTTGTATTCTGTTGGTGATGCTTGTATCTACAGCTCCTTGTCTCTTTATTTGGTTTTCTATATCCAGGGTTGTTTCCATGTGTTCTTTCTTGATTGCTTCTATTTCCATTTTTAATTCCTTCAACTGTTTGATTGTGTTTTCCTGGAATTCTTTCAGGGATTTTTGCGATTCCTCTCTGTAGGCTTCTACTTGTTCTCTAAGGGATTTCTTCACGTCTTTCTTGAAGTCCTCCAGCATCATGATCAAATAGGATTTTGAAACTAGATCTTGGTTTTCTGGTGTGTTTGGACATTCCATGTTTGTTTTGTTGGGAGAATTGGGCTCCGATGATGCCATGTAGTCTTGGTTTCTGTTGCTTGGGTTCCTGCGCTTGCCTCTCGCCATCAGATTATCTCTAGTGTTACTTTGTTCTGCTATTTCTGACAGTGGCTAGACTGTCCTATAAGCCTGTGTGTCAGGAGTGCTGTAGACCTGTTTTCCTGTTTTCTTTCAGCCAGTTATGGGGACAGAGTGTTCTGCTTTCGGACATGTAGTTTTTCCTCTCTACAGGTCTTCAGCTGTTCCTGTGGGCCTGTGTCTTGAGTTCACCAGGCAGGTCACTTGCAGCAGAAAAGTTGGTCTTACCTGTGGTCCAGAGGCTCAAGGTCGCTCGCGGGGTGCTGCCCATGAGCTCTCTGTGGTGGCAGCAACCAGGAAGATCTTCACCACCCTTTCTGGGAGCTTCCGTGCACCAGGGTTCCAGATGGCGTTTGGTGTTTTCCTCTGGCATCCGAGATGTGTGCAGAGTGCAGTCTCTTCTGGTTTCCCAGGCGTGTCTGCCTCTCTGAAGGTTTAGCTCTCCCTCCCACGGGATTTGGGTGCAGAGAACTGTTTATCCGGTCTGTTCCTTCACATTATGGTGGTGTCTCAGGCGGTGTCCTCCTGCTCCTGGGCCCTCCTCTGCAGGAACCCAGAGTAAGTATACAGTTTCCTCTTGGGCCAGGGATGTGGGCAGGGGTGGGCAGTGTTGGTGGTCTCTTCAGCTCTGCAGCCTCAGGAGTGCCGACCTGATCAGGCAGTGAGGTCTCTCTCCCACGGGGTCTGGGAGCAGAGAGCTGCTGTGGGCCGGGATCCGCGGGTTTGGGGATGTCATTGTTTTTGATAGCTGATTAGTTTCTATTATCTAAATGTACCACATTTTCTGTGTCCATTCCTCTGCTGAATGAACTGTGGAGCATGTGTCCTTCTTATACACTGGAGCATCATTTGGGTATATGCCTAGGAGTAGTATAGCGGGATCCTCAGGTAGTACTATGTCTAGTTTTCTGAGGAACCACCAGACTGATTTCCAGAGTGGCTGTACCTGTTTGCAATCCCACTAAAAATGCCTCCATTGTTAGTGTTCCTCTTTCTCCACATCTTCACCAGCATCTGCTGTCACCTGAGTTTTTTTTATCTTAGCCATTCTGACTGGTGTGATGGGGAATCCCAGAGTTGTTTTGATTTGCATTTCCCTGATGACTAAGGATGTTGAACATTTCTTTAGGTGCTTTTCTGCCATTTGTTATTCCTCAGTTGAGAATTCTTTGTTTAGCCATATAGTCCATTTTTTAAAAGTGTTATTTGATTCTCTGGAGTCTACTTTCTTGAGTTCTTTCTATGTATGGGATATTAGCCCTCTATTGAATGTAGGATTGGTAAAGATCTTCTTCCAATTTGTTGGTTGCTGTTTTGTCCTATTGAGAGTGTCCTTTGCCTTACAGAAACTTTGCAATTTTATGACTTCCCATTTGTCAATTCTTGATCTTAGAGGTTAAGCCATTAGTGATCTCAGGAAAATCTTCCCCAGGGCTGATGTGTTCAAGGCTCTTCCCTACTTACTCTTCTATTAGTTTCAGTGTATCTGGTTTTAGATGGAGGTCCAACATCCACTTGGACTTGATTTTTGAACAAGGTGAAAAGAATGGTTCAATTTGCATTCTTCTACATGCTGACCTCCAGTTGAACCAGCACCATTTGTTGAAAATGCTGTCTTTTTTCCACTGGATGGTTTCAGCTCCTTTGTCCAAATCAAGTGACCATAAGTGTGTGGGTTCATTCCAATTCTATTCCTTTGATCCTCCTACCTGTTTCTGTACCAATATCACGCAGATTTATTATGATTGCTCTGTAATACCACTTGAGGTCAGAGATGGTTATTCCCCAAAATACTTTTATTGTTAAGGGCAGTTTTAGCTATCCTGGTTTTTTCTTTTTATTTCAAATGAATTTGCAAATTGCTCTTTCTAACTCTGTAAAGAATTGAGTTGGGATTTTGATGGGGATTGCATTGAATCTGTAGATTGCTGTCAGCAAGATGGCCAGGTTTACTATATTAATCCTGCTAATCCATGGACATGGGAGGTCTTTCCATCTTTTGAGATCTTCAGTTTCTTCCTTCAGGGACTTGAAGTTCTTGCCATACAGATCTTTCACTTGCTTGCTAGAAGTCACACCAAGATATTTTATGTTATTTGGGACTATTGTAAAGGGAATCATTTCCCTAATTTCTTTTTCAGCCTGTTTATCCTTTGAATAGAGGAAGTTTACTAATTTGTTTGAGTTAATTTTATATCCAGTCACTTTGCTGAAATTGTTTATCTGAAGCTGTTCTCTGGAGGAATTTTTGGGGTCAATTAATTATAGTATCATATCATCTACAAATAGTGATATTTTGACTTCTTCTTTTCTAATCTGTATCCCTTTGATCTCCTTTTGTTGTCTGATTGCTCTGCCTAGAACTTCAAGAACTATATTGAATAGGTAGGGAGAGAGTGGGCAACCTTGTCTAGTTCCTGATTTTAGTGTGGCTGCTTCAAGTTTCTTTCCATTTAGTTTCATGTTGGCTACTGGTTTACTGTATATTGCTTTTATTATGGTTGGCTATGAGTCTTGAATTCCTAATATTTCTAAGACTTTTATCATGAAGGGGTGTTAAATGATTTCTCAGCATCTAATGAAAGGATCATTTTTTTCTTTGAATTGGTTTATATAGTGGATTACACTGATGGATTTCCATGTATTGAAACATCTCTGCATCCCTGGGATGAAGCCTACTTGATCATGGTGAATGATCATGTTGATGTGTCCTTGGATTTGGTTTGTGAGAATCTTATTGAGTATTTTGGCATAGATATTCATAAGGGAAATTTGTCTGAAGTTCTTTTTCTTTGTTGAGTTTTTGTGTGGTTTAGAAGTAAGTGTAATTGTGGCTTCATAGAACGAATTGGGTAGTGTTCCTTCAGTTTCTATTTTGTGGAATAGTTTGGAGAGTATTGGTATTAGGTCTTCTATGAAGGTGTGATAGAATTCAAGAGTAAACCCATCTGGTCCTGGACTTTTTTTGCTTGGGAGACTTTTAATGACTGCTTCTATTTCTTTAGGATTTGTGGGACTGTTAAGATGGTTTATCTCATCGTGATTTAACTTTGGTACCTGATATCTGTCTAGAAAATTGTCCATTTCATCCAGTTTTTCCAGTTTTCTTTTTGAGTATAGGCTTTTATAGGAGGATCTGATGATTTTTTTAATTTCCTCAGATTCTGTTGTTATGTCTCCATTTTCATTTCTGATTTTGTTAATTTGGATACTGTTTCTCTGCCTTCTGGTTAGTTTGGCTAAGAGTTTTTCTATCTTGTTGATTTTCTGGAAGAACCAGCTCCTGGTTCTGTTGATTCTTTGTATAGTTTTGTTTGTTTGTTTGTTTGTTTCTACTTGGTTGATTTCAGTTCTGAGTCTGATTATTTCCTGCTGTCTGCTCCTCTTGGGTGTATTTGCTTCTTTTTGTTCTAAAGCTATCAGATGCACTGTCAAGCTGCTAGGGTATGTTCTTTCTAGTTTATTTTTGGAGCCACTCAAAACTATGAGTGTTCCTTGTAGTACTGCTTTCACTGTGCCTCATAAGTTTGGGTATGTTGTACCTTCATCATCATTAAATTCTAAAAAGTCTTTAATTTCTTTATTTTTTCCTTGACCATGTTATCACTGAGTAGAGCATTGTTCAACTTCCATATGTATGTGGGCTTTCTGTCGTTTTTGTTTGTTTGTTTGTTTGTTTGTTTCGTTGGTTGGTTTGTTTTTGGTTTGGGGGTTTGTTTTTTTCTGTTTTTGTTTTTTGTTATTGAAGACCACCCTTAAGTCAATGGTCATCTTATAGGATGCATGGGATTATTTCTGTCATCTTGTATCTGTTGAGGCCTGTTTTGTGACAGATAATATGGGCTATTTTGGAGACGGTAGCATGAGGTGCAGAGAAGAAGGTATATTCTTTTGTTTTAAGATAAAATGTTCTATAGATGGCTTGCTTATGTATTTATTTATTTATTTATTTACTTACTTATTTATTACACTCTAAATTTTATTCCCCTCTAAGTCCACACCCTGACTGTTCCATTTCCTATACCTCAGCCCCCAGCCCCCTGCATCAACAAGTATGTCCCCACCCCACCCACCCCATCAGACCTCTAAACTTCCTGTGGTTTCCAGTTTCTTGAGGTTTAGGTGCATCTTCTCTGATTGAACGCAGACCCAGGAGTCCTCACCTGTATATGTGTTGGAGGCCTCATCTTAGCTGGTGTATGCTGCCTGGTTGTTGATCCAGTGTCCGAGAGATCTCAGGGGTCCAGGTTAATTGAGACTGCTGGTCCTTCTACAGGGTTGCCCTCCTCTGCAAATTCCTCCAGCTTTTCCCTAATTCAACCAGAGGGGTCAGTAGCTTTGTTCATTGGTTGAGTGCATATATCCGCATCTGACTCTTTTAGTTGCTTGTCTTTTGATAGGTCCTTTTTTGTGAAAGTCCTATAGCCTCTGTAATGGTGTCAGGTCTTGGGGCCTCCTCTTGAGCTGGATCCCAGTTTTTGGCCTGTTCCTGAACTTTCTTTTCCTCAGGCTCTTCTCCATTTCCATCCCTATATTTCTTTCAGACAGGAAGAATTATGGGTCAGAGCTTTGACTGTGGGATAGCAATCACATCACTTTTGATGCCCTGTCTTTCTGCTGGAGGTCGGCTCAGTAGTTTCCCTCTCTGCACTGTAGAGTATTTCATCTAGTGTCCCCCCTTTTGAGTCCTGAGGATCTCTCACTTCCCAGGTCTCTGGTACATTGTACACTGTCAACTCAACCTCTTTCCTCCTGAGGTTGCCTGTTTCCATTCTTTCTTCTGACCCTCAGGGCTTCAGTCATTTTTCCCCACCCAATACCAGATCATGTTCCCCTCTCCCCCGACTCCCATCCCCTTTTCCTCCCCTGTCACCTTCCCCCGACCCCCGTTGTTGCTTTCTTCTCCCTCCCAAGTGGAAAGAAAGAATTAGAGGCATTTTCCTCTAATTCTTTAGGGAATTTTTGTGTTTTCTCTTTAAGGACTTCTACCTGTTTACCTGTGTTGTCCTGTATTTCTTTAAGGGAGTTATTTATGTCCTTCTTAAAGTCATCTAACATCTTCATGAGATGTGATTTTAAATCAGAATCTTGCTTTTCCAGTGTGTTGGGATATACAGTATTTGCTGTAGAGGGAGAACTGGGTTCTGATGTTGCCAAGTGGCCTTGGTTTCTGTTGCTTAGGTTCTTGCACTTGCCTCTTGCCATCTGGTTGTCTCTGGTGTTAGCTGGTCTTGCTGCCTTTGGTAGTGGTTTGACCCTACTGTAAGTCTGAGTGTCAGTACTTCTGGGAGACCAGGTCTCTGAAGATGAGATCTAGGCATAGAGGGCTGTGGCACAGGGTCAAGTCAGACAGAGACCCCATCAGTTTATTTCTATTGCAGGTAAATGCCCTTAAAAATATCTGGAAGAGTGATATGAATTAAAGATAGTACACAGAATGGTTCAAATTCAAAGGACTTTTTAACTACATTTCTCCCTTCCATCCACTTCAGCTCCACCCACACACTCTAATCTGCTAGAAATTCGTCTATGTGCCTAAGTCCTCCATCTGCTCTGAAACACTATGTCTCCCAGGTTTCCTTCTCATTGTTCCTGGGTTTGCTCTGATTAATAAGAAGGCACGAGAAGATTCCTTCTACCAAGTATCTATCTTAAAGTATAAACGATGATTCTGGAAAAACAGAGACTAAATATATGTTAGACTTTTCTATTCACCACCTATAGAAATAGACTATGACTTCATGAAAGGCATCAGTTAAATAAGCTATGTGGAAGCAATAGTGTATTTAAGATTACTCTTCTTTAATAAAATAAAATAATAGATCTAGTCCTCTCACCTGATGTGTATAATGTATAAACAGGACTGACCTACAGATTTGATATCCTCAACCACCACATATAACTCACAGGGAAGTATTTTAACTTATTTTTTCACATGTAAAATCATTGTCTTTCTCTACCACATGTTTCTCATTTCTGGAAGCTTGAGATTGTTTCTCCTTGTAAAGATATTAAATATCTTTACAGAGCTGCTAGGTTTTGTACAGAGTGAAAGGTCTAAGCTTACTATCATTAGAGAACTGCATTAGGGGAATACATCCTATTTAATAATTAAAACACTCAAGGTTGTGCACAAAACTGCAAATTCATATCAAGTTCATGCACTGCAGTCTTTTTTTAAAAGATTTATTTATTTATTATATATAGGTACACTGTAGCTGTCTTCAGACATATCAGAAGAGGGCATCAGATCTCATTACAGATGGTTGTGAGCCACCGTGTGGTTGCTGGGATTTGAACTCAGGACCTCTGGAAGAGCAGTCAGTGCTCTTAACCACTGAGCCATCTCTCCAGCCCACACTGCAGTCTTTAAAGTCTTATTTATCATTTTTTATGTGACTGTGTGTATGCCTGCATGCATGTGTATGTGCCATGTTGTATACTAGTCTGTGGAGCCAGGAGAGGGTGCTAAGAGTGCCTGGAACCTGAAGTTGCAGGTAGGCATGAACTGAAGTCAGGTCCTCGACAAGAGCAGTAAGGTTACTAAGCTCCCTTAAATGAGCAAAGGAAATCTTTTATTATGTTACTTAGACTCAAAAACTGGACTCATCATGAGCAAACCTCCAATAGGAAATGAATTCCATTAAATCATAAGGCAGGAAATAAAATATAAATAAGAATATTGGCATAGTATTGTTAACAATCTGTCTAATGTATGACATATGACCCGTAACCCTGAAGCGTGGCCTGAGCGTCCATCCATCGATTGTTTACAGCTGCTAAACTCTTAGCAGTTTTGTTTTTATGATGAAAACAAATGAACAAGATGTTCTTCACAATGCAAAGACAATAGACCTGTAAGAAAGCTGAGTGTATCCAGTTACTCTCTTTTCTAGCTATTTGATTTAGGCAGATTATATATTCATGCTGAGCCCTGCTTTTTTTGGCTAAAACCGTAGTATGATATGAATGGAATTATGTGAATCCAATATATTCCTGTTTCTAAAGTACCTAGCAGTGTCTGGAAACACAAAGTACAGTAGACAGTACATGACGTCTGTGATTATGCTTCACTTAACAGTGAAGAGACTTTCTTCCTTCATTGCAAAGGTCTTATCAATAGCGACTTTCTATTTAATGAAGTCACACTCTCAGGAACGTCCTATTCCAGGGCAAGGAAAAGCAATCCCACACATGGGCTTCTGTGCCATAAGCCTTGTGCCCGGAGTAGAATCAAACCTGAGTTTGTTCCTTTCCTGCCTGGCCACAGAGCAGCAGCCATCCTACATGCAGACACCTGCCTGTCCAACACTTTGGTTTGGAGTAGGCCTACTGTGTGAAACTGTGGAAGCAAAGCATTGAAACGTGAGTTTGTGGGATAGAAGTGACAAGGTCTCTGCTCCACCTCACTCCAGTGACTCTCCAAAAGGTTAGTCACAGGGATGAGAGACACGGTTTAAATAGAGAAGCTGTACTGGCATTTTTTTTGAAAAAAAATTTTTATTAGATATATTTCTTTATTTACATTTCAAATGGAATTCCCTTTCCCGGTTTCCTGTCCATAAGCCCCCATACCCTCCCTCTCACATGTAAGATACTGTCTTCAGGTGGGTGAGTTCCCTCAGTATTTGTGTGCTCTGTCATATAGATGGAGAGCTTTTCATTGTGACTTCTTTGTAATGAAATGAGATTGAAAGTCAAAATGGGCTCTTTTCTTTAATTTCTAGTGTAAGAATATTCCCTTGATGTGCAAATTTTTGGATTTTTGCCACAGTACTCAGTGCCTGTAGGTACATGGCAAACCAGAAGCCCTCAGGACACTCCACAGGGAACACAGATGTCTGTCTGTGTTACCACAATGTCCAGAGTTGGAAATGTCCACACTCTAGGGTAAAAATCTCTGTTGCTCACTTCTGTGTTTGAAAACCCACCAACCTCTGACCTTGGCCTAAGCTCAGGACTTAAAATCCCACAAATCTGCACCAGGAATTCTTCACTCTGGAAAACTCTACCCCCCAAAACCTAACATAAAACCCACCTAGTGCTCAGTTCTGCTGCTTTTCTCCCAAGCAGAGACAGAACCCTCTTGTGCCTTCCCCCAATAAATCTCTTACGTGATGTTTGTTAAACAGCATGACTTTGTGATGATATTCCTTGGCTGCCACCTGTCAGGATATATTTTCCCTCAGAGCTAAATCACTTGCATTAGGGAAATCTTTCCCTCAGAACTGCAATACATATGTGTGTGTGCGTGTGTGTGCGTGTGCATGTGCGTGTGCGTGTACGTATACATATACATATATGTATATGTGTACGTATACGTATACGTATATGTATATGTATATGTATATGTATATGTATATATCTCTTCCTCCTTAATGCTGGCCCCTTGATCTCTGGCCATATTTAGATATGAAATTTCCATCAAATTTACTCAAGGTGGCATCTTTTTTCTAATTGGATATATTTCTTTATTTACATTTAAAATGGTATTCCCTTTCCCGGTTTCCTGTCCATAAGCCCCCTATCCCCTTGACTTACCCCAAAAGGGGGTCCCCCCATCAAACCCCTCTTAAAGCCACTCTGACATTCCCCTGCACTGGGGCCCCAACCTTGGCAGGACCAAGGGCTTCCCCTTCCATTGGTGCCCTTACTAGGCTATTCATTGCTACCTATGCAGTTGGAGCCCAGGATCAGTCCAAGTATAGTCTTTGGGTAGTGGCTTAGTCCCTGGAAGCTCTGGTTGGTTGGTATTGTTGTTCATATGGGGTCTCAAGAACCTTCAAGCTCTTTCAGTCCTTTCTAAGATTCCTTCAGTGGGGGTCCCGATCTCAGTTCAGTGGTTTGCTGCTGACATTGACCTATGTATTTGCCATATTCTGGCTGTGTCTCTCAGGAGAGATCTACATCTGGTTCCTGTCAGTCTGCACTTCTTTGCTTCATCCATCTTATCTAGTTTGCTGGCTGTATATGTGTGGGCCACATGTGGGGCAGGCTCTGAATGGGCATTCCTTCGGTCTCTGTTCTAAACTTTGACTCCCTATCCCCTCCCAAGGGTATTCTTGTTCCACTTTTAAAGAAGGAGTGAAGCATCAGCATTTTGGTCATCCTTCTTCAGTTTCATGTGTTCTGTGCACTTAGGGTAATTCGAGCATTTGGGCTAATATACACTTATCAATGAGTGCATACCATGTGTGTTTTTCTGTGATTGGGTTACCTCACTCAGGATGATATTTTCCAGTTCCATCCATTTGCCTATGAATTTCATAAAGTCATTGTTTTTGATAGCTGAGTAATATTCCATTGTGTAGATGTACCACATTTTCTGTATCCATTCCTCTGTTGAAGGGCCATCTGGGTTCTTTCCAGCTTCTGGTTATTATAAATAAGACTGCATGAACATAGTGGAGCATGTGTCTTTTTTATATGTTGGGGCATCTTTTGGGTATATGCCCAAAGAGGTATAGCTGGGTCCTCAGATAGTTCAATGTCCAATTTGCTGAGGAGCCTCCAGATTAATTTCCAGAATGGTTGTACCAGTCTGCAATCCCACCAACAATGGAGGAGTGTTCCTTTTTCTCCACATCCTCGCCAGCATCTGCTGTCACCTGAGTTTTTGATCTTAGTCATTCTCACTGGTGTGAGGTGGAATCTCGGGGTTGTTTTGATTTGCATTCCCCTTATGACTAAAGATATTGAACATTTCTTTAGGTGCTTCTCAGCCATTCAGCATTCCTCAGCTGTGAATTCTTTGTTTAGCTCTGAACCACATTTGTTAAAAGGGTTATTTGTCTCCCTGCAGTCTAATTTCATGAGTTCTTTGTATATTTTAGGTATGAACCCTCTATCAGTTGTAGGATTGGTAAAGATCTTTTCCCAATCTGTTGGTTGCTGTTTTGTCCTAACAACAGTGTCCTTTGCCTTACAGAAGCTTTGTAATTTTATGAGATCCCATTTGTTGATTCTTGATCTCAGAGCATAAGTCATTGATGTTTTGTGCAGGAAATTTTCTCCAGTGCCCATGTGTTTGAGACTCTTCCCCACTTTTTCTTCTATTAGTTTGAGTGTATCTGGTTTCATGTGGAGGTCCTTAATCCACTTGGACTTAAACTTTCTACGGGGTGATAAGAATGGATCGATCTGCATTCTTCTACATGTTGACCTCCAGTTGAACCAGCACCATTTGCTGAAAATGCTATCTGTTTTCCATTGGATGGTTTTGGCTCCTTTGACAAAAATCAAGTGACCATAGGTGTGTGGGTTCATTTCTGGGTCTTCAATTCTGTTCCACTGATCTGTCTGTCTCTGTACCAATATCATAAAGGTTTTTTTTTTATCACTATTGCATTCTGACTGGTGTGAGGTAGAATCTCAGGGTTGTTTTGGTATTCATTTCCCTGATGACTAAAGATGTTGAACATTCTTTAGGTACTTCTCTGACATTCAATATTCCTTAGCTGAGAATGTTTTGTTTAGCTCTGTGTCCCATTTTTTAATAGGTTTATTTAGCTCTCTGGAGTCTAACATCTTGAGTTCTTTGTATATTTTGGATATTAGCCCTCTATCAGATGTAAGATTGGTAAAGACCATTTCCCAATCTGTGGTTTCCATTTTGTCCTAATGTCCTTTGCCTTACAGAAGCTTTGTAGCTTTATGAGGTCCCATTTGTTGATTCTTAATCTTAGAGAATAAGCCATTCGCGTTTTGTTCAGAAAATTTTCCCCAGTGCCCATGTGTTCGAGACTCTTCTCCACTTTTTCTTCTATTAGTTTGAGTGTATCTGGTTTGATGTGGAGGTCCTTGATCCACTTGGACCTAAGCTTTGTACAGGGTGATAAGAACGGATTGATTTGCATTCTTCTACATGCTGACCTACAGGTGAACCAGCACCATTTGTTGAAAATCCTATCTTTTTTACATTGGAGGGTTTTATCTCTTTTGTCAAAGATCAAGTGACCATGGGTGTGTGGGTTCATTTCTGCGTCTTCAATTGTGTTCCACGGATCTTGCTGCCTATCTCTTTACCAATAACACACAGATTTTATGACTATTGCTCAGTAATACTGCTTGATGTCAAGGATGGTGATTCCCCCAGAAGTTCTTTTATTGTTCAGGATAGTTTTTGCTATCCAGGGTATTTTCTTATTCCAAATGAATTTTCAAATTGCTCTTTCTATCTCTATACAGAATTATGTAGGAATTTTGAAGGGGATTGCATTGAATGTGTAGATTGCTTTTGGCAAAATGGCCATCTTTACTATATTAATCCTGTTAATCCATGAGCATGGGAGATATTTCCATCTTCTGAGTTCTTCAATTTCTTTCTTCAGAGACTTGAAGTTCTTGTCATACAGATCTTTCATTTGCTTGGTTAAAGTCACACCAAGATATTTTATATTATTTGGGCCTATTGTGAAGGGTGTGGTTTCCTTAATTTCTTTCTCAGCCTGTTTATCCTTTGAGTAGAGGAAGATTACTGATTTGTTTGAGTTAATTTTATACCCAGCCTGTGTGACAGCACTCCTGTAGAACTGATTTCCTATTTTCTTCCAACGATTTCTTGGAACAGGTGCTCTTCTCTCATGTGTGTAGGCACTCCTGGTGACTCTCTTTCAGTTCTTGACACAGACAGGAATCAGAAGGGTCCTGCCCCTGATTCCTCCTAGGTCCTTTCACCCAGGGGGCACAGCTGGCACTAGGCAACTCCCTCTTGGTTGGGAATGTGGGCAGAAGGTAGTCTCCTCTGGTTTCTCAGGAGAGTCTGCAACTCTGAGAGTCCAGCTCTTTCGCCCATGGGATTTGAGTGCAGGGAGCTGTTTGACTGGTTCAATTCAGTTCAATTCTGGATGATGACCAGAACCAGCATCTGACTGTTCCTATATTACTGTGTCCAGAGACACTATGCAGTTTCCTCTTGGACCAGGTATGTGGGCAGAGGTGGGCAGAAGTTGCATTCTGTCCTACGGTGTCAGAATGGTCTGCACTTCTGGGTGTTCAGCTCTCTTCCCCATGGAAACTGTGGGATGGTATCAGTTCCTCAAGGTGGCATCTTTATGTACATTTCTGTTCCTCTGTTTTTCTTAGGTTCCCAGGTGAGAAGAGCATGCTGTGTTTTTTTTAATCAGGATTTCAGATGTTTCTCAGTTTCCATATATCACCAACCACATGTTGCTAAGTATCTGCAGATGCATCAGTCATCTTTTATTGTTATAATAAAATACCACAAAGGGTACCTTATTAGAAGTATTTACTTGATATTATGATTCCAGAGGGTAGGAGTTATCGCCCATCATGGTGGGAAATTGTGGTAGCAAGAAGGCTTAGCATCTGCAGCAACGAGCTGAGAGCTCACATGCTAAACCTCAAACATGAAGCAGAGAGATTGAACTGGGAATGGTGTGATGACTTTTAAACTTCAAAGCCCACCCCAGTGGCATAGTTCCTCAAGTAAGGCTGTACATCCTAAAACTTCCTAAACAGTGCCACCAGCTGAGGATCAATTATTCAATCATATGAACCTGTCTTAGTTGGAGTTTTACTGCTGTGAACAGATACAATGACCAAGGAAACTCTTATAAGGACAACATTAAATTGAGGCTGGCTTACAGATTCAGAGGTTCTATCCATTATCATCAAGATAGAAACATGACAGTGCCTAGGTAGGTATGGTGCAGGAGGAGCTGAGAGTTCTACATCTTCACCAGAAAGTTGCTAGAAGACTGACATCCAGACAGCTAGGATAAGAGTCTTAAAGCCCATGCCCACAGTGACACACCTACTCCAGCAAGGCCACAACTTGGGCCAACAGTGCCACTGCCTGGGCCAAGCATATTCAAACTATCACAGGCCTATTCTAAGAAATTCTTATTCAGAAAACCATGGTGGACAAGAACCCCAAAACCCAACTGAATACTCGTCACACAAAGATTATTTTCCATGCCTATTTCAGTCAAGTGTAATTTCCTGAGCAAATTCAGGCAGCCATATCTAGGAATGGCATATACACATCCATGGAGGTATATGTTGGAGTTTTTCAGAGTCTTCATGAAGCCTTATCCTAGTGGATGTGGTATGTGAGCTGTGTCAGAAGTTGACTGCCACCTCCTTTGAAAAGACCTATTCTTTAGAGAACCTCCAATCTAAACATCTGATTCTCTTGAAGCTCCACTGCTTCGGATCTGTGAATGTGTCGAAATTAGGCAGACAATCATGTGTCCTTCCCAGACCTATAAAAGCAAGAGAAAAGTCAAAGATTTCTTAGCTCCTAAACTTTTTTTTCCACAGAAACTTCCTATTGATTTCTACAGGTGGATGGTTGTTTCTGGGTAGTTCGTCCCTTGATAGCAAATCCTAAATACTTCTGCAACCAGCTATCTTTTTACAATGGACAAACTAACATTTTGCTGTGTTATGCATTTGTCTATATTGTGTGGGTTTTCCTGGAGAGATGTAAACATACATATATCATAGACAGGGCAGGAGTAATGGACCAAAGAAGAAATTCCACACAGGTAGAGCTTAGTGAACTAGTGAGGTTACTGGGGGCTGTCGGCAAGTGTGAGGAGCTTCCTGAAACTGTTTTGTTTACAGACAGATATTGTAAATTTCTTTTATTTTCCAAGTCTCAATGAAGATTCCTCCAGACAGAAATATTTCAAATAAAAAAATTGTTATAAAACAGCCTTCCAGATTTTATTTTTGCTGGACAATTGGTCCTCAGTGTCATATGTTAATGTTATTTGAAGATGGACCTTTCAGGGAGTAGTTAGCATTAGATGAAGTCACCAATATTGTGACCTCATTACAGTGTGATTGCTCTAGATGAAGAGCAAGAGCCTGACTTTGCTGTGTTCCAACATAAAACCCATTTTGCTATGTGAAATTGCAGACAAAAGACCCTTATCTGATATTGAATGAGATCCAGCATTGTGTCTGTGGCTTTCACAGCCTCTAGCATCATAATCCAAAGTAAATTTGTTTCTTACATAAATTATCCAGTTTGGTGATTAAACAACAGGAAACATAGGATGACACTCATATTAACCAAATCTGAAATTTAGCTGGAATTCAAGGTAGAAGAAAAATTTCATATCAAATCCTGTTGTATACTATGAACATTATTTCTCTGTAATCTGAGTTGAGATACCAATAATTAATTCCCAAGATGCTATTATATACTACAAGAATCCAAGTGAGATTTTTGGCTTTTTCTTTTTCTCAAAAAGAATGTGTCTAAATAAAAATAAACATGAAGATTGTTCTTAGTTTTGGGTTCCTACTTTTGTGTGACTTTTCTTTAATTGTATCCCCACACATTCACCTTGACTAGAAGTCTGCCATGGTGGACCATGTCTGTAATCCATGTGCACAAAAAAGCCAAGCTGGGTAAATCACATGATTGAGACCAGCATGGATGACACAGATGAGAAGAAAGAAAGGAAAGAAGGAAGAAAGGAAGAAAGGAAGAAACAAAGAAACAAAGAAACAAAGAAACAAAGAAACAAAGAAGTAAATAAAGGAGGAAAGAAAGAAAAGGAAGGAAGGAAGGAAGGAAGGAAGGAGGGAGGGAGGGAGGGAGGGAGGGAGGAAGGAAGGAAGGAAGGAAGGAAGGAAGGAAGGAAGGAAGGAAGGACAGCTGAGACAAGAGGAAGCGTGAGTAGAAGAGGAAGAGGCAGAGGGAAAAGACAGAAAAGCAGCAGAGCCTTTGCAGTGGGAGGTAGGCAGAGACAGAAAGATAAAATCCTTATAGATTTCAAGACCAGAACTTTTAAATCATAATTTTAGCCTAGTTTTCTGAATTCTATATGCAACTTTTCTCCCCAAAGAATTACAAAACTAACTGAAAAGATGGTGGTTTGTACTTTCTGTGACATGACCTAGATCTCTCAGTAAATGTGTCCTTTAGTAATATTTTGGAAAGACCATATTTGAATTTATCCTGAATGACATTGGAAACACTCTTCTTCAGCCATATCATCTTATTTTGAGTAGGAACAATTGTTCCCATCTGAGACTCAACTCACTTTGAAATGCTAAGACTGGTTGACTGGTGACTGGTTCTATGATGGCCCTCAGGCATTTCTTTGCAAGAGCTGATAAGTCTGGGCACAGGGGAATCTTCAAAGATTTAGGTCAGGGACCCAGAGACTTTCAAAATACATAAGACAGAAGTAATAAAGATCATTAATATTTTATGTCAACCATAGTGGCAATATCAGTTGATGTCCTGAGCTGTGAGATTCTTAGAGATTTTCTAGCCTGTTGGTAATTTTACTAATTGTATCAGTCTTGAACCAGACAACTCTGTGTTCACATCATTAATAGACTTCTTTTAGTACATTTTTCTTCTCCATAAAAGTAGAAAATCTTTGAGTATTATTTCCATATTGCAAGCAAACTAGCTTGCCATCCACAGTTAAGTATAGCATTATTTTTTATATATTTGGTAGTGGGTTGTGAAGAATGGCTTATCAGATTTCTTTTTTTTTTCTAATACACCAGTGCTCTGAACAATCTCTTTACACTTGGTTTAGATATCAGGTTTTTGTTGTATGAAACTCTTCCTAGGTAATATGTAAAAACAAGTACTTGTACCAGACTGGGAATCAATAACAGATCAAAGTATGGATAGCATGAAAGTTCATTAAGTTGGTGAACCACTTAAGTTTTATTGGGCCTTCTTACAGGAATATGGGTTAGGGGTTTCTTACAGAAGCAGAAATGATTCAAAGACAGCTGCATTACTATAAGCCCAATGCTTGTCATGCAAATGCCTTCAGACCCTACCATCTATAAAAATGGTAGATGAGCTACCAGTACGAGCCACTGCTCTTACCTGTCAGATTGTCCAACCTAGGCTAACATGAGACTGGGAGTCTCACCAGTCTCTCTACTGTGGACTTTATTTTTTTTAATGTAATTAATTTTTTCTTGATGTACAGAAGAAGATGAAGAAAAAGAAAAGGAGGAGAAGAAAAGAAGAAGAAGGAGAAGAAGAAGAAGAAGAAGAAGAAGAAGAAGAAGAAGAAGAAGAACAACAACAACAACAACAACAACAACAACAACAAACAACAACAACAACGAGAGGAGGAAGAAGAAGTAGAAGTTGTTGTTACTAAGACTCTTAAAAATTCAAGATTTGTGTGTTGCAGCTCTATCATACAGAGAAAGTTGCACAAATCTTTTGAAGCAGTGTGTGAAACTCAAAGGCAGTCAGGTCACTATGGACAGGAGTCACGTGGATCACAGGCTGTATTGAAGATAAAACTGTAACATGAGCAAGATACAGCCCCAAACCATAGGAAAACTCCTGACAGGGATGGAAGCTTACGGAGCCCTTTTTTCATTCCCTCCTTGATTATTTACTACATACTTTTTTGGACCATAAACAAAAAGGATATTGTACAACAAAATTTATAATACAATGATGAATGGAGCTAAGCAAAAGTTCAGTAAGATAGTACTTGCCATGAATTCCTGAATATTTAAAAAATCTTTTATTATACCAAAAACTTTTCTGCGTTTTTATTTGGTGATTTAGGAAATTTTCTTTGATATTTGAGATGATAGCCTATAGCCCAGACTAGACAGTTATTTATTGATCCATTTAACTCTTGTTTGAGTTTGAAATTTTTCTATTTTAGGAATAATCTCAACACAAATATTTTTGTGTTTCTATGTTATTGTACAAACCTGTACTTTGAATTCTCTTAAATAATTACTTAGGAAGAGATGGCTGGATCAAGTAGTAGAGTCATTTTCTAAAACTCAGGTTCTATTTTCTGTTTTTACAAGATGTGTTTGGGTCACTTCATTTTTGCCAACACTTAGCCAATCTATTTGTATTAAACTTACCACAGCTCTAGTATTGTCCATGTGGTCCAAAATTATATATTTTCTAATAATGTTCATTATATTTTCATGTACTTATTAGACCTTTATTTCAATTGGTGAAGTATCTTTGCAAACAACCAGGTCATTTTTACTTATTTATTTTGATATTTTTATTAAGTTTTGAGGTGTCTTTGTATATTTTAGATTTATAGTCTGTCAAGTATATATTTATCTCCTAGTAGGTTAATTTGTCTTGTTTTAATTTCTTCTTTTAGGAGAAATGTTCAGATTTTATAACATCTAATGTAACGTTTTATTTTCTGAATAATGTTTCTTATACCATATCTAAACATATTCTGCCATTGATCACTGAGGTTTTCCTCAAGGTTTTATTCAGAATCTTATACTTGAAAAAAAACCCATTTGCCTATAACTCATTTTACAAAGTTTGGGAGTACCATGGGAATGTAAAAACAACAACAACAAAACAACCAAGGAAAACAACAACAACAAAATGTTAAAATCTACTCTAAAAAAGGACAAAATTGGATTGGTGCTTGATTCAAGGACTTATAAATCTCCAGTAAATAAATTATATATAAATAAAAAGGATCTTAATATAACAGAGATGTATAGCAGGGGAAGTCATCCAGGAACAGATCCACTGTGCAATGACCAACAGACCAGCTATAAAGAACAGAGTTCAACAAGTCCTGACAGCATTAACACACACACACACACACACACACACACACACACACACACAAAACTTACCAGATAAAAGTTTATCTAAACCCCGTACTACCTGAAACTGGGCATTGTAATAGCATTTGGTGTTTTAAAATGTGATAAATAGAACCCTGACTGATAAGACAGAAGAATTCGTCAACATGTCTCAAAACTAAATTGGTGTTATCTAAAGAAAAAGACCAGAGAGGGAAAAAGTTTCACTAAGATAAAAATATCACACAGTTTGTAGACTTCAAAACAAAACAAAACAAAAACCCTCCATTTTACACTAAATCAAAAGGAAACATCATCATTTGAGAAAACAATATGTTCTTATCTCAATTGTGCTCAAGCTTATTTTTAGTCAGAGAATTCAATGTTCAAGGGAAATAATAAATCACATATAAAATTAAATAATTTGTAGGAAGCTAGGGTGAGTATACAACCAAAACTCACATTAGCCTCTCTCACCCTACCCCATCTCTCTGTGCATGCATATGAACAGCTATTATGGTGAGATCCCAGGATACCTCAAGAAGACTTAGCTTGAATTCAAGAAGTGATTTGTGTGGATATTGGGGAAACCATTAGGGTGAGCAAGAAATAAGGTCACCAGCATCCATGTCTTCAGTTTCATTAAATATTTTTTGATCACTGTAATATAATGTCTGAACCCATAATGTCTGATACAGGAGAAACCATTTTCCCAACAAAATTTCTAGTAATAACAGCCATCCCTTGTTGGGTGGCTACTTAACCATTTCTAAGTCCATCTTTATGTGGCATGCTCCTTGTGCCCCTCTGTCGTCACATGGACAATTCACAAGAACTACTGATTTACTAGCTCCCCCACCCCAGTCTGTTATTGTACTAATACTTAGAACTGTAATAGCCACATTTACAAATAAGGTTCCATTGTGAGGAACTGGGAGAAGTAAAAAATTCAATATATTTATCTTGGAGTAAACATAAGTCAACCCATAAAACTGAGAAATTTCAAATTATTTAAGCTGATTGCAATAATTTTACTTCCAATCAAAATGTATTATAGTTCACCTTTTTTCCACGTGATAAGCATTATTAGACTTTTTTGTCTAATCTGATGGCAACCAAATGGTTCTTCCTAATTACAGTCTAATGATTAATAACGAAATTGGGCATATTTTATATATATTAAGCATTCTATTTTCCTCATTTATGAATTGCTTCCTTGTGTCCTTGATCATTGTTTCTACTGTACTGTTTCTTGTTCTTTATTGATTTGGAAGAAATACTTATAGTTTTCAATAGCAACAGTGGGCCCCTGAATATTTGTTGTATTTTATATGTTCAGCAACAAAAACTCAATTTTTATTAATTAAATGTGTTATTTTATAATTTCATGTATGAATATTCTAATTACTAATATACTAATAATTATGAATATACTAATTAACGTCCACCCCCTCTAGTGGCCTTCCTACCCCAAAAATCATCCCTCCTCCCTACAAATCACTTTTTATCCTTTTGTTTCTTCACCTGCTATCTGAATGAATGTTGGAACTTGGTAGCAAATCAGTGAGTACACAACTGAAGACAGTGATTCCTTTTTTCTCAGACTAATAGTTAATAGCCTAACATTCATGACTGATTGTTAACAGGGCCAGTCTTCTGCAGGCTCAGATTTTATGTAAAATATAGGAGAAATTATGGTTAGAGTAGGTAACTAAAACCAAGTATATATGAAAACCTACTACCATGTGATCTAATTTAATATATAACTAAGAAAAAGTGTAGAAAAGAGATACCCTTCATGACTGGATAATATTTCTCATAGAAGATATGGTATATCTCCATATGAGGTGCTGGACCAGAAGGTCCCAGAGATTCCCCACGTAATACAGGCATTTTTTTCATTCTTCTTGGTTTCCCAGCAGACCTAGTTGATAAGGCCACGTTGCTGAAGACAATATTTACTCTGGTACAAGATCTAGAGAAGTAATGCTGAGCTGAAACCTTCCCCACTGGATGAGTTTCACAATGTGGACCCACCACTGTCTTCATGAACATGATGCCTGTTCTCCATATGTATCTGAATCTGATCATGCCCTGCCCATTTCTCATGTGTCATTCAGTGGCATTTGGGATCCAAAGGATAGTCTTTTATCTTAAATCCACATCAAAACTGCAAAGATCTTTTTTATAAGTAAAGTATTCACAGGACTGAAACTTCTGAGGTCATTTATTGCACACAGTCTCTTGCCTAGCTTGAAACACAGTTGTCACACCCTCAGTATGTCTTTGTCAAACTGAAAAATAGCATCTGAGAACATGTTCTGTGTCCATTTCTCCTTCATTGCAACATTTCTTACTGCTTATCCCTCAGTATTGATTTTTTTGTTCATTACCAATACTGATCCATAATATTGTGTTATCCATAATATCACTGCCACAGCCAACTTAAAGAACCTTTTGAGAAACATCACAGCTTTCTCTATTATTCATTACTAATAAGGACAACTTGAAACTAACATAAAAATTTATTTTAGTAAGTAATGAAGAAATAATATAAATTTATAAATAAATATAATTTACTGTCTCCCCACAGAAAACCACATTGTGAAATCCAAAAATAAAAAAGGAAACAAGGAAAAAAACAGAAATTCTATCTGAATCTTGCCAACAGACTGGAAATCCCCTTTAAGAAAATATTTTAAAATTAAGAAAGCAGCCGGGAGCATTTAGATTTTCCAACACACTTCAACATTCCTCATAGACTGTCATTTTAAGAGGATTTAAAAATCACATGCTTTAAAATGAGCAGATTTATCAGCAAACAGAGTTCTGGAAAGTGACTTTCTAATTTATAATCAAAGCAGAAATTGCACGCTTGTGTGCCTTTACCCAGCCCTTGTCTTCTGAATCTTTCAGATTCCTATCTAATGCTTTCTATTCCACACTCCTATTTTTAAAAGGAAACAGAGTACAAGGAAAGGTTTTCATCCCACATATATTGAACCAGTAATTAAGTAAAAACTTTTGTGGTATTTCTTTTCAACATCTTACGTGTAGTCTTTTTCTGGCTGTTTTATAGTTTAGACTTTATTTTTGATTTTTATTTATTTATGCACATTACACCACAATTGCACTCCTCCTCTCTTCCTGATCCCCACTCACACAGCATCTGCCCTCATTCTCCCTGCCCTTCTCCTGAGAAGAGGAAGGACTTGTAGGTATCAACCCACTCTGGTACATCAAATCACTGAAGCACTAGGCACACCCTCTCCCACTGAGTTCAGACAAGACAGCCCAGTTGGGGTAACAGGATCCACAGATAGGCAATGGCGTCAGGGACTGCTGTGCTGTTATTATTAGGGGACCTACATGAAGACCAAGCTGCACATATGTTACATATGTATAGAGAGGCCTAGGTCCTGCCCATGTTTGTACTTTGGTTTGTGATGCAAACTCTTGTAAACCCCAAGTGTCCAGATTGGTTGACTCTGATGGTCTTCTTGTGTAGTCCTTATCCCTGTCAGGTTCTTCAGTTCTTCCCCAACTCTTCCAAAGACTCTTAGAGCTTTATCTAATGTTTGACTGTGGGCCTCTGCATCTGTTTCCATTGGCTCCTAGGTGGAACCTCTCAGAGGACAGTCATGCTAGGCTCCTGACCAGCAAGCATAACAGAGTATCATTCATAGTATGAGGGATTGGCTCTTGCTCATGGGACAGGTCTAAGTTGGGGCAGTTATTGGTTGGCCAGTCCCTCAGTTTCTGCTTCATCTTTGTCTTTGCACAAGTTGTAGGTAAGACACATTTTGAATGAAAGGTTGTGTGGGTGGGTTTATGTCCTTATACATTCTCTAGGAATCCTGCCTGGCTACAAAAAGTGACCACTTCAGGCTCCTTATCTCTTACTGCTAGGAGTATAAGCTAGAGACATCTCCATGGTCTACCTGAGTCTTCCCCCATTCTGGGTCTCTGGCAAGTCCTAAAGATGCCCTGCAACCCAGTCCATCATCAATTTCCATTCTCTCTTCTATCCTTTCCCTGCACATGGTACCCCTGCCCTGTTCTCCTCCCAGCCCCTCTCCTACTTAGTTCCCTGCTTCCATCCACTTCTGATATCTATTTTATTTCCCCTTCTGACTAAAATTCAAACATCATCCCTTGGGCTTTGCTTGTTATTTGACATCTTTGGGTCTGTAGATTGTAGCATGGTTATACTGTACTTTATGGCTAACACCACTTATAGGTGATTATATACATGCATGTTACCTTACTCAGGATGATATTTTCTAGTTCCATCCATTTGCCTCCAAATGTCATGATGTCCTAATTAGTATTCCATTGTGTACATCTACCACGTTTCCTTTATCCATTATTCAGGTGAGGGATAACCCGGCTGTTTCTAGTTTCTGGCTATTACAAATAAAGCTACTATGACCACAGCTGAACAAATGCCCTTGAGGAACAAGTGTGGTAGAGCTTCTTTTGGTTATATGCCCAGAAGTGGTATAGCTGGGTCTTCTGAGGTAGAACTATTCCCAATTTCTGAGAAACTGCCAAATTGCTTTCCAGAGTGGTTATACAAGTTTGCACTCTTGCTAGCAAAGAAGGAATGTTCCCCCTTGAACCATATACTCCTCAGCATGTGCTGTTCCTTGAGTGTTTGCTCTTAGACACTCTTATTAGTGTAAGGTGGAATCTCAGAGTCGTTTTGATTTGAAATTCCCTAATAACTATGGATGTTGAAGAATTAAGTGCTCCTCAGCCATTAAAGATCCCTTTGTTGAGAATACTGTTTAACTCTATACTCCATTTTTAAATTGGGTTGTTTGGTCTGTAGGTGGCTAATTTCTTGAGTTCCTTATGTATTATATATATTAGCCCTCTATCAGATATAGAATTGGTGAAGATCTTTTCCTGTTCTGAAGGCTGTTGTTTTATCCTATTGACTTATAGAAGCTTTTTAGTTTCATGAAGTCCTGTTTATTAATTGTTGATTTTAGGGCCTGTTGATTGGTGCTCTGATTAGGAAATTGTCTCCTGTACAAATGCATTCAAGGATATTCCCCAATTTGTCTTCTAGTACATTTAGTGTACCCAGTTTTGCATTGAGGTCTTTGATCCTCTTCAACTTGAGCTTTGTGCAGTGAGAAATATGGATCTATTTGCATTCTTCTACCTGCAGACATCCAGCTAGACAGCACCATTAGTTGAAGAAGCTCTCTCTTTTCCATTGTATAGTTTTGGCTTCTTTTTAAACAATCAAGTTTCCATAGGGGTGTGTGTGTGTGTGTGTGTGTGTGTGTGTGTGTGTGTGTGTGTGTGTGTGTGTGTGTTTAGTTCTGGAACTTGAATTTGATTCCATTGATCAACCTGTCTGCTTCTGTACCGAACCCTGCAGTTTTTCTTACTATTGTTTTGCAATATGTCTTGAAGTTGGGAATGGGGATAATTTCTTATTCAGTATTATTTTAGCTATCCTGGGATTTTTGTTTTTCCATATGAAGTTGAGAATTATTCTTTTGAGGTCTCTAAAGAATTATATTGGAATTTTGATGAAAATTGCATTGAATCTATAGATTGCTTTTAGTAAGATGGACATTTTTACCACGTTAAGCCTATTGATCCATGAACATGCGAGATCTTTCCATTTTCCAATATATTCTTCAATTTCTTTCTTGAAGGATGTGAAACTTTTATCATACAGGTCTTTCACTTGCTTAATTAGAGTTACACCAAGATATTTCATATTATTTGTGACTATTGTGAGTACTATTGTTTCTCTAATTCCTTTATCAGCCTATTTATTATTGTATAAAGGAGCACAAATGATTTTTTAGCTAATTTTACATCCAGCCACTTAGCTGAAGGTGTTTATCAGTTGTAGGAGTCCTCTGGTAGAATTTTTGGGGCCACTTACATATAATATGATATCATTTGTGAATATCAATAATTTGGCTTCCTTTCAAATTTGTATCCCCTTGAATTCCTTTAGTTGTCTTATTGCTCTAGCTAGGACTTCAAGTATTATATTGAAGAGATAGAGAGTGGACATCCTTAAAATGTAACTGATTTTAGTGGAATTGCTTTAAATTTCTTTCCATTGAATTTGATGTTGACTATTGATGTATTGTATACTGCCTTTATTGTGTTTAGATATGTGTCTTATATCCCTGATCTCTCCATGACTTTTAATATGAAGTTGTTGGTTGGATTTTGTCAAAGGCCTTTTCCTCCCCTGAGATGATCATGCATTTTTTTTTCTTTCAGTTTGTTTATATTGATGGATTTTCATATATCAAACCACTCCTACATCCCTGAGATGAAGCCTACTTGATCATGGTGGTTAGCGTCTTTAATATGTTCTTGAATTTGGTTTGTAAATATTTTATTGAGTAGTTTTGCATCAATGATCATAAGGAAAATTTTTCTGAAATTCTCTCTTTGTTGAGTCTTTGTGTAATTTAGGTAGCAGCATGGTTGTGATCTCAGAGAATGAGTTTGGCAATGTTGCTTCTAATTCTTTTTGGTAGAATAATTTGTCGAGTATTAGTATTAACTCTTCTTTAAAAACAAAGTAGGATTCACTGTTAAAACTATCTGGCACTGCCTTTTTGAGGGGGGAGAGAGTGTTAGGAGACATTTAATGACTGCTTCTATTTCCTCGGGTATTATTGGGCTATTTAGGTACTTTATCTGATCTTTTTGTAACTTTGGTAAGTGCTATTTATCTAGAAAATCATCCATTTCATTTAGATTTTCAAATATTGTAGAGTGTATAGCATTTTTAAGCCTTTGAAATGTCTGTTGTTATGTTTCCCTTTTTGTTTCTGATTTTGTTAATTTGGAGACTGTCTCTCTGCCATTTAGTTAGTTTGTCTTAGGGTTTTTCTATCTTATAAATTTTCTCAAAGATCCAGCTCTTGGTTTCATTGATTCTTTATATTGTTCTATTTGTTTCTAATTTACTGAGTTCGGCTCTGAATCTGATTATTTCTTACCTTCTAACTCTTCTTGAGTATGTTCTATTTTTTCCTAGAGCTTTTGGATGTATTTTTAAATGGCTAGTATGAAAACTCTCTAATTTCTTTATGAAGGCACTTAGTCTTATGAACTTTCATTTCAGCACTACTTTCATTGTGCCTCATAAGTTTGAGTATATTGTGCCATCATGTTCATTGAATTCTAGAAAGTATTTAATTTATTTATTTCTTTTTGACTCAGTAGTTATTGAGTAAAGAGTTGTTCAATTTCCATTAATTTCTAGGCTTTCTGCTGTTTCTTTTATGTTGAAGCCAAGCTTAAGTTCATGGTAATCTGGTATGATGCAAAGGGTTATTTCAATTGTCTTGTATCTGTTGAGGCTGGCTTTGTGACTGAGTATGTGTTTAATTTTTGGAGATGATTCCATTGGGTACTGAGGAAAAAGTGTATTCTTTTGTCCTGGGATGAAATGTTCTGTAGGCATCTGCTAAGTCCTGTTTAGGTTTGGTCTTTTGCTATTTAGTGTAATGAAATTAATAAAATTATTCAGCCAGTATGTTCGTTATAGCCTGGAATTTCATTGCTTTCTTTGTTACCTAATGAATTCCCTATCATAGATCTGAATGATCTGAATAACTGCCTTGTTACAATCCTTTTACAAGAACAAGATAGAGAGATCTGCCTTCAGAGTGCTGACATTTAATCACTCAATGCCAACCAAAAGGAAGCAATGGAAAGTCCTGCTAAAAGAAAAATAGACCGACATTGTGGCAATATTTTGTACAAGAGCCATTGGAAATAGTTTGTAAGCAATTTCCTCAATCCACAATTTACCATTATATGGATGATATTTTGTTGGCTGATTCAAATAGAGATATCTTAGAACAAATGTTTCATGAAGAAGAAAGAAAAAGAAAAGAAAAAAATGACCATTGGGGATTACAAATTGCTTCTGAAAAAACACAAAGAGGAGCTCCCGTTTTTTTACCTAGGATATAAGATAAATCTACAAGAAATCAGACCACAAACATTATAAATCAGGAGAGACCAGCTAAATGCTCTTAATGATTTTCAAAAATTATTAGGAGATAATAACTGGGTTTGGTCTACAATCCATTTGACCACTCAAGAGCTGAGTAATTCATTTCAAACCCTTCACAGTGATAAAGAATAGTGCAAGAATATAATTAGCTAAAGCTAAAAAGAAATTGGCTCTGATAGAACAAAATTACAAAATGCCAATAAGGATCACATTGACCCAAAGATGACTTGTATTTTCATTGTATTGCATTTTACTCATTCTCCCATAGAGATTCTTAAGCAAAGGGAAGATTATATCTTAGAGTGAATATTTGTAGGACACAAACAGAGTAAAAAATTAAAGACCTATGTAGAAAAGGTCTGAAACCTGATTCTAAATGGTTAAACAAGATTTTCTCAATTAGCTGAAATAGATTCACTTGAGATTGTGGTACCTTTTTATTAATGCTGAGATTGCTTTATTCTGTACAGAAAATGAATATTGGCAAAAAAATTCAGAGTAATTTTTGGGAGAAATTAACATTAAATACACTAAAAAGTAAGCAACTTCAGCACACACACACACACACACACACACACACACACACACACACACACACATATATATATATATATATATATATATATATATATATATATATATATATATATATGATTGAATTCTCCAAAAAGAACACAACTACTATTTGGAGCCCCTACATTTTATACTGATACAAGTAAATTATGAAAGGCAGAATATAAGTCAGAAAATATAACTAAAGTTGTTGAGAATTCTTATAATTCAGTTAAAAACAGAGTTATATGTAATTCTTATGGTGTTATTAAATGTTTAAGAATCTTGTATTATTGTAACTGACTCTTGATATGCAGAAAAATGTTTTGCATATAGAAACTGCTGAACTTATTCAGGATAATTCTGAATTTAGTTCTTTGTTTATTTAATTATAATAGGAGATCAGAAATAGAAATCATCTATTATATATAACACATATCAGATCTCATATGAGTCTACCAGTCCCTTTAGCACCAGGTAAGGATGAAATTGATCAGCTATTGATAGGAAGTGTGCTAGAGGCTTCAGAGTTTCATTTAAAAATCTACCATGTTAGCAAAGGTTTAAGAAAAGGAATTTTCTATCTCTTGGCAACTAGCCAAGGAAATTGTAATAACATGTCTACTTGTTCTATGTATAACCAAATTCCATTATCTACACAGAGTAACTCTAAACATACCCAAAAAATGAAATTTGGCAAATGGGTGTGTATTATTTTACAGAGTTTGGTAAACTGAAATGTGTGCATCATACTATAGACACATATTCTGGATTTCAAAGGGCAACTGCTTTAACTTCAGAAAAGGCTGATTCTACAATTATAAATTTATTAGAAATTGTGATCATTATGGGAATACTTAGACAAATTAAGTCTGACAATGCTCCAGCATATGGCTCTAATAAAATGAAATGATTTTTTCAAATTATGGTATAAAACACATTACAGGTATACTACTTAATCCTACAGGACAAGTAATCATAGAGAGACAAAATTTTATTTTAAAAGAGATTAACAACAAGCAATAATGGGTAACAAAGACACCCAGCGATAGATTACATAGTGCTTTAGTAACTTTAAATTGTTTGAATGCTGACAAATAAAAAAAAAACTACAGCTGCCAAGAGACCTTGGATTATAGGAAAAATCTGTTGGACTAAACCAATCTGTTTATTTTAAAGATATCCTAACCTCAGAATGGAAAACATGAAATGTGTTATACTGGGGGACATGTTATGCTTATATTTCCACAGAAAAAGAAAAGCTATTGGTTCCTTCCAAATTGATTAAAATCAGACATGACATGGGAAAACTTCCTGAAGTACTCAACTACAGACAAGAAAGAATGAAAAGGGTCAAACAAACCCCGTTAGGTACAATGCCAAACTTTCTATTGAAACACCTCTGAAACTGAGACACATATGCACACACACATGCACATGCATACATGCACATGCACACACACAATATAATATTGTATATAGTATATATATGTATTACATAACCATAATTTCAGCTGCATAGCCACTAAATCTTGTTAGCTATAAGATTCTCATATCATACTGTGCAATGATTCATTAGTCATGCTGTTCTTTGCTGATTTATATTGGTCTTCACTGCATAGGGCTAAACACACCAAAGAAATTTTTGTGGTATTCCAGATGATTCTGTCTGTATCCACTGACGTTTGCTTATTCTCTGAAACTTTGCTGTTTCTGTTGGATTTTGCTGCTGCTACAGATTTGCCTTTAATATTTGCTATTGTAATGACTTGCTGATATCCTGACAATAAAGAATGGAGTCACCCTAAAAAATAAAAAAAGAAAGAAAAAAAGATTCTCATATCATCCTTCTATATGGTATGAATGGAGTTTTATATTGCAGTTTGATTTTATGACCAAAGTAACTTCTGAAGAAAGGAAATTGTCATTTACCTGCTCAAATAAAGAGCAGAAAAATCATCCTTAATTGAACTGTATAACCTGCACATTCCATACAAATGTCTTTATAGAACTATGTATTGCATGTAAGGTTTGTTTATTACAGAATGGAAGAATAAGAGGGCGTCCCTGACAGGATTCAGCCTTGGAGATGCTGAGATGCCGAGACCTGCTCTACCAGCTCCCTGATTGATTCTCCCTCTTAAGACTGACTGGGTTCTGAAGTATTTTCAGAACATCTATCTCATTTGTTCCAGCCTTTCAGACTATTTTCATTGAGAACTCATGTAAGCCTGGGCTTTCTCAACATACAGAGCCTGGACAACAAATGCTACAGCTATCTTCTTTTGACTTAACCATTTTTCCAATTTCTTTTTTGGGGATCCCAAACAGGATTTTTTTCTCCTTAATTCAGCAAGAAGCAACTATAAGAGGACTGTCATCCTAGTCACTTAATTTGGGGTGGATAGATCATTTTAGAAATTATACATGTTGTCATTTTAAGGGATTATTTACAAATAATTATGACCTTAGACAGGAAGGAAACTAAAGGGGGAGCTTAGAATCAAGGATGTTTATCCTTTCTTTCATTTTCTCTATCTTCCCTTCTTTCTTAGATAAAGGGAAAGGGGTTAAAAAGAAAAGGGGTGATATAAAAATATTATAGAAAATTAGACAAATAGAGGTAGATTGTCAATCTACTCTTAAACCAAAAACATTTTATAGCCAAAATCTTACATTGGTAGAGATCTTTATAATTTGATGCAAAATAGAGGTAATATCTTGTTATAATGGTACAGATTTTTATATATTAAAATATATGTAGGTTTAAGACTTTAATTAGAATGAATTTTTGTATTTTGATACAAAATTTAAAGTTAATTTTATTATGACACAATATATGTGTGTTTTTGTATAGTTATTATTCCTATGAGACTCATTCAAAATACAAGATTTAGTCCCAGTCCTTTTAAAGCTGGTATTACAAAATGTTTAAGATAATTAAATAATGAAATTTAATAGTCAGCCAATCAAACTCATAAGTATATTAGATACTAATTTAGTTTATTACAATACAACATTTCCAATTTTATTCAGGCAATAAATATTTAAGAATAAACAATGTTTAACAATAGTTGGTCTTCATAAGCCTCAGAGAGCCATGGAATATGACATTTATAATTATATCATTATTAAAAGGTCTTTTGACTATGAGACAAGTCTGCTCCTGACTGTGCCCATATTCCACTTTAAAAAAGCTGATGAGCATCAATAACATCCATATGGAGTTGCTTTAATTATGGCAAGCTAGACATTAGGCAAAGAAAACACCCTAATTTTATCTGCAGACTAAATGCTATCTTAAAAGGACAAATGGATGCAGGATAGTAAATTGCCAAACTCTGCCAAGATAGGATAAGCAAGTCCTTCATAATTCTTGCTTTATATAAGATCTGTCAGATATTCTGGGCCAGAAGGTTGAAGATAGATGTTCCAACCTTATAGAAAATTGGAGACTGCCCAAATATTCAGCTATCTTTATTCTTTTTTTGGAAGCTGAATCCCAGCCCTTCATATATATTCAGGCAATATTTATTTCTTCTTGGGTCTCCAGTGGAATTGAAGACTAAATAATCATAGTCTTACTAGAAGCTTAAATCGTTTAGGATTTTAAAAGATGTTTTAAGTCTAAAAAAAATGTTTTTAAGATGGCCATACAAGTTAAGATAGAAAATGATTTAGATACAAAACTCTGAACTCACCAAGATATGATTGATGGTAGAATGTTATCTATGTTGCCAAAAATAAATGGACTAAACATTATGAATATAACTCTTACTTAGTAATTTTTATAGTTATTTCACTATTGTTCCTACTGTATGTTGTTTATTAACATAAAAGAAAGAGCCTTTTTGTTTAGACAAAAAGAGGGAATTGTTATGATTTGGTCTTTTTGCTATGTGTTGTAATGCTAAATACTGGCCCCCAAGGCATTGTTGGCCCCAGGGACAGGAGAATATATATAGACCCAAGAGATGCTATGCAACCTTGCCGCACAAGTTATCTCTAATTGGTGAATAAGGAGGCCTACAGCCTATAGCTAGGCAGAATAGAGATAGGCAAAATTTTGATTCCTAGACTTGGGGGCTGAGGAGAAACATATAGAGAGAAGAAGGTTAAGAGAGAAGAAGATATTGTGGTATAAGAATCTTGAAGACATAACCATGAGTACTTGCAAACTCTCGGACTTAAGAACAGCCTAGATGGAACATAGCAAGTTATAACTCAGGGTTATTGATAAAGAAGTAGACATAATAGCATAGAGGGTAGTTCTAATGCATTATAGGCTAATTATAAATATAAAAATTTTGTGTCATTTAAATGGGTAGGGTAGAAATTGAGATTATATATTTACAGCAACAAGTCCATTTGATTCATAATGCCTGTTAGTCTCATTATTTCTCTAATTTCTGCTTCAGTGATCTGTCCATTGGTGAGAGTGGGGCATTGAAGTCTCCCACTATTAGTGTATCAGGTTCAATTTGTTATTTAAGCTTTAGTAGTATTTATTTAATTATTGTGGTTGCCTTCGCATTTGGAACATAAATGCTCAGAACTGAGGTGTCATCTTGTTGGATTTTTCCTTTGATGAATATAAAGTGACCTTACCCTTGTCTTTTGGTTACTTTTGATTGATATTCTATTTTATTAGATATTAGAATGGCTACTCCAGCTTGTTTCTTGGGTCTGTTTGGTTGGAAAACCTTTTGCTAGGTCTTTACTCTTAGATAGTATCTATTTTTGTTGCTGAGCTGTGTTTCTTGTATGCTGCAGAATGATGGATCTGGTTTTGATGTTGGTGATGGTAGTGGGTGTGTGCGGGGTGGGGGAACTCTTTTCTTTTGCATCTGTTGGTGTGAAAGTATTCATTTCTTGTGTTTTCATGGCTGGAATTAACCTTCTTGTGTTGAAGTTACCCTCGTGTTAGAGTTTTTCTTCTTATATCCTCTATGGGGCTGGATTAGTGGAAAGATGTTGTTTAAATTTTGTTTTGTCATGAAACATCTTGCTTTCTCAATGGTGCTGGAAGTTTTGCTGAGTATAGTAGTCTGGGCTGACATCCGTGGTCTCTTAGGGTATATATGACATCTGCCCAAGCCTTTCTGGCTTTTAGCATCTCTGTTGAGAAGTCATATATGATTCTGATAGGTCTGGCTTCATATGTTATTTGGCCTTTTTCCCTTACCACTTTTAATATTCTTTCTTTATTCTGTACATTTAGTGTTTGATTATTATATGGCAGGAGGATTTTCTTTTCTAGTTTAATCTATTTAGTGATGCTTCTATCTGTGGTAGTTCTTTCCTAGGTTTTCAATCTCCAGGGTGTTCTCAGTTTGTGTTTTCTTTATTGCTTCTAGTTCCGTTTTCAGGTTTTGAACAGTTTTATTCATTTCTTTTACCTGTTTGTATTTTTATTTCTTTAAAAGATTTATTTATTCCCTCTTTAAAGACCTCGAGGATCTTTGTAAGATGAGATTTAAGGCAAATGTCTTTCTCTTCAGGTGTGTTAGGGTATCCAAGGCTTGCTGTACTAGGATAGCTGGGTTCTGATGGTACTATATTGCCCTGGTTTCTGTTAATTGTGTTCTTACACTGTCTGTTAGTCATCTGGTTGTCCCTGGCATTGGCAGGCCTGATAGTCACTGATGGCAGCAGGCCTCTGTGATTGCAGATAGAGTTCATTGTCCCAGGTCACAGCATGTTTTCAGGGCTACAGGCAGAGCTGGAAGTCCCTGGTGGTTTCAGGCCTCTGACTATCCCAGTTGGCAGCAGGCCTCAAGGGATGCAGTCAGAGTTGATGATTATTGATGGCTTTGGTTCTCAAAAATTGCAGATAGTGGTGTGGACCAGAAGATGGAGCACAGAGGGGATGTGGCAGATCTCACAGCCCATGGTCTGGCTGGGTCACTCAGCAGGCAGGAAATGGGGAATGAGGATCTTACTGAGTTGTCTCAGGTGACAGCCAGCCTTAGAGATGCAGGCAGAGTTGTGGCCAAGGAAATGGAGTGTAGATCCAGGATTCTAGTTCAGATTTTTAAAATAACAAGTTGCTCAAGAAGTTTACAAACACCTTTTAAAAGAAATGTCCCGAACAGTCTTGTTCAATTATTTTCAAAAATTTCTCAGGACTTTATTTTGCTGTCTGAAGGTAAAGAACTTAATAAGGGAGAAGGTAGTTTACATTCTATAGTGAGAATTAGCATATTCACTCAGCAGACTGCTCCATATAATGGTCTTTGTTATTTGAACTTCTCCATTTGCTCTCCTCCAAGTGACCACAGATTATATAGGACATGAAACTTGGTCCATGCAAATAAAGCTTATGATATTCCTTGTATGATTGTTGTCCCTAAGAGTTATCTTCAACATTTTACTGCATCTATAAATATAGTTCAGGAGGAAAACACCATGAATTCTTTCAGAAAAGACATTTTTTTCTGGTAAGACTTTCTATTCTTTCAGTTTTGATATTTCACTAACAAAGACTGGTTCAAAAATGACATGAAATTCAATGTAGTTTTAGAATCCTGATGGGAAGAAAGGCCAGATTAAGCAATAAATTTACTTTTATTTGTTCTGAATAATACTTTGCTTCTTTATGCAAGCAGGAGACTTGGTTGTTGTTAGAAAAATCTTAAACTGAGGGAAGTTCCTCAGGATTCCTCTTTGGAGAAGTATGATTTTATTCATACACCTTTTAGGCCCAGCACATTCTCGGTGGTTGCAATAGTGCATCCCACATCCACCAAGACTCTTTAGTAGGAACTCAGTGTCCATGTTCAGTTTGTCATGAGACAGAATAATTTAGTGACTTTTTATTTGTTTCTGCACAGTAGTGTTCATGAAAAGCTAAAGTAAATCTGTTACATTCAGTTGGACAAAGGATGTGTGAATGGCCCTCCATAAGATGCAAACATTTCTACCAAATTAAACAGACCACATTTCCCTTGAATTTCCACTAGTGGTTTATGGCAGAAACTTGATGGTGTAATAAACCAAGAATATCCAAGTAGGAGATCATCAGAGTTGAATTTCTTGGCAACTTGAAAGATGATGAAATCCAGAAAATAAATTTTTGTATGCATAGTCATCTTTTATTAGTGTCAAATAAACAAAAATGTCTACATTAAAGTTTAATGATTACATACCTTCTATATTTTACCATTTAGAAAATGAGAGGGAGGATGGGAGAAGGGAAAAAAGAGAGAAGGGAGAGAGGGAGAATAGAGAAGCAGAAGTTGTAGGGGAGGGGTGGTGGTAACTTTTAATTGACAAGTTGACACAATGGAGATCCCCTCAGAATCTCAATGAGAAATTATTTAAATTAGGATGCCCTAGGAGGAATGTTCTTAACTAATCTGAGAAGACCCACCCACCATAAGCAGCACCGTTCCCTAGAAAGGAGATTCTGAACAGTGAATGAAAGTGATCTGAGCACAAGCATGTATGCATTCCTCCTCTGCTCTTGACTGCGGATGTGACCAATTACGTCAGGTTTCTGTTACCTTATTTTCCTAAAATGGCAGAAGATAATCTGCAATTTTGAGCTAAAATAAATACTTTTGCCCCTAAATTGTTTTTATTGAGGAAGAATGAGAGGGAACACAGCAGAGGCCATTTCTCTCCATTTATTCTTCATAGTCACAAAACTATTTGAGCATAAGTTGTTGAAAAAAACAGCAGAGAAAAATATTTCCAACTGGAGGATATTGCTGAGAATGTGCATTGGTGCAATCATTGAATAAAACACAGTGAAGCTTCCTCAAAAATTGCAACATAAACAGGCACAACAACATCAATTCCACTTATTGCTCCATGTCCAAGTGGAGTTAGTGCTCTGCAAAATCACCTGCTTTCTGGGAAACATAGTTGGACAGGGATTGCAAGGACAAACTCCTTTAAGAGAGCCAATTCTTATCCTAACCTGGGAACCATGAACCCTGAGAAAAAGAAGCCAGACCAAGGGTGGATAACCAGGCAGGATCAATAAAGGAGAAAGCATGTGCGGTCAGAAAAGGGCAGGGAACAGGGTCTCTATAAATCATCCTGATCCAGAGCCCACTCTGTGGCCTCTCAACTCTGAAGCTTCCCCAGTCCTGATCTTTTTGGACTTTTTAAGAAGTCTGTTGCTTCCTTTGCCTCTCAGTCTTCAGCCTCTTTGAGTACTATAATCCTTTGTCTCACAGAATGAACATGGCATCCTTTAGACAACCAGTCTGCTTCCCAAGATTTCCCATAATACTCTTGTATGTACAATAACACCATTTACAATAGTCACGATATGGCAATGGCTATAACTAGATGGAGAAATGGGGTATAAATAGGATATGATTCAGCCTTAAAAATAAATTCTGCTATTAGTCACAGTATGAAAGAATATTGTCACTATTATGTCAAGTAAAATAAGCTTGAAACAGAAAGAAAAATGCTACATGATCTCCCTTAAAACTGTATCCTAAAAAAATTGAAGGCCACACAACAGATACTCACACCATGGTTGCCATTCGCTAGGGGGTAGTAGAAACAGAGATGTCAGTCAAAAGATTAATTTCATTTGAAGCATTAATTAATTCTTAAGATTTGATGTACATTATAGTTAACTAAAACAAATAATAATACTGTATTATATAGTTGCTGTTTTCTGAGACTAGATCTTAACTGTTTTCACCACATCAAAAATGGTAATAATAAAGTAATAGATATAATGATGGCAAGTTTGCCTTAAGCCATACCAAAGAAATAGCAGAATAATTATCATTTCAATTAAATACTGTCCAGCTTGTAGGAACTGTGCTATGGGTGTGAATTCCAGAAGAGAAAACTACAGTATCTGATTAAGACAATAATTATTCTGCCTATCTATTTGGCATGGTTTAAGGCAAACTTGCCTTCATATAGGGTGTTACTGCCTTCAGATTAAGGCTTAAAGACATATGTGTAGCTATTTCCTCTGAATGAACAGTCACTACTGGATGGATGAGAGACATCATAAAGACTGAGCAAGTACAAACAATTTCCAAAGCATAGGAAGTTCATGAAGCTTACAACACTCTCAAGGTTCTTTCTCAAGATGACATAAGTAGTAGACAGCTGCCAGGGAAGAGAAGATTCTGAGGTGGAGCCTACAAGCTTGTCAGGAGCTCTCAAGATGCAGCTTTCATTATCTCCACCCACTTTGGGATGGGTGTTAGAGGTTGCTGCTGCCTTTGACTCATCCATGCTCCTATAAGTAACCCTATACGCATGCATTCATGCATTGTGCAACAGCACAACAAACTCATTGCTTCAATCTAGACTTGTGTAGGGTTGTTTCTTAGGGCTGTGGTCAATGCTTTATGGGGTAGAGCAGACTTTTGTTTATATCTCCCCAGGAAGTTTCCAACAGGACAAAAGAGAAGACAAAAATGAGATACAAATGCCAATGACATAGCCAACCTAATTCATTTCTTTGTGAGTATGCCTTTGCTACGGTGAGATCATAAACAAGAATGAACACAGAACAAGACGTTCTTTACTCTATAACTGAAAAATAAAAAGGTGTTGCAACTAGTCTGTGTCTTACCTCCTGATGAATGTATTGAAAGAGACCATCCTTATTTTAAAGGAATCAGTGGGTTACTATGATTTAATTCTGGCGACTGAATGACTAGCAGTTACCAGTCTCCTACCACTACTTTCATGAGTTGTCTCATTGTTTTTACATCAGCAAATGCTTGGGATATGTGATGAATCCTTTTATCTTTCTTTGAAAGGTATTCAAGACAAATACAAGATTCAGAGTCTTTATGAGCAAAAGGAATTGGCTTGTTAGTTATGAGATCTGCTGACAGACTTGCTGACTTTATCCCAAAAGATGAATCTATGGAGCTGATAGATATGGTTTTCAGGTGTGTAGGCCCTGCAGCACTAACTGATGATAAGTGCCTACAGCCTGGTCCTGGAGCTGCAGAACAGCAGGTAACTTATCTTTGGGCTTTTGTTCCCATTCATTTTTTAACATCATTGTTAACTGAGGAAAAAAAATCTCTCCAATTCTCGTGCACACACAGTTTGACTCATTATTATGCTCTCTTACTTGGTTCCAAACACATTTAAACTTTTTTAAGTTTGGTTTTAATATGTTGTGAATGTTGGCTTACAGTCCCAGTTTTCACCAAAGTAGCTGCTGGATCCCAATACAGTTCAAGTTTTATATAAACACCAGGACTAAGTGGAGGCTTCTCTGCCTCTGCTCAGTAACTCAGCATGTGCACTGGCTGATGGAACGCGTTTCAAGAAACATCAAGTATCCTATTCAGGTTTACTACTGCTACCATCAACCACCTTGACCAAAGAAGGAACAAGAGGCTTATGTGGTAATGCGTGCACACCGCAGTCCATCATCAAAAGAAGTAAAAACAGGAACCCAAACAGGATAGGAATATGGAGGCAGGACCCGATGCAGAGGCCTTGGAGGCTTGCTCCTTACTGGCTTGCTCCTTGTAGCTTGTTAAGTCTAATCACTTATAGATCCCAATACCATCATACCATCAGCCAAGGATGACCTCACTCACAATCAGCTGGACCCCCACCCCCACCCATTGCTAATTAAGAAAATACCCAATAGGTTTGCCATTTTATGGAGGCATTTTCTCAAATGAAGCTCCATCCTCTCCAGTGACTCGAGTTTGTACCAAGTTGACTTAAAACTACCCAACATATCATGTTAATCTTTTCTGCTTTCCTTGTATGCTTTTGCTGTATTACTTCAACATCTATGATGTCAAGCATTACTCTTAGCAACTCTTTACACTAAGGATGGCTGTTCTTTGGAAAGATACAACATCATTCACATGTACACATGTCAATATTAATGATGAGAAAGCTCCTGTATGAAACCAGTGGAAGTTTCCAAGCAACACATGCTAACATACTGACAGTGGGTGCTGGGTTCAGTGAATCAGAGAAAGCTCTCTGAAAATCTGTTGAAGGATGGGTCTGGTTTGGATGAATAGAAGATATAGGTGAATGTGTGTGTAGTAGAGAGACTAAACACTGAGATGTTAAGTAAGTGCAGTACAGTAGAACAGTGACTTTATCAGTCTAAGTAAATGCAGAGGTCAAAGGTAGGATGCTCAGCTCATAAATGTTGACTGTTTCTTACTTTGTGTTTATGGGAACTGTCTGTTAACATTATAACAGAGCATAATCTAGCACTGAAGCCCAGCTTATCAGGCTTGCTTTTTATTCTTCAGAGACATCCTAGGGTAAGCAGAATAATTGTAGGTTCTTTGAATCACTAGATAGGTGTGCTGGTTAGTGTTTTCATTATTCTTGTTGTCTAAGTTCTTTGTTTATTCGCTTGTTGATTTGTTTTTGTTGTTGTTCGAGTTTTGTTTTTTGTTTTTGTTTTTGTTTTTGTTTTTTTTTGTATTTTTTGGCAACATGTGTTATATAATAGATTCCTCCAAGATTGAAATGTTTCGTTCTGCAGGGAAACTCCTTAAACAGAAAGGTTTAACTCAAAATGCTTCAGGAAGTTCCTGAAACTGACCACATTCACTAGGCCCCCTTTTGCCAGAATAAACAATGAAGCTGAGAATCCATCTTAGGCCAAAGGAAGCTCAGTTGCAAAGAAGACTCTTAGACAATATGGATAGACTCTTAATTTCTGAGAGGCAACCAAAGAGAACAACAACAGCCAATGTTGTTTCAGGAGTCACTTGGATTTCCATGACAAAGAACAAGAAAGTTCCCCATGACTAAGAAACAAAGATAGTTGGATAGTTTATGGCTTTGAGGGGCAATATCCTTACTCCAACTAGCATATATAGACTTGTTTAAACAGCCATATTATTGCGGTTTCATGAGTGTAGCTTCCCTGTCATATGTAGAAGACATTATCTCAAAAAGGACATTCTGCTTCTCAAATATACAATTTAAGTAACATAAGATGATATGATTCCCTCTGACTTTTTCAGACACTCTCAGTGTCCTCTATCCTTCCCCCCCCACTACCCTCCTCTATTTCCCCATTCCACCACTTCATAGCATCTTTGTTTTACCCTACCCAGAGCCCCCTTTTATGGTCCCTTATTACTTTCCTGGCACCGAAGTTACTCCAGGTTACCTTTTGCAGAGCCTCTCAAAGCACAGGAGCTCTATAAACCTCTCCCTGTGAAGGAAGTCTGATGAGTGCCCACAGAGAAGTAGACACTTTTCATCTTCTGGCCCCAGCTAGGCAGAGGAAGGATGGTCTGAGACAGGCTGAAACAAGCCCATCACTGCATTCCACACGATCCTGACTCTTCGAAGAAGTCTGCTCCAAATCACACCCCACTCAGCTATGTGACTGGACACGCAGAGGATGGATTGACTTTTATCATGTGGAATGCTTCATATGTGGCGTGCTACATCATTGCACAAATGTTCCAAATGAAATAAAATTCTCTTGG
Source organism: Rattus norvegicus (assembly GCF_021556685.1). Classification (NCBI taxonomy): domain Eukaryota; kingdom Metazoa; phylum Chordata; class Mammalia; order Rodentia; family Muridae; genus Rattus; species Rattus norvegicus. The sequence continues at coordinate 101,348,014 of NC_141538.1, forward strand.
GGGAAGAAATTGAATTGTGTGTTGAAACACACAGAAGCTATAAATCTCTAACTCTTTCAGGCTTCCCTCTTTCAACCCCCACCTCCCACCAAAAAAAAAAAAGTACAGGGAAGAGTCTGTCTCCAGATGGTCTGAACTCAGAACATTCAAAGAACAAATGCTTTAATCTGTCTTGGGAAAGAACATCTCATTTTGAAATGAATTCAAGTAATGGAATTTTTGTGACAGTTTTCAAGTGGATTAATGTTTAAGTGACTTACCTGGAATACCTGTGACAATTGCTTTGTAATGCATCTCAGTGAATGTCAGAGCTGCCCTTGTATTCACATGATACACACAGAAAACAAGACTTTCCAATCTCCTCTTACTATTTGCCACAGACCTATTTTCCCCTCACAGATTCCCTATGAAATTTCAACTATAACTGTTTCATTCTTAGAAAGGAAAGAACCTGGAGATTAGGATTCAGAGCCTGTCCAGAAAGCAGAACTCACTATGTGTATTTGATTCCATATTTTAAGTCTCTTGGCCATGAAGGACAAGCTTGATCATAAATGTGTTGCATATTTTTTCTCTGTTATATAGTACATAAAATGACATGTATGGAAACATTTTTGAATTAATGTAGATTATGTATTTCAGAAAAGAGCATGTTCCCTAAGCAGCCTGCATTATTCAAGTTAAAATCTTTTATTTTTAGTTTATGTGCATTGGAGTTTTGCTTGCATGTATATTTATGTATTATGTGCTCGTAGAGGGCATTGGATCCTTTGGAAATGGAATTACAGATGGTTGTCAACTGCCATGTGGAAGCTGAGAATTCAACTCAGGTCCATTGGAGAAGCAGCTCGAGTTAACAGCTGAACTAACTCTCCTTCTCACACAAATTTCTAGATGGTTACATATGCAAGATTATGTTTCTGGAAGCTAATGCAAATTTTCCTTTAGTCTCCTAAAAGGTCTGATCTGATTCCTTTCCTTCTTTTAGATGTCAAACTATGAGACTTCTTTCCTGCCTCTGCTTAATAGTGAATAAATCTGTGACCAGCAGAAGAGACATAGAAGTGAGACTGCTGGGACACTCTTGCCTTCCAATCATGGCTAAGGCCTCTTTTTCGATGCCTCACTCCCTGGCCTTGAAGCAAGCAGTCACGTTATACTTAGTTCCCCAGTCAGGATCCTGCCTCCCCCATAGGCCCAGAGCACCAGAGTCAATCCACAAAAGAGTGAGGCTTCTGAAACCATGGGACAAAACAAACCCTTCTGCTCTGTCAATCTGTTACCTCAGACATTTGTGGTAGGATCCAATGCTCTAAACAAAGTGCTCAGGGAGGCCTTCCTGGACAATAGGCTCAAAACAGAGACAAGGCAGAGAGCTATAGGGTAGATTTCTTTTATTTTTACATATATTTGTCTTTACTTTACATCCCAATAATAGTCCCCTCCTTCCTCTCTTCCCAGCTCCACCCCTACAAGTCCTTCCTCCAATTACCTTCTCCTCTTGGGTACCACCCAACCCTGGGTATTCTAGTCCCAGGAGGACTAGACATAATCTTTCCCACTGTGGCCCAACCAGCAAGTCCAAGTAGGTGGAAGGGGATCCAATAACAGGGAACAGAGACCATGACAGCACTGTCCACTTGTTAGGGGACCCACATGAAGGCCAAGCTGCAAATTTGCAGCAAATGTGAATGGGGTCTATATTCAGCTCCTGAATGTTCTCTGGTTGGTGACTCAGGCTTTGTGAGCCCCCAAGGTCACAGGTTAGTTCACTCAGGCCCTTGATCCTGCATCTCTTGCAAGTGGTACTCTGGGGAGGAAGGACACCCTGCGCTACTCTGCGGCGAGGACAGTCGGCCTCTCTGGCGGATGGTGTCTCTCTGGGGGTTGGCACGAGTGAGAACTGGGCAGCTTCTTTTTACAAAGGAAAAAATGAAAACATTTGTTTGTATCCACAAAACCCCCAGTAATAACAGAGCAATGGATATTTTTTGATGAATTGTTAGAGTCTGAGAAATACATATATATTATGTAAAATACATTATTTATATAAGGATTCATTTCACTTCATCTTGTGCCAATGATATCCATAATATTCTAAAATTTTACAAAACTTTAGCTATTGTATCTTATGTAGAAATACATATAGGTTTGATTGATGTCTTTTAAAGTTTGATTCAGAGAACATAGACATCATTCACATTTCGTGTGTTTTGTCAAATTCAAATGTAGATTCTCAGTTTTTTTTTAAAAATTGGGGTTTTCAAACATATTTCAAATTGAATCTAGGCAGAGGACATTTAGTGACTGATTGCAAACTAAATAGAGTTCTAAATCGAGTTCACTTTCTCTCAAATGATAGTGTGAGTAGAAAGACATTGTTGTCAAACCACAAACAGCATAAGACTTGTGATGATCAACCAATAAAGGAAGTGGATCCCAACAGGCCGAACTTGAAATTATATTTTACAAGCAAGAGCATGCCAACTCTATTTGGCTTCAGTTTTATCTCAGTTTTCCTGCAAATTTGGGTTCAAAATGAGAGGACTCTCCCAGAGAAAATGAACTGAAATCTGGTGTGGTCACAAGCATAGGGTGCTGTATTGTGGGTTGATCCACCAAAGAAGGAGGCAACTCTGAAAGGGGACCTAGGAGCACTCCTCCCCATCTACTAGACCTTGACATCCACAATATGTCACAAGCTGGATGGTAAATATATTCTCAAGTTACTTCTTTATGTCTGTGGACATAAGCCCAATGGCACAACATAAGGGTGGGATTGCAGTTCAGCTCACAGTTTCAAGGCTTTCAGTCAATAACAGGAGCGGGAGGGTGTTAGGGCAGAGAAACAGCAGGCAAAAAATAGGAAAGGGGGCTTGTTACTACAAACTGACTTTCTCCTTTCTTCCTTTTTATTCTGTTTGGGGTCCCAGCCAATTGAATGGATGCTGCTGTCCACATCCGGGTGGATTTTTAACCTCAGCCCTCTCAGGGCAATGTTCTCACAGACAATCCTAATCTTCTAGTGGACTCTAGAAGGGACTATCTCAAGCATGGTGGACATGGCTCTAACAGGTCTTGCCTTTCTCTCCCATCCCCCTTGCCTGACTAAAACAGTGAGATTATTTTCCTAAAGCTAGCCACCAAGATCTATTCATATTTGACCACTTCCTCCTCCTGAGGCTGACTACCAAGGTATTATCGAAGTACTGAAGCCCAGCAATCAAAAGTCCCCTTTTGCTAACTTAATTAACATACCCAATTAAAATTCAACACCTCATCCAAACACAGGGTTTCCCCTCCAACTTTCATAAACTGACATTTTCCTGTGGACCACATCTGTCTCTTTATCAGAGGCAGACCTTTGCCCCATACCTAGACAGATTTCCCTGTCCCCTCTGCCCTGATTCCCTCTCCTTCTCTCTGTCCTCTATCTCCTGTCTTTGTTTCTTATCTCCTGACCTTTGTCTCTCTGGGCCAAATACATCTCCTTTGAGCTGAGAATTTGGTCTTTGGGGTCCTGAGCTGAAACCATTTCTTTTTAATATAAATCTTGTCACGTTTACAATGAAGCCAGAGGACCAGGGAGTATATTCTCAATGGACTTGGCAGAGGGATGACCTCAGCGTAGACATCAACCTTTAGCACAAATATAAACAAGAAGGGAATACACTAACAGGATGAGGCATACATGATTAGTGAAGCGTCTTAGCTCCTTAAGGGCATAACCATAAATTATGGTGACAGTTTGATTTCCAGTAATTGTTAACAAATCTGCTGTGTTCATTAAGATCTCGTCTTCCGGCTTGTTACACGGCTCGTCTAATTACCTGTGTTTTCTTGGTTTGGGGTTGTTAGAGCAGTTGTCTCCCAGTCCAGCGCCAAAGCACTGGCTACAGGCACAGAGAGTGACTTCCTGTGTGCATCTGGGAGCTCTTCTCTCCCAGAGGTTATGGCGCTAGGCCTGGAGGCTGGTGTGAGCCCGTATCTTTCCAGCTTCCTATTGTCTGCTATTTTGGATCTAAACTTCTGGGCCATTGTCCTTATGACAGCCATGACTACACAGTGGCAGAGACACCGAGAGAGGAGAGTGAGCCCCACTCATGAAAAGAAGGTAGAAATTCTTAGGCAAATGGATGGAACAAGAAAATATCATCCTGAGGGAGGTAACCCAATCACAAAAGAATGCACATGATGATAAGTGGATATTAGCCCAAAAGCTCAGAATACCCAAGATAAAATCCACAGACCACATGAAGCTCAAGAAGAAGGACACCAAAGTGCAGATGCTTCAGTCCTCCTTAGAAGGGCGAACAAAAACACTCACAGGAGGGAATATGAGACAAAGTGCAGAGCAGAGACTGAAGGAAAGGCCACCCAGAGACTGCTCCACCCAGGGATGCATCCCATATAGTGACCAAACCCAGACAGTATTGTGTGTGCCAAGAAGTGTATGTTGACAGGAGCTTGATATAGCTGTCTCCTGAGAGACTTTGCCGGAGCATGACATATACAGAGGTGGATGCTTGCAGCTAACCATTGAATGGAGAATGGGGTCCCCATGAAGGACCCCAAAGGAGGAGTTAGAGAAAGGACTGAAGGAGCTGAAGGGGTTTGCAACCCCACAAGAAGAACAACAACATTAACCAACCAGACCCCCCAGAGCTTCCAGGGACTAAACCACCATCCCAAGAGTACACAGGGCTGGACCTTGACTCCATCCATATATGTAGCAGAGGATGGCCTTGTCGGGCATCAATGGGAGGAGAAGCCCTTGGTCCAGTCAAGGCTCAATGCTCCAGTGTAGGGGAATGTCAGGGCAGGTAGGTGGGTAGGAGTTGAGGGAGCACCCTCTTAGAAGTAGGGGGAGACAGCAGGTTTCTGGAGGGGAAACCAGGAAAGGGGATACCATTTGAAATGTAGATAAACAATATCTAATAAAAGAAAAAATTTTAAAAAATTAAAAATTAAATAAAAAACAACAAAGGAAAAAGAAAAAAGAAAAGATAGTAGAGCCCCGTTAGGTTCACCTCAAAGTTTAACGGACACAAATGGCCCTGTGCACAACAGGGCGTCAAGCACATCCCCTAAGTCCTTGAAAAAGCCTTGTTTATTTAACTTCTCAGTCTAACTTGAAGCAGTTTTAGAACTGTTGTTTACATTGTACGAACTGGAGAATGCATAAGCACTGTGGTTACAGGAAGTGACAGCAACAAAAACAGGCAAGGTGCCGGAACTCAGCTATGAGTAACAGCGGATTGAACACTGTTTTTTCCTTGAACGGTCTCTTCCTGCACACAGCAGTCACACTAACAACAGGAAGGTTTCCTGGTCTGTTTGTGAACGCCAGCAGCAGTAGCAGACAGAGAACAGACTCTGGGCTCACCATTACTAAGGCATCAATCCCTGTGCCCACCGTGGGTGGGAGGAGTGCCGATTTCTATGTAAATGTAAAGGCTGACTGCCCCCCCGACACGCCTTTCTTTGCCTCACTGAAGTCCTTGTCTTATGGTGATCATCTCGCCGTTCATATGCCCCAGTGGACCTCCGTGTGATGCCTACCTGCTCAGTTCAATGACAGGCACATGGCGTCAAGTAATATTTGATAAGTGCAGAAACAAATACCAAGTGCCTAGACAGCGAACATTCCAGATGGCTTACTAACTGAGCTGTTGGGAAATCTCTGACACTTTTAGATGAAAAAGAGCTGGAGGATGCTCTTTCTCAAGGATTTCCCAGGCCTTTGAACAGTTCTGTGCTCTGTAAATGTGTTGAGAATCGGTTTCTCCCGCTGATGCGCCACAGATGGCCACATGGTGGCGCTGGCGCTGCACCAGAGACACGGAGCTCAGGCTGCAGCCGAGGCTCTAGCCTCCCTCACTGTTTTTCAGCCCCCCCCCCCCCAGCCCTGTGCTTCCCCTCAGGACTTCCTTCCCATCCAGTCAAGCTTGATGCCAGGGCTCTTGCCAAGAAGCTGTCAGGCCAGAACTGGAGCTGGGGTACTGCCCACCTGAAGCTGGAATTTTCTTTGTTCTTCAACAGACTCAAAAAAAAAAAAAAAAAAAAAAAATCTCGACCACACTTTTAATGCTTTTAAATGCATGCTTTCCTAGTTTTGAGATGCAGGTATTTTTATTCTGCACTTGATTAGCCACTGCAAGTGACCCAGTGCTGCCTAAATAAAATCGCCTACAAGACAAATGCCCTGATATGTTTTTATGATCCTCACAGCTAGACCGTGGAAGGCCCTGTTCCCTATCCCTACCATAAGGCATGTGGACTTGTGCGTTCACACCTGACTGGAGAACAAGAAAGCAGAAATAAATTACTTGAAAATCACCTACTCACTCTAAATGACAGCTAAGCACAGAAACTAACAGCAGCTTTCAGAAGTGAAAATACTTTGAGGAAATTAGATCTGCCATTCTTTTCTCTACACGTGTTTGGTATACACATCTGTGCACGCACGTGTGTCTGTGTCGGGTGTGCCTGTCTGTGCATAAGGACTACCCTGTCATCTTTACGGTCCACCTTAATGTTTGAAACATGGGCTTTCACTATACCTAGAGCTCACTGATTGTCTGGGCAAACTGGCCACTGAGCTCTCAAAGCTACCACTTCTGGCATGATAACTCTACCATACCGAGCATTTATGTAGGTGCACCTACTCGGGCCCTCAAAAGCATCGTATCCAATAAGCCCTCTTCCTATCTCCCCTTTGCTTTTACTTAGCAAAGTCTTGTGTTGCTTAAGATGAAACAATCTGAAGTTATACTTACGTATGGCAACATTATTAATAATTTAAATCTAATAAATAAAATGCGTGTTCGTAGGTGAGCAGTCCTTTGAATCAGGACAAGCGTACATGACTAATGCAAGCTCTGTCACAAGACATGCAAGGAGAGAATTGTGAGTCCAAAATGTGTGAGAGCAGAAATAGTGTAGCTTTCTGTTGCCTTCGCAGCTTGTAGTATTTTCATAGACGAAAGGAGATAGCTTGGAGATGGGACCCAAGTTTAGACATAAAGTTTTGCAACCTCAGCCAGGATGTATGAGCTTTTGAAGCAGCACATCCTTGCCAAACCGGGGAATGTTATTGACCATCTTTTAAAAAAAGATTTATTTTATGTCTATGAGTCCACTGTAACTGTCTTCAGACACACCAGAAGAGGGCATCGGATCCCATTACAGATGGTTGCGAGCCACCATGTGGTTGCTGGGAATTGAACTCAGGACCTCTGGAAGAGCAGTCAGCACTCAGTAACCACTGAGCCATCTCTCCAGCCCCTGGCCATCATTTGTTAATGTTAATTTGCCCACTATATAGTATATCTGCAGATTGGTACCATGTGTGGATTTTAATTTTTCAGATCTCTGCGGTTGAGACTTCCTTCATACACTCACAGGTAGTTATGGGTCTTCTGTGACATGACCATCCAGGAACTGCGCTTTCTAAAAATCCATAAGTAAGCTTTTCATGTAATGTGGGTTTAAGTTTTCTGTTATTAAATGGGCTATTATATGGGTTGGAGAATTATCTTCTTCAGTCTGAGACTGTCACTTGGTGTTCCCTGTTGTTTCTTTGGATAAGCAGAAATTGAATTTAGATGAAAGCATCACTTACAGCTTCCTTCACATTACTGGCGCGTGTCTGTTTCTCCAGTCTGCCTTGTTGAAGAGCCTCTTTCTCCAGTTAGCAGCCTTGACTCAGAACTTCTACACTGGGTTGCGTTGAAAGTCAACTGATGGTGCGTGTTTTGTTCCAGTTTACCCCTGGCCCATTCTCACCATGTTGTGTGTGTAACTGTTCATCTTCAGGCTTGGATTAGATCACATGGATGCCCCCACTCTGTTCTTTGAAGAGATCCCTTTGACCTTATTCAGGAGTTGTGTTTCCCAAATAAGTTTCAAAGTTAACTTCACTGTTTCCAAAACACACACATGCACACACACACACACACACACACACACACACACACACATCGGGGCGGGGGAGAGATGATTGGATTTTTTTTTCCTATTGAATGGACTCTACTGGGCTTTAAACAGTTAATTTGTAAGATCTATTTCTTGTTAAGAAAGCTTCATTTTTCTAACTTTTGAAAATTTTCTCAAAATGTTCTTGTCTTTGAAAAATATTTAAAACTGTCTTAAACCAGATCAAAACTCATTTTGAAAATCTTGGAAACAATCCAGTCTATTTTGAGCCACTCTGCCTGGAAAAAAAGAAACTTCTTCCCTATGATTCAAGTCTGGGAAAGGATTTTTCTGACATTAGAAAAGTATATAATTATGATAAGTAAGTTTTTAACTTCAGAAATATTTTATATGCTTTTCAAAAAAACACTAATTCTCATGTTATTTAACTATTAGCTTTTTAAAAACTTCTGTGTAGATTCTATCTGATGGGAAAATAATCTCAATCATTAATTATATTCAAATCATTAAAAATTAAAATCAAAATTGGTGTTCACATCTTTCACTGCATAGTCATGACATGTGACTACAGAATCCCGAAAAACTTAGCCACACAGAAGAAAACAAGTGGCCCATTTCACTGTTGAAGTGATTTTAGTTGTAGGGTTTCAGTCTAGTTTGGTTTTTCTCTCTACGTGAGCCGCTTGAAACTCTTAATTATTGTGTTATATTTTGCTTAAAATCTTGTCCCACAGCAGAGTGCCGAGAGAGAGGCAGAGTCCTGTGTCAGCCACGTCTCCGGTCACTACCTGTGTCTCATAAGTCCTCCCACTTAATGGATAGGAGAGTCTGGAATGTAGTGCACAATGCTTATCTCTCCAAACCCAAATCTATAGAGCTCAGACTAAGGCACAGCTGCACACATCATCACAGTCATTTGCAAATAAACACAGCCTTCACTGTGCTTCAGAACCTGTCATATTTGAAGATGCTTGCCGCTGGGCTTGTCAGAGATCAACAGCAACAAATTAAGTAACATAAAATACAAAAATGCCATATCCTGCAGCACAATTACCATACTCTTTCCATTGCGAGGTGTATTTTCCACCTCACTATAGTATTCTGAAGTTAGGATATATACATAAATCTATACTACAACTGCACATAAATGTTTGTCGCTCAAATCAAAGCAGTTCATAACAGAGATGACCGTAGTGAAACCAAGAAAACAAGGCTTGTGAGAATAGACTTGTTTAGCATACCAGAAGCACACTGAAAAGAGAACAACTACATTATTTATTTAAAAATCCATAAAATGAATAATTCAAGATTATTAAATATGTCTGTGAAAATGGTCAGTGACACGTGGAATTATTTATACTATAAATGGCCACAAATAGGCAGTAAAACCTACAGACCATTTACACTCATGTGAATGTTCTCTCTCACACTGGCTAAGAATTCAAGATTTAGCTTGGACTGTAAATTTTTCCCTCTTTGGAACCTCAGAGTCTGCAGGCCATCTGACATTCAGACTCTCCCTGTGAAGATCTAGAAGGAGCTATTTGGGGATTTTTCTAGTTCTTTGATATGATTTTGCTTTTATTTAGAGCATAGAATAAGATTGTCTGTTTTAGCTAAGGAAAAGTAAAATAACATAAATAATACTTTTTTCTTTCTATAAACTCCGACTTCCTACTTCCTGAATAAGACCTCAAGTTTATATTTATAAAAAAGAAATAAACATATCTACTTTTTACTTTTATTTTAGTAAAACAAAACTCAATGCCCACTCCACCCAGATCAGTCAACTTGAATAGCCCCAGGGACTTATGGGAGAGGAAAGTGGAATAAAATGTGAATCTTCTTACATCTGACTGTGTGATTCATAATTACTCTTCAGTGACCTTTGCCAGGACAAAGTAATTCACAAAGCAAAGCACAGGATGAAAATGCAGAACCCCAAATTGAAGACTGTTTAAATCAAAAGATTTACTGTGTTTTCTTTTCAATAAAATGCTGCTGTATCTTTTACTATGAATATTTACTCTCTCTCTCTCTCTCTCTCTCTCTCTCTGTGTGTGTGTGTGTGTGTGTGTGTGTGTGTGTGTGTGTATGCATGTACATGCACTCTTATGCACTTATATGTGTGTACATGGAGGGGGAGAGGTGTTTGCCACAAAGCCCATGTGGACATCACAACTTCGTGGAGTCATTTCTTTCCTTTTACCTTCAGTTGAGCTATGGGGATTGAACTCAAATCCTCAGGTTTGCACAGTCAGTACCTTCATTCTGCTGAGCCATATTGCCGACCGATGTCCCTGTCTCTTACCGATAACTAGCAAAGAGCTGAAAAAGGAGACAGAGAAATTAATTTAATTCTTCTTGAAGGAAATGTTTTTATTTCCTTGTGGCATTAATAAAGAGAAGTGTTTAAAGTAAAGCAAATAAATGCATATATTTACCAGAAAATGTGGAGTCCTGTTTTTAATAATTACTAAGAGTTTCAGCAATTTAACTGCATTGTATTAAATCAGCAGGAATCACTCTAAGTATCAGACCATGTGCAATGGCCCAACCCCTATACTCTACAAGGTGGTCGTGACACCTGTCTTGTATTATACCATGTTCCTTGACTATTATTCAACAGCCTCATAAGTAAGGTACCTTTCTTAGATCTCCCTCCCTTCAGTATTATTCTGAGCAAACCCTATAAGAAATAGAGTTGGTCTTCTTACCTCCCTACTTATCCCTCCAATTAAACTCCTAAAAAGCCACATCTAAGTTCAAACATGAATCTTAAGGTTCTTCTTGATATGGTCTTGATTAGTCACCTCCTTTTCTTCCCATTGCTGTGTCACAGGCTATGCTAACCCCCAAATCAATGGATAAATGTCATCCATTTTTACTATCATGGGTTCAATCCCCAAACAACCAAAGACATGAAGGCAAGGTTGGGCAATGCTCTTCACCAAGATTTTTGTATGTTGGTGATGGTCTGTCCTTTAAGAGTGACATAATGTCAGTTTCTCAGAGCATCAGATTCAAAGGTCAGACATGGAAGATGCTTACATGTTGGAACTATGAAGTCACTTTCAATGCCATTATTTCTAACAGTGCTATTCTAGTGACTCTAAATGTCCTGAAGTGTGGGTATTTATTCATCCATGTCACCTTTGTTTTGTGATACTTGGAAGAGATTGTGATTGTACACATGTATGTTTGTCTTTTGGACAGGTGTAGAAAGGTCCCAGAAAGATACATGGGACCTGACATTCAAGCAGAAGACAAATGTGTTTACAAGGAAGTTTTAGCATAGTCCACGGCAAACATGTATCAAGTCAAGTACATGTATGTATATATCATATCATAATGCCAATCGTTATTAAATTTAAACATTTCTATTATTCGATAAATAGAAAACCTGTGACTCTATAAGTAAAAGGAATTCAATGTAGGACTTAGTTTATATGATAGGATTTGGATCAAAGTTTCTTTATTTCTAAAACTCTATTCCTACCACAACGTGGTGGTGCCCCACCCTATATATTCTGAAAACGATGATATAATTCAAGTATGAACAAGTGGCCATACAGTTTTACCTGGGATTAACTACCAGACTGGAAGAAAGTAAAAAGTGATTTGTCTGATGAGCCAGGAGCATGATGGCCCATGCCAATGAATGTCAGATTTTAGAATTTTGATAAGGATCATATTGTAAGGGATTGTAACACATGGAAACAGAAAGTTAGACAAAAGACCATATCATGAACTCTGTTGACCATTTGAAGGTGTTGGGCTTTGCTCAGTGAATGGTTTAGGGTCACTGGTGAGAGTTAAATGGGAAATTATGGATCAGGTCCGATTTTAAATTAAGATTTAGATTTCTTTAAAGAGCCAATGTGGAGAACACATCCTAGAAGAAAGAGACCAGAATCAAGAACGTTGTAGCAAATGTTTTGAAAAAACGAAGGAGCATGGAAAAGTAAGTGCTGTTCTGTACAGTACAGAGTGCTAAGGGGATTGTGGGAAAATCAGTTGTGATTTTGTAGATGTCTCTGATACGATGAATTACCATAGGTATCTAGGGGTTCCTGACCAAACTATTTGAGCCAATGCCTCTTGAATTCAGGTATCCACTAAGATATACAAAGTGACAAATCTAAAAAGATGGCCCTTAAACATTTTCTTCTGTTGTGATTTTCCATTTCAGAAGCCACTCTTACAGGTTTCCTGTGTATTTTTCTTCATGACTGTCTTTTGTGGAGAGACACCATGAGGAAGACAAGCCTTACAAAGATAAACATTTAGTTGGGGCTGGCTTACAGCTTTCAGTCCATTATCATCATAGCAGGAAGCATGACTTTGTCCAGGTAAATATGGTGCTGGAGAAGGAGCTGGAAGTTCTGCGTCTTGATTCTAAGACAGCCAGGAGGAGACTGTCTTCTCTAGGCAACTCTAAAGAGGTTCTCTTCTGCGCTGAATGGAGCCTAAGCATAAGCCCTCAAAGTTTACCCTCACAGCCTTACCTCACAGTGACACATTTGCTGCAAAAAAGCTACTCCAATCAGGCCACACCTCTTAATAGTGCCACATCCCACAGGCCAGCCAGCATATTCAAACCACCACAGTAGCTAATGTAAGCTTTGATCTCTGTTGAGGTTTAGTCTGTTGCTGTGTTGTAATGCTAAATACTGACCCGCAAGATCTAATTACCTCATGTTCAGCAAGTGATGCTACGAAGCCTAGTTCCTTGATTTAAAACAGTTGATTGAATAAAGATGTTTGTAGCCTATAGCTGGGTAGAAGAGAGGTAGGTGGAGGTTTGGTTCTTAGGGTTGAGCTCTGAGGCGAGACCATGAGGAGCAGAGCAGATAGTGAAGAGACAGGGAAGATGCCATGGGGTAGATGGGCCATGAGAACTGGCTATGGGTGCTGGTCAGTCAGAGGAAGAGCTGCCCAGGGAGAGCATGGCACATTATATCCCAGGGTTACTGATAGGAAAGTAGGCATAAGAGCTTAGAGGGCTGATATCTGCCCAGGTCTATTATTATTAAAGTTTACTATAAATATAAAGGTTTGTGTCTTTTATCTGGGAACTAAACGATCCTGGTAGGGTAGAAACCTCCAATTTCTAATACAATAACCCCTCTTCCCTAAAGGACTTTGTATAGACTCCCAGGACGAGCTCAGTAATTGATCATACATTTTGGATTCTTTCTTCTACGTTAAAAAGTCAGTGCTATACCAGGTAATATGACCCAGAACACATGTACAGGGGAAGCCCTTGCCTGACTTAGCTCTCCTCAGACATAAACATTTCCGTAAGTACTTTTAGCTGATTCCTTTTGAAGCAGGGGGACAGAAAACCAAGCCCTGTATTCAAAATGAAGAAAATAAATATCTCAGAGGGATTCCGATCTTGACACTTAACAGTTAGAGACAGAACCAAGGCAATGGACTCAAGAAAATGGACTCACTGATCACCTCCAACCTCCTCCTCTCTCGGTCTTCAGTCATCAGTCACAAAAAGACCTGAAGTGCCCTGTAACAGAGAGCCTTTTTAGAAAGTAAGGAATCTATGACTTTTGGAAAATGCTCGTACTAAGGCCTAAGCCAGTTTCTATCAGATGAAGATCCGTGTGCGGTCTTTTGAGCACCTCCTGTCTCTGCCATTCTTTACACTGTGTGTGATTGCATTCGGGCACCTCACACAGTGCAGTGGATCTGCTCATTGCTCCTTTGCCTGCGATCAGCACAATTGGCTACACTGGTTAGAAACCCAACCAAGAGACTAGGCTTCGAAATTGGTATTGAAGCTTTGGCGGCAGACTCACTGACAAGGCTACTGAACGCAAAACTGAAACAAAGCACGGCTTGTTCTGTTTGTTTGTTTGTTTGTTTGTTCATTTCAAGCACTAATTTCTAATGGCAGAGACAGATGTTTCTTAAATGTCAAGAGATTTGCAAAGCACGATGTCCTACCACTTTACAGTAATTGCTTTACTAATATTGCATGTGTTTATGGCTTCTGTCTTCTGGCTGTGTCACGTCTTACATGAAATGACTTCAGGTCCTGTGATGATTAGCATATCAGCTCGACCTCAGATATCCTTCAGGTCACAGGTCCAGCTTTGCACCTGCCTATACGGTGCATCAGTTCATAGGAAGCTTCACCTTGCTCTCTTTTCTTTTGCTGCATGCAGAAACCTGTGCGAGCCCTGGAACACTATTAGAGACATCAGTGTGTACCTGCAAAGGAACTTTTTTTTTCCAACTTTATTAACTTGAGTATTTCTTATTTACATTTCGATTGTCATTCCCCTTCCCAGTTTCTGGGCCAACATCCCCCTAACCCCTCCCCTTCTATATGGGTGTTCCCCTCCCCATCTTCCCCCCATTACCTCCCTCCTCCCAAAAATCACGTTCACTGGGGGTTCAGTCTTGGCAGGACCAAGGGCTTCCCCGTCCACTGGTGCTCTTACTAGAATATACATTGCTACCTATGAGGTCTGAGTCCAGGGTCAGTCCATGTATAGTCTTTAGGTAGTGGCTTAGTCCCTGGAAGCTGTGGTTGCTTGGCATTGTTGTTCATAAGGGGTCTCGAGCCCCTTCGAGCTCTTCCAGTTCTGTCTCTGATTCCTTCAACGGGGGTCCTATTCTCAGTTCAGTGGTTTGCTGCTGGCATTCGCCTTTGTATTTGCTGTATTCTGGCTGTGTCTCTCAGGAGAGATCTACATCCAGTTCCTGTCGGCCTGCACTTCTTTGCTTCATCCATTTTATCTAGTTTGGTGGCTGTATATGTATGGGCCACATGTGGGGCAGGCTCTGAATGTGTGTTCCTTCTGCCTCTGTTCTAAACTTTGCCTCCCTATTCCCTGCCAAGGGTATTCTTGTTCCCCTTTTAAAGAAGGAGTGAAGCATTCGCATTTTGGTCATCCTTCTTGAGTTTCATGTGTTCTGTACGTCTAGGGTAATTCGAGCATTTGGGTTAATAGCCACTTATCAATGAGTGCATACCATGTGTGTTTTTCTGTGATTGGGTTACCTCACTCAGGATGATATTTTCCAGTTCCATCCATTTGCCTATGAATTTCATAAAGTCATTGTTTTTAATAGCTGAGTAATATCCCATTGTGGAGATGTACCATTGAGATTTCACCTCACACCAGTGAGAATGGCTAAGATCAAAAGCTCAGGTGACAGCAAATGCTGTCGAGGATGCGGAGAAAGAGGAACACTCCTCCATTGTTGGTGGGATTGCAGACTGGTACAACCATTCTGGAAACCAGTCTGGAGGTTCCTCAGAAAATTGGACATTGAACTGCCTGAGGATCCAGCTATACCTCTCTTGGGCATATACCCAAAAGATGCCCCAACATATAAAAAAGACACGTGCTCCACTATGTTCATCGCAGCCTTATTTATAATAGCCAGAAGCTGGAAAGAACCCAGATGCCCTTCAACAGAGGAATGGATACAGGAACTTTTAGCTTAGAATAAGTACTCAGTTATACAGGCCTCCCTGGGACAGAAAAGACCATTTCTAATAGACACACACTGACACTGGAACCCAGTATCTCAGAAAGACCGAGTCTTTCTTCCAGTTATTTGCAATTGACCTAACCTAAACAAATAATCCTGTTCTTGGCCTTTGGCTTATTTCACACCGAAAAGTGTGGATGGTGTCTTAATTGTCTCGAATATGCCACTAAAGATGAGAAGCTACTAAGAAAATAAGTGAAAAAGAAAAGCTACACCGAGGGCTTCTGAAAGGTCTGTTAGTACCTTAGGTGTGACTCATGTGTCCTTCTGTCCCTTCCCCAGCCTCCCAAAGTGACTTTCGTCTTGACCACACGGTCTGTTCCAAGGCTATGCCTGTTACGTGCCTGCTTCCTGTCCCCTCCTGAGTGAGGAGTGGACAGTGGGTTCTGACAGTTTGTGGTCAACATCAAGATTGCCATTTGCTTTCAAGAATGGCTCTGGTGTTCAGTGCAGGCCTCACCCAGCCACCAACTCTCAGAGTTAATGTGGGAAAACCTGAAAACCTTGCACAAAGTGGACTCTCGGGTCTTTTCTGAATACCCGTGGGATTCACTACTGAAACCAGTGAGCAGCTGGGGGTGGGGGAAGCATTATGCATTCGGTGTTCTGTGCCATATTGGGATCAGTCAAATTCCTTCATGCAAGCACACTTCAGGTGGAGGCTCCCATACTTGACTAGTACCAAAATAAATAAATAAATAAATATAAAAGAAAAAAAAGACTTTCTTTAATCTGTGTTGCTAGGAGACAGCCTACTCAATATTTAATTTTAATCTGACATATCACATCTTTTCATGCCAAGAAATAGCCTGGCAGTAATGCATAATTCATCGCAGTGGACAAACTGATCTCAGTTCTGGAGGCCATGTTCGTAGGATCTGTGGGGCTGCAGCTGGCCTTCCAAGAGTAGGTTGAAGTCAGCTGGTGTAAATGATTCGTGCGTTTTAAAAGTTATTTAGTGGAAAGGGGAAAGTAGAAAATAATGCAAATAAATATAGAGATTTGGAAGGAAGCCTTTCACGAGGATGATGACCGCCGGTCAGAGTTCCTTCTTGGGCTCTCTTCAGCTCAGCCCTCAGCTGGCCATTTTTTACCTCTGTGCGGTGATAGCTAGAATAACAAAAAAGGAAGAATCAGGTCTGAGAGCATTTTCCTAAACCCTGATTTGGTTTGCAAATGTGAAATCCAGCCAATATTTCATTTTAATCCTTATAAAAATATCAGATTAAAAAAAAAACACTTGAGCCCATGTCAAGGATGATAAATCTACAGGTACCTGCTTATATCCAGAATCAATATTCCTCCCTCCCTAAAATCAAATCTAAGTCCTCTTCTTAAAGAAGGCTTCAATGTCACTTTACTAATAAATTTTAAAACAAAACAAAATAACAACAACAAAAAAAACATTTTTAAAAAGCCTAGAAAAAATGTCTGTGGAAATGACACTGTGGACTTAGGCTGGCACACCTGGCTGGTAAGCAGAGACTTCACAAAGGCCAGGTTAACGCATACCATTATTACAGCATTTCCATCCCCTTCAGTTACTGAGCTCACAGTCAAGCTAGCACAGGAACATGCTACACCGTTGAGCGACTCTGCTCACGGCATTTCTCCAGATTTTGTTTCATCTAAAATATTGTATACGGAGAGAAGCCAAGGTGGAGTCTGCGTATTCACAACATCCGGGATTGCTTTGACAGCTCTGGGACTCTTCAGAAGCAAAGTCGAGTATACATTCATTTCTTCTCCCTCCTGATGTTGTTGTTGTTGTTGTTTGTTGTTGTTGTGTCAAACCAGTCTCCAATACTTTACATCTCCCTATGGTTCACTGTGGTTCTTTCTTTTTGGAGCAAGGAATCTTCCTGGGGCACACAGTTTCTTTATCTTCCCTCTGGCACCCAGAGTGAAATGTGTTTCCTTTATGAAAACACGAGATTAAAAAAAAGAAAGGAGGAGAAGAAAAAAGTAACTCGTGGATATTTTCAATGTAATTTTTCGTTTTCTCCAGTGCCATGATGTGCAATTCTCAAGAATATTATGTTTCTTGGCTGATTCGTAGTCTCTTTCATTAAAACCACAGGACGTAGCCGCTGGGCACAGAAGCTAAATGTCACGCATTCAGTGCCCTGCTCCTTGGCAGAGAACTCTGGCAACATGATTTTTTCGTCCTTTCTTTTCGCTACCTTCCCTCTTTTATTGTGCATTTTCAACAAAAGTTAGGCAGTAATAACTACTACATTTACACACCACAGTTAATGATCGTAATAGTGTAAGGTAAGAGGATAAATGCTCACTAACACACAAAAGTACAGTGTTACTCTTTATTGAAGAGAAAAAAATAATTTCAGCAGTTAATGAAAACATGGATACTTTTTGACAGAATTACATAGGGAAGAAAATGACTTGTAAGACTCCTGGGGACAAAATTAAGTGGGTGTGTGTGTTTAATCCTTTCAAGATTTCGCCTAATAGTTATGCACTGCCTCCTTACTTGACTCCTGCCCAAGTCTGACGAGGCACCCCCAGCTCTGTCTAACCTTCCCATAGCTAATTTGAGTTTCTCTTCCCAAGATGCACTGCCAGTTAGGAAAGATGGTTAATAATGCCTTCCTAGGAAATTTTAGATTTTGTCCCCTGGGGTTAATAATTGAGAGAATAATAGCCATTTGGGTGAAGAGGAAGGAGGGCTTGTAGTTAAGAACAGAATAAGGAAAACAGAACACCAGAAAATACTTCATCTTTTATTACTAACACTTTCTTTTTATGTCTTTTGATATGGAACTATCATATCAACTTACTGACATAAAGTAAACGTTAGCATATATGAACTAATTATATATGCTAACATATATATGTGCTGATGTTTGTTTGTTCCATATATATACATATACACACATATATATTATATATATATAATATACACACACACATATATATATATATATATATATATATATGGCTTTCTGTGACTACTTTCTTATTAATCTAGGCATTGACAAAGAACTTTCCCAGAAATAGGTAGAGTATATTCCCTCAAGGAAAAGGCTATCATCATCTACAGGGAATTAATCTATCCAACCTTAGATGAGTTAAATAATCATAGTTAAATACATTAGGAAGTAATTTAATAAGATTAGTAGATGAGGAGCAGAGCGAGGCCCTGAGGCTCTCTGATGAAAAAAGTGCCACAAAATAAAGAACGCTGTAGAGATGATTAACATAGGAGGGCAGTTAACTTTACAGCTCTCCCAATTGGAGGTGAGTCACCTAACCCCTCTGGCTCTGGGAACCCATAAAGAACAGGGCTGGGCACGGTAGGTACAAATTGAATTACTTTATTTGGGTTGCATCTTAAACCCGTGATTGTAAAATATAGTAGAAAACAAGAATGTATATAGTTCACCTCAAAAGTTCTTGGCGACATACACATCAGTCGCTTAGATTTTTAGCAGATCCGTTGTACAAGAATGTGGATTCTAAGTCTATAGAATCTGAGTATTTCCCTGAGAAATCAGGAAGACACTGAAACATCAGGCAATCGGGAAAGAGTAAGAAAGAGGAAGTATTAAGGAGTGATGCCACTTAGAAGCAGGAGTAAAACAAAACTAATACAGCAGAAAGTTTCCTGGAGGTGAATGGGGGTGATAATGCCTAAGGAAGTTAAGAGAAGCCTAGAGCAGGTCTGGGCAGAAAAAGGCATTGAACCTCAGTGCAGCTCTGAACCTCCTGAGTCAAAGCCAGAGGTACAGAAAGAGTGGGGGACAGAAAGAGTGGGGGGGACAGAAAGAGTGGGGGAGCATCGGAGAAGCTCAAGCAGCCTCCAGGAGCTGCAGGCCGAAGAGTGATAATAAGCCAGGCCCTGGAAACATGGGCAAGTCCTACAGTACCGCCATCCTCAGCTACCGGCTGACTCGGGTCTGCTCAGAGAGAAGGCAGCTTTGAATGAAAAGCATGGAGGACCCTGGATAGGCCAGATGGCCATCCTCCTTGAAATTGAGTGACGAGTGTCTCTTTGCCATCTCCTGCAGTTTCCTTCCTGCTAGATGCTGTTTTAAAAGAACTGAACTCAGCTATGGATGGCTCATCTGTATCAACCTCCCATCATCAGAGGCTCAGAAAAGCCCATGGAAGACCGGGAGGAGAGAATATAAGAGCTGGTAGACTGGGGGGAAAGCTGAATTCAGGCTACTGGGTAGGGCATGGATGCAGCATCCATCAGCTCACAGTGGCGGAGGTTACTTACAAGCCTTGCACTAAACCGGCCAGTCAACATCCCGCAAAGGGTAAGGGAGGGACTCCCAAGGCCCTTCCCCTACTGTAGGTGTTTAAGGTTGTTGGTGGCTGTCTCAATCACTTTCCTTTGGTTAAGTGGCAGGTTCATATCTCAGCACAGATAAGCAGCACTTAGCTGGTAGTATTAAGAATAGATAAAGAGAATATGAAGCTTGGTGGGAGATGTAATGGAGACACTAGAGGAGTTAGAAAGAGACAGATATGATCGATATATAAAGTATAAATACGTGAAACTTACAAAGAATACAGATAGTATTTGAAAACACGTGTAAAGCCAGAAAGTAAACAAAATGAAAATGAAACAAAATGAAAATCCCAGGAGATGGGAAGGCGCTATTAATAAAGAGTTGCAGAGCCCGGGGCGGGAGCACATGAGAGAGCAGGATCAGGAACACCAAAACAAGGCTGTGGAAAGCTCTCAATAGCCAGTCAAGGAAATGGTTCAAGCCAGCAAGCAGATGAAAAGCTTAGGAACTTAGAACTAAAGATTTATGGTTGTGATTTCCCAAAAGAGTAAAGAGCCAAATGCATAAGAGTAGAAACAAGGTTGGGTAGAAGCAAGAGAAGCAAAAACTCTAGGCAAGGCCTCTGTGGGGATCAGTTCACTCCAGATGGGCGCCATCATTTGAACACCCCGTGTTGCAGAACGCACAGGAATTCCAAAGAAGGCCTGACCGAGATAAAAGAGTATTTTGAAAGTAAAGAAATAAATACTAGAGCTTTGCTCCACCTAGAAAGAAAAACCTAATGTATTTTTACATGTCTGAACCTTATATGTAAATGTAGAACAGACACAAGGTGATTAAAAATTAAAGAGTACATTAGTAGAATTAATTTTAATAATACATTTCAATTAACTCAATATATGGAAAATGCAACATGTAGTCAATATAAATAATAAAAGAGGTTTTTAAGTGTTCTAAGTCTTCAAATTTTGATGTATGTCTTATTTCAAAATAACTCAATTTGGATGCTAATTTTTCGTTCCAAATACTTAATCTCCAGTTTGCTTCTTAAAACATACACTATCAAAAGAAGATTCACACACTCAAGTTGTTTCCAATATAGGAAAGGGGTTATTTCTTTTCTGTAAAGTGACTCAAGTCCTAAAAGATATATTTCCTTTAACATTCGACTGTATGCTGACAACACTGGCTCATTCTCTGACTCCCCTCTCTCTGTTTCTTTCTGTCTCTCTGTCTCTCTGTCTCTCTATCTCGTGTGTGTGTGTGTGTGTGTGTGTGTGTGTGTGTGTGTGTGTGTGTGGTGTGTGTGTGTGGTGTGTGTGGTGTGTGTGTGTGGTGTGTGTGTGGTGTGTGTGTGGTGTGTGTGTGTGTGTGGTGTGTGTGTGTGTATGTAGAGACAGAGACATATGTAGATAGTTATAATTCTTTAGTTATAATCACACGATATATAGTTATCTAGTTACACACACTTAATATATATGTGTGTATATAGTTATTTCATTACACACACACACACACACTGCTGAGTAGCAGTTTCATTAAAGATTAAAATATTAAATCTTGGAGAGAAGCTCATTAAAACACGGGATGCTTACCACATTCATAACAAGCTGATCAAGGGGAAGATGAAGCATTTCATCCTACAGGGAGGTTCCTTAAACTCAGAAAGTAAACAATTAAAAATAGCTTCAGAAGTCCCTCAAACTGACCAGATTCATTAGGGCCCCCCATTTCCCCAAGAACGTATAAGCAGTAAGAACTGTGTAGGACACGCCCAGAAAGCTGAGCAGCCAGGAAGAGAATCAGTTGACCTGAGCCACCTGGAAAGAACACTCTCCAACCTGTAGATCAGCCTACAAGCTGCACAGTGCACTCCAGCCTTCTAGCTTTCTGAGCTTTTACCCATGCCGGGGAGGCCTTTAGTGATGCAGGTCTTTTTCATTCACTTCTGAATCTGTACAAACCCTATACCCATATTCCTATAAGCTACCACAATAAAACTCCTTAGTTCACAAAGTCAGACTTTGGTGGTGTTTGTAGTTTGGTCTATCATAGATTGCCTATCTGGATATAATAGCTGTTTTTTTCCACATTTCTCCAGAAAGTCTGTCGTGAAACACATACATCTCTACAAAGAATTTAAATGGAGTCATTCCCTATAAGAAGTGAAAATGCTCCAACCACAAGACAGGGGCACTACAGGATAACAAAAAGCCTCATGACACAAATGCGTTTTCTCTTGTGGAGTTGTCGGCATGAGTTCTCCTATATCCCCAATACTCTTGCCAATAGAATTGGTTATGCCCCAGAACTTGATGGTAAGACACCACATATTTGAGCTATAAAACACAGATAAATCAAACTTGTCCTGGCATAAATGTTTCATCCCTACTGGCTTTCTTTTATAACTCTGGTTCTATGCCCACCATCACAATAAAAATCATTAGCTTTACCAAGATATCAACCCTGCAGTCTATTGACTGGCTTGGCAAAACATGCCCATTGGTGTAATCGTGGCATGAACATTATGAAAATAAACAGCCACTTTCTGATTGGATTTAATTCCCTCTCTACAAAATGAAGCCCATACCTGGTACCATTATCAAGCCAAGAACGTATGACTAGACAAGTCATAGACCCTATGGAAGAGACTAAGACTATTATTCTGCTAGATGGACAGACTAGTAAATTAACTGTTAATCATTTATTGCTGTTACAGCCATAGATGATTGCATCTTTCAAGCATTAAAAGAGAAGCTTTTATTTGCAGTGGATATTATTAACAAAGCTCCACAATTTGTCAAAATGCAGATACCAAGAGACTATAGAATGTTCAACCCTAAATGGGATATCTACCTCCCACGCCCCTCCCCCGGAGAGTCAGGGGTTTCTGAGGAGAGGATAAGCAGAATGATTGTAAGAGCCATAAACAGTAGAGTACAAGAAAAGATGTGTTTTCTGGACACAGCATAACATTTGCATATATGAGCTCACAACACTTGGGAAATTATGCAGATGGCCTGTGTAGGCTCAGTTCAGACAAAAATCTCAGCATGGAAAAGGGAAGTAGGCATGATGTCTAACTCCTAGATGAATAAGTATTGTCAATTGATAGCTTCCAAGAGAGAAAGAATCAATTTTCTTTAACAGTTGAGGCACTAATAGCTCAATCATGCTCCTTCAGTGGAAGGCCACACATCTAAGACTACATGAGCAGCATATAGAATGAACCTGATGTATTTAAAAAGAAGAGGACGGAAGCTGGGTAAGTAGGAAAGGGAAGATAAGTTAGAGGGTAGTTGGGAGAGGTAGTGAATATCGCCAAAACACATGGCATGAAATTCTCAAAGAATAAAAATATTCTAAAATAGTGTAGGACTTTGAGTAAAGGAGCTGGCTGTCCTTCATAGAAGTAGCCATCACTGATAAAGTGGAGGCCAGAGTACAATAAATGACTGGCTTTCCCAATGAAGACATCATCTCCTAGCCAGACTCCAGATATAAGCCAAAATGCCAGTCCCTAGGCCTCCAAACTGGAATTGCATCCTACAGACGCTGCCATTGCAAATGCCCAGACATCAGCTATGTCCTTACTGGCTTTATTTTTCTGGAGCATACAGATTTATGCTACATCTCACACTATCCACAGTGAACAAACCTCACTGAACTCTCCATTACTCGTCATCCTATGTGATTAAAGTAGGGACTGTAAGAATGTCCAGGGCTTTGGCTTCCTTTCTGTGGACCTCTATTCACTTACCTCAGAACCTGACCTTTCATCATCCACCAAAGGGTGTATATTCAAGTCTTCCTAAAAAGGAGTGTTACAAAGCACATAGTACCAATAATGTTCTTGCTGAATAAAATAAAAGAGTGTTTTCTTTTTATAAGAAATTGTAAAAAACAATGTTCCTCACAGCGGGTAAAATGTTCCATGTAGAAATTGAAACACTGGCGTTATCGGTTGCCTGCACTTTGTCAGGGCACTGCAGTCACATGACATACAGAGTTGGACATTGAAGTCGAGATCAATCATGAGCTGTGATGGGCATCACTGTGTTTTCCAAAAATACCTACAACCTAAGACATTACATCTCTCATGAATACAAATGAACATACAGGACAGCGTTTCATTTACTGGGGAAGTTTTGCTGTTTTACATAAATATTTTATATATTTGTGAAAATGTGTTTTCAAAATCAAAATTCAGTAAAATGACTTAGAACACTACAGTGTTTATTTTGTTTTGTAATGGGACAAGGTCTCCTACGTGTCAAGATGGCTTCTAATTTGCTATGTAGCTGAGACTCTTAAATGTCTACCTTGTCCTTCGCCTAACATACCTGTTAGGACTGCTTTCTTTTAGAGTCCAATATTTCTGAGCTTCACTCAGGGTCTAATGTCCACCTTTTTATGTCACGTAGCTTTCCCTGAAACCATGTACCTGGGGCTTTGTTTCAGACTGGAGAGATCTAAATGTACGGTGGTGGTCGCTGTTTGCCCTCTTCCCTCTATCAAAAGTTTTGAAAGTGAAGTTTGCCCATTCACTTATCGTCAGTCCAATAGAGTTACCCGAACTTTGAGCCGAATGCATTGGGAAAAATGGAAGTAAGAAAAAACAAAACAAATAAGCATACAACAATAAAACCCTTTGTTTGGTAAGGTGCTGTCAGTTTTAGAAGTTTTGATTGAATCAAAATATAAACTTGTCCTCCATGTTTGGAAATTTGATTGAGATCCATTTTCTTCTTTCAAGCCCTACTGAGTCTCAGTCTTTCCAGTTATCAATCCACACACAGAAACATTTTAGGATTTTTAGATGCAATAGGAGCAAGGATTGTATATATAGACATAAAAGTCAGTGGAATGTGGGCATGGTGTCAAACAGTTCTGGAATCCCAGCATCTGGGAGACTGAGGCAGGAGGATTGCTGTGAGTGGGAGAACACCTATAGCTACATAGTAAATTCTAGGCCAGCCTGGCATACCAAATGAGATATGTTTGCAAACACGAACAAAAACAAAATTTCACAAAACAAAATTTAAAGCCCAGTGGAGAGAGCTTGGAAGCCGCCATCCTGGAACTCAGCTGAAGCCTGTGCAGTAAAGCCTATTTCAGATCTACTGTTGAACGGAAAAATTTCTCTTCTCATTCAAAGCCCTACCCTAACAGTTAGTTCCCCATTCAGTGTGTCCCTCACACTGGCAGAACCCTGTCCTGGCAGACGTCTTTTATCTAGAAAGCTGCTGGTGTTCAGAGCTCATTTTATTCTCTGACAAAGGGTGGTTCTTGGAAGTCAAGCATGCTGCGGTGTGAAGGGACAGCATGTCCCCAAACTTTAACAAAGGCTTCCCTAGAACCCAGCTCGTGCAGCCATCTACTTCTTTTAACAGGGTTGCAGTTTTCAGGATTTCCTCTTTCCAAATGTCAACATTTGGTGTTCTACTCTTTTGGGATTGTGATCATCAGGAGTTTGATCTTTAGAGATTTTATACTTTAGGGATTTGACTGTTTTAGGATTTCAACATCTGAGATTAGGGCAGATTGCATATCCTTCAGGGTTCTGGTTGGCAGGGTGTGATCTGGCAGAAGGTTGCTTGTTTGTGTCCCACCTTTGATCCTCTTCCTGGCTCTCTGCATTGCTGCTGAAATATGGGTGGGTGGGGGATCATGAACCTTAGGCTTGCACACCACCCCAGCAAGAACATTTGTTATTTATGAATAATCTGCATTTCTAGGTTGCATCAAAATACTTAATTTTCTCATTGTAAAAGTGAATATAACAATTTTCCTACATTTCCTCTCTTGAAAATCCCTGGTGATGTTCCCTTCATGAGGTCCTTAATGGTTAGGCCCCTCCTAAAGAAGGGAAGACTCTTGGACTGTTAGGGACATATCCCTGCCATCCACTAGACATGGATGTGGCAGCATCTAAGCAGTGTGAACAATGACTTCCATGCCAGTCCTAGACACCTAAGATGAACACAGCCACTGATAACCAATGTGTAGAAAACACATTTGCACAGTTGTACACATCACTGGGAGCTCCTCATTAACTAATGCAGCATTCCCAATTAGCAAGAGAGGAGATCTCCCCCCGGGAAGGTCTACCAGCGCAGGTTGATGGGCTGGGAGGTCTTTGCGGGAGTCTATGCCCACTCTTCTCTTTTCTGTCCAAGTTATTTCTCATGAACGGTGGTGCTCTACTAGTTCGTAGGAGTTTCCTTCTCAAAGATGTTATAGAAAAGCAGAATAAGAGAAAAAAACAAAATTCCTTTTTGGGGGGAGCGAAACCTCAGTAACTCTAACCTGATCTTGATGAATTTTTTTCCCTTAAAGCTGGTTGGAAAAAAAAAAGGAATCATGACCTCAAGAGGATGTAGAATATCATGCAATATCCCAGGAAACAGATTTCAGGTTCTCTAGGAACAAATGTAACTTAGAAGGAAAAAGCCAATCTCTATCACCTTAAGCACATTGTGCCCGCAGACACCTGGGCGCTGAGACCACACCCCGTAAGTCCTTGTGGAGCTACAGCAAGAAGTTCTGAGGCTGCATAGAGGTTGGGAAGATAAGAGCAGAGATGTGAATCTATTGATACAAAACTTTCCCTAGACTCAGGTGTTGTCCAGTCCATCCTTTAACATATCATTTAACATAACAATGACATAACATAACATAACATAACATAACATAACATAACATAACATAACATAACATAACAACATAACAAAACAAAACATTTGTTGCAGATCTTGGCTTTGGACATAGTTACTTTTCAGGCTGACAATCTGAAATTTATGTTACAACTTGTACCAATGGTACAACATGTTTGGTCTTAATACATCTTTTATATATATATATATATATATATATATATATATATATATATATATAATTTTTCCTTTTTATTTACATTTCAAATGTTATTCCCTATCCAGGTTTCCTGTCCATAAACCCCCTATACCATTCCCCTCCCCTTCTTCTATAAGGGTATTTCCCTCCCCATTCACCCCCATTCCTTTCCCCCTCTGACATTTCCCTACACTGGGGGTCCAACCTTGGCAGGACCAAGAGCCTCTCCTTCCATTAGTGCCTCAACAAGGCCATCCTCTGCTACATACGCAGTTGGAACCATGGGTCAGTCCATGTACAGTCTTTAGGTAGTGGTTTAGTCCCTGGAAGCTCTGGTTGGTTGGCATTGTTGTTCTTATGGGGTTGCAAGCTCCTTCAACTCTTTCAATCCTTTTTCTAACTCCTCCAACGGGGGTCCTGTTCTCAGTTCAGTGGTTTGCTGCTAGCATTCACCTCTGTATTTGACATGCTTTGGCCATGTCTCTCAGAAAATATCTATATCTGGTTCCTGTCAGCATGCACTTCTCTAAATGAGCCATTCCTTCAGTCTCTGCTCTAAACTTTGCCTCCATATCCTCTCCTATGGATATTTTTGTTCCTCTTTTAAAGAAGGAGTGAAACGTCTGCATTTTGGTCATGCTTCTTCTTGAGCTTCATGTAGTCTGTGGATTGCATATTGGGTTATTCGAGATTTTTGGGCCAATAGCCACTTACCACTGAGTGCATACCTTGTGTGTTTTTTTGTGATTGGGTTACTTCACTCAGGATGATATTTTCTAGTTCCATCCATTTGCCTATGAATTTCATGAAGTCATTGTTTTTGATAGCTGAGTAATATTCCATTGTGTAGATGTACCACATTTTCTTTATCCATTCCTCTGTTGAAGGGCATCTGGGCTCTTTCTAGCTTATGACTATTATAAATAAGGCTGCTATGAACATAGTGGAGCATGTGTCTTTGTTGTATGTTGGAGCATCCTTTGGAAATATGCCCAGGAGAGTTATAGCTGGGTCCTCAGGTAGTTCAATGTCCAATTTTCTGAGGAACCTCCAGACTGATTTCCAGAGTGGTTGTACCAGTTTGCAATTCCACCAACAATGGAGGAGTGTTCCTCTTTCTCCACATCCTCACCAGCATCTGCTGTTGCCTGAGTTTTTTATCTGAGTCATACTGACTGGTGTGAAGTGAAATCTCAGGGTTGTTTTGATTTGCATTTCCCTGATGACTAAAGATGTTGAACATTTCTTTAGATGCTTCTCAGCCATTTGATATTCCTCAGCTGAGAATTCTTTGTTTAGCTCTGAACCCCATTTTTAATAGGGTTATTTGGCTCTCTGGAATCTAACTTCTTGAGTTCTTTGTATATTTTGGATATTCGCCCTCTATCAGATGTAGGATTGATAAAGATCTTTTCCCAATCTGTTGGTTGCCGTTTTGTCCTAAAAACAATGTCCTTTGCCTTACAGAAGCTCTGCAGCTTTATGAGATCTCATTTGTTGATTCTTGATCTTAGAGCATAAGCCATTGGTGTTTTGTTCAGGAAATTTTCCTCAGTGCCCATGTGTTCCAGACTCTTCCCCACTTTTTCTTCTATTAGTTTAAGTGTATCTGGTTTAATGTGGAGGTCCTGGATCCACTTGGACTTAAGCTTTCTACATATCTTTTTTATCCTTGCACAAACCCAGCTCAATCTCCTTCCAAGCCTGTAAACTCTGTAACACTTTTATAAAAAGTATTAGCGAACAAAGATTTTAATTATCCTGCACATATGGTGAAGGGAGACAGGACACACAGCCCATCCTCCTATTACCTGCATCCTCATCCACATGGCTTTTCTCCATCAAAGTCCTTTTTAGGATCTTAACCTGGTCCCTATGTGTACTCACACAGGGCCCAATCCCGCTGGTTCTTTTATCACCACTGTTCCATACTGTTCTATAATGTTCTTGTTTCTCACAGAGCATGGCAGCTCTCCCAGATCTCCAACCCATCTGGAAAGCCAGGGACATCCTGATTTGGAGACTCAGCTTTTTAAGAGAGAAATTGGAGCCATATAGACCTCCATTTGTAGACATGATTTTAGTCACAACAGTATGTAATCAAAAATTGTATATTCTGTTTTTTTCCATATAGTCGATAACATATTATCTACATATTTTCAATAGCTATTGACAATTTATAGATTGTTTACATATATATATATATCATATGAGTGTGTTGTAGTACATGTGGATACTGCTTTCTTGAAGGCTGTTTCTTCTCACTGAGTTCTCACACAGAGGAAGGAATAGGGTATCACTCTGAATTCTTAAGAGAACATTAATCCAGACTGTGAGTGCCTTGCCTTCAACAGAAAACCATTTTTTTAAAAGATCCCACTTCTTCTTATAAGCGCCATGACTATAAGGATTTCTGCATGTAGATTTGGGTAGAACATGAGTATTCAGACCACAGCAGGTACATTCTCAAGTCTTCCAATCTTCAGCTATGTTTCTGCTCAGCAAAGCCCTGTTTGACTCTTAGCTGAACAAAACACTACAATACTAGAAATAGCCTTCACATTTTGAGCAAAAACAAGCTCTAGCAACTGCTTCCAGATGGGAAAACAGCGCTGTAAAATAGTTCATCAGATGCTTTCATCAAAAATGTCAGTCATGAAAGAAATAAATTCTGTGGCTGCCTTAGGTAATAGGAGACTTATGAAGATTGTGGGCAAGTACAATCCATGACACTTGCTGGGTCCTGTGTGATGCTAAATGTTCTCAGCGCTTGGCATCCCTGAGTAAGTTCACTGTTCAAGAGATGTATTGGCTTGTCCTAATCAACAACTCCTAGGCAGTTTCTCTTGCCTGGTAATGGAATTTTTGTTCCTCTATGGCTCTTGAGGGGAACATTAACACCCCAAGTGGTATAACTTCATTCAAACTATATATGTATAACATGTAATTGTAGGTAAATATAAAATAATGATTCTCTGTGGCCTTTTCAAATATCATGGTTATTTACTGTCCATTCCCTCAGTTAAAGCCTTTCCCCCATTTTTCCTTCCATAGAATCCATGTCTTGCTATTTCCCTCTCTAGCAACCCATCCTCACCCCATGTTCCTTTTTGCTCTGCTGGGTCCTATTATTATTTCAGGTTATATACATCATCCAAAACTTGGCTCTAGGAACCACAAATCAGAGAAAGCATCTGCCTTTTGTCTGGCTTTGACTTATCTTACTACAAATGAATAGGATTCAGTTGTGAACCACCTTTTACTATCCATTGATCAGCTGAACAATATTTAGGTCTTTCCTATCTCCTGGCTGTTGTGAATAGAACAGCGATAAGCACTTCTGTGCTTCTGCTAACCTTATATGCATTGAGAACCACACTATGGGTGTTCTTTCTCTTGGCTTTTGGCGTATACCTGAATATTCAGAAAGAATCCCTGCAAATATGTTCCAGTCAGTTTTATGTCAACCCAATACAAGCTAAAGTTCTTTGAGAAAAGGGAACCTCAACTGAGAAAAGGCCCCTACCAAGTGGGACTGTGGGCAAACCTGTGGTACATTTCATTAATAGGTGCTTAACCCTACAAGGTGCAGTGAAACTCCTGGGTGGGGTTATTTTTGTATGGTGTGAGAAATCAAGCTGAGCAAGCCATGAGGAGCAAGCCCATAAATAGCATTCATCCACAACTTCGGCATCAATTCCTGCTTCCAGGTTCCTGACTTGAGCTCCTGTCTTGACTTCTCTGGATGACGGACTATACAAAACGATAGCAGTGGTTTTCAACCTTCCTAATGCTGGTGACCTTGAATGTGATTCCTCATGTGTAGTAACTCCTAACCAGAAAATTATTTTTGTGTGACTTCATAACTGATTTTGCTACTATTATGAATTATAATGTAAATATATATGCTTGTGGTCATCTTAGGCAGCCCCTGTTGAAGGGTCACTTACCCTCAAAGGAGTGGTAACCCACATGCAGAACCATGTGCTCTGTGCCGAAATTAACCCTTTCTTCCCCAAGTAGCTTCTGGTCACAGTGTTCATTACAGCAACAGAAACCTTAAGACAGCATGTAACTGAGTTTCAGAACTTCAAAGCAGGGTAGCGTTTGCATACACAGCGATTTGGAATCAGTTAGAAACAAAATAAATCTGAGTAAAAAATATTGGGTTATTCTGATTTGTTGTTTAAAACCTTTTATTTTATAATCCATGTATATTCTGTGTCTGCTCGGGTGCATGTATGTGTGTTGGGGGGAGTGGTAACCACAGAGGCCTGCAAAGATTACTGGATCCCCTGGAACTGGAGTTAGAAGTGATTGTGAGATGCCAGTCAGGGGTGATAGGAAATGAACTTGAGTTCTCTAAAAAATCATCAAGGGCTCTTAAGTGCTGGGCAACCTTTCCAGCACATGTTCATTCTTTAAAAAAAAAATCAATTCTAGCAATTTCTGGGTTTCAAATCATTTCCTAATAAATGGTTCTGCACAAATGACTGGATCTTTATGATCTCAGTGAACACTGGCACGAAGAAACTTTAGTGGTCATAGCTATCATTCTCACACCCAGACCCCCAAAGTGAGGCATTCCAGTTTTCAAACAGCCTTATTAGACTCTATCTGAGGCAAAAACTGAGGCCATAGTGTACTCCTTATATTTCTTACCTTATTAATGAAGCTTTTCAGAATTACTAGAATCAGCATCAAAAGGACAGCTGCGAAATCAAAATGGATGCCATGCATAAAAATGGCATTCCATTTATCTCAGGGCCCCAGCCTTTGTTCTTCTACATACTAGCTACCTGCGATGGAAAACAACATTGTATCACTTACTTAGTCAAATCTTTACATGGGAAGTGTTTAGTGATGTGGTAAGTGGCAGTCATGATTAAGATGGGGGCTGAGGAGACAGCTCAATGGGAAAGAGCAATCGCTCCACAAGTGCAGAAACCTGAGTTCAGAGCCACATCTCAGCATCCTTATAGGGATAAGAGAGACAGAGAGGATAATTCCCATAAGCTTGAAGGCCAGGTGGCTTGGTATAGAGCAGTAGAAAATTAATGGAGGACCTGCCTCAAGCAAGGTGGATGGCAAGGATCAACACCAGAAGTCGGACTCTGACTGACTACTACACTCACACCTAGGCACACATGTGCCTCCACTAGTGCACGCACGCACACAGAATCAATATTTTTGTATTGACTGAGATAATAGAAATCCCCAGTGTAATCCAGTGTGAAAGCATCTTCCTCGTTGTCAATGAAACAAGCTTCTGCCATAGACCTCTGTGCTACATATCATCGAGTGACCTTCCTTAGCTACAGAAGGAAACAATACCAAGACTTTGACACTAGGTACAGCAGCTGTAAACATCCCAATCGCAGGTGCCTCAGGAAAAGCTTCATTTGGAAGCAGCCTTATTTTTGGCTGCAAATACAAATTTTCCAGATGTTACTTTTAAGGGATCATAGGGAGACTTCGCATCTCAGGACACGGTTGGAACAAAATTATATCCAAGAAACAAGAAAGCCTTTCCAAATAAGAATGTCACTAGAAATGTAATCGGGTTTATTTTGTGTCTCACCTTTAAAAGAATCCCAGTGGCTAGCCAACTGACTCCTTGGGAATGCTTAGCTGTTAGAACTGCTTGACCCTATGACCTTCATTGTCAGTTGCTTCTTGGACTTCTGGGAACGGGAGACAATATAAAAAGCCAGCAGTGGCTGAGAGAGATAGGATTGGAGGAGGATCAGGGAAGGATGGGAGTAAGGTCTCTAGGTGGCAGGAGTGTAGAGTCAGAAAGGAGAGTTAGAGAGGAGTAAAGAAAGATTGACACAGGAAGAAGGAAGGTTGGGTAGGGCTAGGGAAGAGATTGAGCAGAGTGAAAATGTCAGGAGATGTCAGGAGACATCTGTGCTAGGAGAAGCTGAACTGAGCCAGAGAAGAAAGTGTTTACAGACAGCTACATGAAGAACCCACGAAGATCCCACAAAGTAGTGAAAAAATAAGAAAAGATACAGCTTCCTTGGAACGAAATCATCTCCAAGAAACAAAAACCCCTTTCCACATAGCAACAGAACTGGAAAATACCATGAAAGCTCTGTCTACTGCCTTCCTCTATCCCCCTAATAGAGAATCGTTTATTACTTTTATTTCCATAAGATAAGGGACTTCCAGAAGGGAACATAGGAATCCAAAAATGTATATCAGAACCTGAGAATGAACTAGGGGTACACAATTTAACCCTGTACTTTATAGAATAAAGGTTGAGACCTGTGGAGTTTTTCTCAAAACACACATTAGTGTCCGGTTGAGTCTCCTTCCATGACCTTTCTTTCCTATCTCTTTGACCCTCTTGTCCACTCTAACCTTTCCACCCTCAGTATTTCTCCATTTTCAAATTGGATGTTGTTACAGTAAAAATTAAAAATGATCGGTTTCTATCAGTTCCTGCAAACCAGATCTGCTCGCTCCAGCCAGCTGCTAGCCTGCCGCACAGAGCACAAGCCGCCCCTCCCAGCTGTCTCCCTTTTAGCCACATACATACACATACACCTACACCTACACACACACACACACACACACACACACACACACACACACACACACACACACACCTCATCTTATTCTGAGGGCCGTGCGAGTTCTCACTCCACGCGGGCAACAGAACCAGATCTGTACACTCCAACTGCCTCAGCCATTTCTTTAGCCCAGTAAGTCAAAGTTCCAGAAACTTGTAATTTACATGTAAATTCTCAATCCACAATTCGTGCGCACAATAAATTCACTGCCAATTGATAAAGCTATAAACTACCCACCTAGACAAGTTAAATCATTTAGTTCACCTAAACCTGAACCATCCTCCTCCCTAGACTCCATCTTTAATCATTGGATATTTGTTTTACTTAACATTTCAAATGTTATCCCCTTTCCCGGTTTCCCATCTATAAGCCCCCTATCCATCCCCCTACCCATTCTTCTATGAGGTTGTGCCTCCACCCATCCACCAACCACTTTCTGACATTCCTTATACTGGCTTCTCCTCCCATTGGTGCCCAACAAGGCCCTTCTCTGCTACACATACAGCTGGAGCCGTGAGTCTGTCCATCTGTACACTTTGGATGGTGGTTTTGTCCCTGGGAGCTTTGGTTGGTTGGTATTGTTGTTCTTACGGGGTTGCAAGCCCCTTCAGCTCCTTCAATCTTTTCTCTAACTCTTCCAATGGGGACCTCATTCTTGGTTCAATGGTTGGCTGTGAGCATCTGCCTCTGTACTTGTCATGCTCTGGCAGAGCCTCTCAGGAGACAGCTATATCAGGCTCCTGCCAGCATGTGCATCTTGGCATGAGCAATATTGTCTGGGTTTGGTGGCTGTATGTATATGGGCTGGATCCCCAGGCGGGGCAGTCTCCGGATGGCCTTTTCTTCAGTTTCTACTCCAAGCTTTGCATAGACTCCATATTCATCCCCCTTCTTCCTCTTCTCTCCTGCCTTACAAAAACTTTGTCACCACCACACTATCTACTGTCCAATCATGTATTGCCTTGACATCAACATACAGATCGCCCTTTCTGTTTAATTAAAAAAAAATCAAAAAACTTTTCTCTCAAATGTAAGCTGTGCACAACTATTACCATTTGAAAAACATTGAAGGAGGAGAAGAGGAAGACGATTCCAATCCAGGTGGTCTAGGTCAGTTTTCTCTAGGGGGGCCGTTTCTATCTTTATTAAATGGCAGTGAATCTATTCTGTGGATGTATTGTAGATTGAGAATTTAACCCATAAATCTGTTGGGTTACAATTTGTTGAGCCTTGATATTACCGGGTAGCTGGGACCTGAGTTCCCAGCTGCCCAGGGCTGGTCAGGGCGACTAACAATGGGGGTGGAGAGATCACTGGGGCTAGAAGATAGCTAGGCTAACGTAGTGTGGTGCCACACTGGAACCAGCCACGGCTGAGATAAATTAATGTTAGTTCTATATGGCCCTACGGTGCCAGAACTAGTGCTAGGGAGTGACCACCCGGGCCCGAGAGTACCAGGGGGCCAGCGTGGAGCGGTGACGCATGGGAACCGGTCGTGCCCCTTTTTAAAATATTTTCAATGCACTAGGATGTTTTCTATTAACCCCCTTCTCCTTAAAGAATCTTTTCTCAACCTGCTCCATGTATACCTTTCTACTTAACTCCCACACCATCAAAGTTACAAGCTAGGGCCCAGATAGGAGACAGAACCCATGGTGGTTTTCTGTCTGTCTGAGCTGAGTTGTCTCATTGAATGTATTTTCCAATTCTACGCCATTTTCCTTTACATTTGGGAACCATTTTTCTCTATGTTGAATACATGACACATTTTCATTGGGCTTTCAGCTTGTGGATATCTGGGATGATTCCATTTCCCTTCTTCTGTGAATAGAGTAGCACTGAACATTACTGTGCATGTACTCGTGTGCTTGGACATAGAAGTAGTCACGTAGGAGTTGTGTAGATGGGTCATATGTTTTTCCCCCTTGGGTATACTTTTGAGAGGTGTACAAACTGGTTCCCAAAGTGGCTGCATTAACTTGCCACTAACAGTCGATGAAGAATCATCTTTCCGACCTGTTTGTCAGCATTAGCAGTCTTTTTGTCTTCTTGATGACAGTCGTTCTAAGTTTTATTTATCCCCAATGGTTAAGGATATTAAATACTTTTTAAAAGCTTTTATCAGCCACCTGGGCTGCTCCTGAGAATTTCCTGCCTCCATTTCTTAATTCACATTCTGGGTTCTGGTTGGCCATTTGTTTCCTTGGTTTCCAGAGTGTTTTTGTTTGTTTTTGTATATTGTGCATTCTAACCTTCTGTCAGATGCTTAGCAAGCAAAGATTTTATTTCATTCTGTAAAAGTTCTGTAGGATTGTTTCTTTGTGGCACAGAAGGACTTCTAATTTCATAAGGGCCCATTTGCTGATTGTTTGCCTTATTTTCTGAACAACTGGAATTCTATTCAGCAAGCCCTTGCATGTATTGATACAACTTTGTAGTTTAACTTAAAACCAGGTACTGTCATACTTGCTGCATTATTTCCTTTGCTCAGGATTGCATTAGCTATCCAGGTTTGCACGTCAAGTTTAAGGGGTTTTGTTGCTATTGTAGTTGTTGTTGTCATCGTCATCGCCATTGTTGTTTATCTGTTTCTATTAAGAATGGCATTGTGATTTTGATGCAGAGTGCACTGAATCTGGAGATTGCTTTGGGTAGGATGGCCATTTTCGTGCAATCATTTATTTGAGTCCATAAGCATAGAAAGTCTTCTAGTATTTTCTTTAATTTTCTTATGCAGGATTCTAAAGTGTTCATTGTAGAGGGCTTTCACTTCTTTGGTTAGCTTTATTGCATGTCTGGGTTGGTTTTGTTTAGTTTAGGGATTTTTGATCTTGCTTGTTTTGGTTTGTTTTTTGTCTTTGTTTTTGTGAGGGGCAGGATTTATGACTATTGGGAGCAAAGTCATTTCCCCATTTCGTCCTCAGCAAGTTTGTCATCAGTATATTGACAGGCTACTGGTTGTGTTTATTATGTATCTTGTCACTTTGTTGAAAGCGTTTTTTAGCTCTAAGAGTTTTCTAGTGGGGTCCTAGAGGGTCTCTTGAATACAGAATTATATTGTTTGTAAATAGTTTGACTTCTTTTTTATTTGTATTGCTTCATTTCCTTCTCATGTCTTATAGCTTTAGCTAAGACTTTAAGTGCTATATTGAGTACACATAAAGAGAGAGGAACCCTTGTATTGTTTCTAATCTAAAGGAAATGCTTTGGAGTTTCTCTCCAGTTAGCATGACATTTACTCTGTCTGTGTCATTAAATAGCTCTTATTAACATATGTTTACCTACTCAAACATCTTTTTGATGTTATTATCACGAAGATACTTTATTGTGTGAAACATGTCATTGAGATGATCATGTGATTTTTGTCCTTGATTCCATTTATTTAATACAGTACATTATTTTATCTGCATAAATTGAGACATCATTTCATCTTTATGATGACATCAACTTGATCACAATATGTGATTTTTAAAAAAATTTAAAAAAACACAATAATGGTGTGTGTGTGTGTGTGTGTGTGTGTGTGTGTGTGTGTGTGTGTGTGTTTCCTTATCCAATGTTCCCCTGAGAGTAGACTACTGTCTGTCCCACTAGTCAGTATTCATGGGTAGAGTAAAGCTCAATCACAAAACAGTTTTGTGATTAAGTGCTAATCATTGGGGGGGGGAGTAAAGGGACACTGATGGCACTGTGTGTGCTAATTTACTACTGGGTATAAAACAGCCTGATTGGTGATTTGATTTGCATTGGGATGATGGAAAATAGAGGAGAGAAGTGTAATAGAAAGGACAACTGCAGAGCCAAAAAAATGTTGAAGAGGATGGGAGAGTTTTGTTGGACAGCTGGCTAAAAAGAGAAGTAAGTATGTACTTTCTTGTAATGCAGAACAGTCTTCTCAGCTTTCAGGAGAGTGAGGTATGCCTGACCAGAGTACTTTGTTTGGGAGAGAAAAAGGCAAAGGAAAAAACTCTGTCAACATCATCATCATCATCATCATCAACAACAACAACAACATCACCACCACTACCACCACCACCACCACTACCGCCACCACCACCACTACGACCACCACCACCACTACGACCACCACCATCACCATCATCTAAAACAGAGTAAAGCTGTGATGGGTTCTAAAATGACAAATGGTATTAAACAAAGACAAGACAGATGTAGAGGGAGCTGGATGAAGACATAGGATCTGAAACCCAATTCATCTGAGTCTTTGTTCTCCCAGGTTACCCTGCTACTAGGAAACCGTCTGTGTTGGACAGTATTATTCACCCCTCTAAGCCTTCATTTGAATGATTAGATAACCATTGAAGTATGTCCTGGGCCATACTTCAGAAGCGTCATCTCAAATCTGGGCACACCTTCTAAATTCCTTCAGGGACCAAATTGGGCATGTGGGCCCCACCTCTGTGCCTAAAGTGGTTTTTACTAACATGTTGAATATGTTTCTTCTGTTATGTGAAGATTCTTTAGATTGTACTGGATAAATACCATTCTTGTTTTTTCAAATATATCACCAGTCTTTCCTTCCCCTCTTCCTTTCTCCTGACTTCCAGTTATTTAATATTCACTGAAGTGTATAAGAGGAATTGTGGAGTGGTTCATGTTATGACAAAGCTCCCAACAGAAAGATTTGTCTACCCTTTAGCTATTTCCTCTGTTCTTACAGAGAGCATAACCCTCCTATTAGTTTTTGTTGTTGCTTTGACTCATCTTTTATCTATTTGACATGAACATGATCATGCTAACATTAGCTGCTATTTTCACATGGGG
Organism: Rattus norvegicus; assembly: GCF_021556685.1. Classification (NCBI taxonomy): domain Eukaryota; kingdom Metazoa; phylum Chordata; class Mammalia; order Rodentia; family Muridae; genus Rattus; species Rattus norvegicus. The sequence continues at coordinate 101,385,950 of NC_141538.1, forward strand.
ATAGCTAGTCCATGGCCATCTATCAATTCATCTATTCTTCCATCTACCCGTTTACTCATTCATCTGTCCATTCACTTCATCGTAACTTGCCTGATTTGCTGGAGATCAGCACACATGTTTAATTTTATCACCACTTCTTATAATTAGTTGTCTTTTTATCCACAGGGTAAATAACACTTTTGAGTTATATACAAAGACTAGCTGCCAAATGCTAGCTGTTATCCTTGTCCCTCCAGGATGATCATTTTGTTAAGCCACTTCCTCTGTCATTTCTTAAAACCATAAAATGATATTTTAAAATAGTACCATATAATCAAATCTTCACAAAACACTGGAAAAGAATTAGTAAACCTCTTGAAACTTGAGTCTTCATGTTCTTAATGGTTGCCCTCTTAATTAACAGCTTTGAGCTCCCACCTGCTGTCAAAATAATTGTTCCATTTTCTCAGTTAATTTTTACACAACCTCGAAACCTCCCAGGTTTTTCCTCCTTGGAGCTTTGCATTGCTTTTCGCCTCCCCCTTCTCATCATGTGTTTCCATCCACAATCTAACTGAAGGAGGACTGGGAAGGAAAGCTGTTTTCTCTGTGAAAGCACAAGAGTCTTCTTGTCAGGGAGGGGCGAGAAAATAAAAGGCACAGGCAGTTAAACTGTGAGCTGTGCTTGAACACATCCGAAAACGATTAAATTGTCTGTTCCGGATATAAATTATAAGCTGAGTAATTTAAAGCTGACTCCCACTGACTATTAAAGTGGGAGCTGTTGAGTTAGGCCAGATCATAGTTTTCTGTGAACTGCTTCTTTATGAATCGCATTGCTAAACGTTCAACCCGAACGGCAGTAAACAAAAGTCAGATTTAAGAACTGCCTGGAGGGTACGTGCGTCACAGTAATTACGGACTCTAGCTCTGCCTTCAGATAAGGTCTACTAGTAAATTATGAGCATATTAAATGTAGCTACTTATGCATTAATAAATATTGAAGCAAAACAAAACTTGAAATATCTCCTCTTCAACCTGCCTACTGCAGCTCAGACTGGCTACTATACATCACTCAGCGTCAGTCGGAAAATAAATCTATTTTCAGATACAACAGCAACAACCAGAAGCTCTGCTTTTATTTGATAATAAGGCATCAGATGAAGTGAATGGACAGATGAATGAGTAAACGGGTAGATAGAAGGATAGATGAATTGATAGATGGCCATGGAGTAGCTATCCCCATGTGAAAATAGCAGCTAATGTTAGCATGATCATGTTCATGTCAAATAGACATTTAGAGGAAGACCAGGACTTGTAAAATTATAAATTCTCCAAGACGTCAAATAATCTATACCTCTAAACCAGAGTGTCCTATGATAACACTTTCTCATGCCTTTAGGAGCACCATTCTAAGTGAACAGTGAAAGGAGAGGGGTTCCTGATGTTACACATAAATGAAAAAAGAATTTAAGAATCTTGAAAAGTCTGCCCCCTTTTCCAGTTGATTAAATGTAATATTTCCTGTTATAAGTACTTTTGTTTAAAAATCTAGGATGAAGAAGTTCTTTGTGTATGGCTTTGCTCATTGCCGGAAATCTGAAAAGCAGTGTGCAGTCTCCAGGGTGGAGATTGGACAACCTGGATTATACTCAGGCTCCTGCCTCACGTTCTAGCTGGGAGGCCTTGGGAAAGTCATTTGGCACTGCTCGTACCCTCATCCACACACAGGAAGTGAGACTACTGAGCCAGACGCCATCAGCTAAGTGCTTCAAAGATAGCCTCAGAGGCACCAAAATCCATCTGTGTCACTTTAAGGAAAGTCAGCATGGCACTTCTCTTTGGACTACTCTGAACAGGAGTCAGTGTAAGCTTGAATTCTCCCTGATTTTCCATCTTGCCTTAGTCTGTGTTGCTGGCGTTTCTGGAGTTTGTCAACTGTGTGTATCATATCTGTCTGTATTACCAGTGCGTTCCAATCAAAAGGCATTACTTTCAATTTCTTAAACAACAAACACAGAAGGCATCACATGTGGAAGGAGTAAAGGATTCTTTACAGAAATCCTTAACAAATTTTTAGAGGGGACGTTATTAACTCCAGATGACCCATCCGATTGAGATAACAAACAGCACTGTAAACATACTGTGCTCAAGCCAGTGTGTGTGTGTGTGTGTGTGTGTGTGTGTGTGTGTGTGTGTGTGTGTGTGTTCCTTCCAACATTTGTGGGGCTATTTGTTAGGTAAGATGGCTTCTGACATTTCTGATTATTTGGTATATGACTTCCACAACACTCACATGTTCCATACACACATATTTTTCTGAGTCAGGGCCTGGAGGATACATGGGAAACTCAAAACAAGTAAATGCTACTAAAGGCATGAGAAAGACTGGGTAAGTACACAGTAGGATACCATCCTGAGTCTCAAGCAACCTCAAGATATATTGTAAACTTGGCCATGAACTTCAGCAAAAGTTTTAGACTCTGGCAAGGTAAGTAAAATTTTCATAAAATTGTATCACCACAGTACAGTCTGGATAGATACAGTGGTGATGTGTGGCTCAAAAGCCTTGGCTTACACCCTAAACACAGAGAAGTTGGACCTGGAAAGATGGCTCATTGGTTAAGAGCAATTTCCGCTTTTGCAGAAGACTTCGTTTGATTCCCAGCAACCAGTAGACAGCTCACCCCCCAGTTCTAGAGTATCTGACACCCTCTTCTGACCTCTATTCATTTGGAGCTCTTACATCTACTGAGGCACACACACACACACACACACACACACACACACACACACACATACACACACACAATAATTAACTAATTAATTCATTAAATTAAAAAGTCAGTAAATGAATAAATAAATAGATTCTGGCAGCCTGGCTTACCTTCCTCATTTTCAATGTTAACATGTGCCCTAGCTGACGAAACCAGGCCTTCATTTAACTTTTCTCAGTATTGCCAATACAGAAGAGGCTATTTTCCAATCAGAGTCACAGACTCCAAGCACTTTCTCTAGTTATCCTGACTGGTGACAGGCGATTGTCCTGTAACAAAGATGTTATGCTCTGTGTCCTATTTTCCAAAACCCGCTCTTCCTAATTTCCTCACACCTGTGTCCCCGCCTGACTGAAGAATCTCTTTTCTTACCTGTTTCAGCACTGTGAGCACCCAGTTCTTTGCCCACACTGCTCAAACCTTTCCTAACTCCTTCTTGACTTGCAGTAGTATACATCTTCTCTTCTTCATCTCTCAATTAGGTGTGACACTGACTTGATATTGTCATCTCAAAGGTCCATGCTTAGTAATCAAGTAGCCAAACAAGTCACAGAATCTTTCATTTGTTTGTACACCTATACAAATACCTTGCGGGACATGGTATGCAGGGGGACATGGTATGCAGGGGGACATGGTGTGCAGGGGGACATGGTATGCAGGGGGACATGGTGTGCAGGGGGACATGGTGTGCAGGGGGACATGGTGTGCAGGGGGACATGGTGTGCAGGGGGACATGGTGTGCAGGGGGACATGGTGTGCAGGGGGACATGGTGTGCAGGGGGACATGGTGTGCAGGGGGACATGGTGTGCAGGGGGACATGGTGTGCAGGGGGACATGGTGTGCAGGGGGACATGGTGTGCAGGGGGACATGGTGTGCAGGGGGACATGGTGTGCAGGGGGACATGGTGTGCAGAGGCCGGAGGTTGATTCCAGGTCATTGGTCATCCTCACAAATGCTCCATATTATTTTTTGACATGGAGTCTTGTACGGGCTCTGAAGATTGTTAATTCAGGTAAACTGTCTGGCTAGCAAACTCCAAGGATCCTCCTGTCTCTGCAGTACCTGAAGTATAGGTCCATGATATATTTGGCTTTTTTATGTGTTCGTGATCAAGTTGGGGTCCTCGTACATGGCAGACACTTTAGCAACTGGGCCATCTTCCTGACCCCTCTTGATGTTTTAAGAAAGTTTATGATTCTGTGCTGAGCTGCATTCCTATCTACCCGGGGAACATGGAGCCTGGAGCCACTGCTTGAAAGCGTCATTGTTGGGGGCAGGGTGGTAATGGGGGGAGGATGGGGAGGGGAAGCCCATATAGGAGGGGAGGAGGAGGGGCTAGGGGGATGTTGGCCCGGAAACCGGGAAGGGCAATAACAATCGAAATGTAAATAAGAAATACTAAAGTTAATAAAGATAAAAAAAACTTATTTGGAAAATGCTTAGAACTAACCAATAGGAAGACAGTAGAGATTCAAATTCTGTGTAATTTATATTACTTTTTCACTAGCCACTCTGTGACTAGCCACACCGTGACTCTTTTTTTTTTTTTTTGGTTCTTTTTTTTTTTTTTTTTTTCCCCCGGAGCTGGGGACCGAACCCAGGACCTTGCGCTTCCTAGGCAAGCGCTCTACCACTGAGCTAAATCCCCAACTCGCACACGTGACTCTTAAATGCTTAAAATATGATTAGGCACTTGAATTCAAATTTGATTTAATTACCATTCCTGTGGCCAGTGCTAATGTACTGTGTAGTGTCAGCCCATGGCCCTACTAGAAGTCTGGCTCGCAGGTCACTTTCTATTGTGTAGGTATTATTAAAATGACTTTCAAGAACATAAAAAAGAGATTCCGAAATCCTGTTCTTGGAGTTTCTGATTAACTGATATGGGCTTGTGTCTGAGCATTAATGTTTTTAAGCGTGTCCCCAACAGACTGTATTAAGCGGCCAGGGCTGATAGCCCTGGCTGTAGTCCCTAACCCCACACGACTCCTATTCTCAGTTCTTGTTTGACACCTCAGACACCCCTCAGTACATCACCGAACTTAGCATTTCTTTCTATACTTATCTTCAGGTTTCCTCACTGGATAATGAAATGTTTCCATTTCTTCCACTGAATTAAAACTGAATGGGGCTGGCTCTGGTGACAGTGTATGATCACACCATTTTCACTGTATTTATGTACTTTTATAAACCGTAAATGAGGTTACGCCTCTGTGAGCTTGAATGCTATATCCAAACCATTAACTTTAACCAAAGCTGCATATTAGACTCCTAGACTAAACTGTAAGTTCTTAGAAAGCAAGGGCTTCCACTATTTATCATACTATCCATGGTACTCAGGACCTAGTATGTCACAGAGGCAATGGATACGTCATTGTTTAATGAATGATCTACACCAAAAATATAACAAAAGAGTACATCCTTGAAAATTGCATTTAAAACCATCACCTTCATGGAAAGGATCTATATTCTCCAAATGTCAAAATGGTAGACAGACGTTCTTAAACTGAATTCATGTTGTGCCACGCGTCACATATGCGTGTCGTGTGTTCAAGCATGAGGTACATGATTTACTCTGCACATCTGTAAGACAATCCAGGAGTTGATGCATACACCAAAGGATCTCACGGCAGCTTCTGGGTGTGCACAGCTGGTTGCTGTGCTCTCCCTCACTTGCATCCTGGGAAATATGGTGTTAAGGCTGAGAGAACAGATGGCGCAGGGTGTGTTCCTTGAGACAGTTTTGCCAGGAGGTAAATTTATGCTTTATAAATGTACTTCAAAACTGCGATATTTGATTTAATCACTTAATGCAAAGACAGCTGCATACTATATTTGCCTTAACTGTGGTTATATGGGTTATCTGCCAATCTGTTAATTATAGTATTTTGAAAGACTTTTGGAGGAAAAAAAACAGTAATTATACAGATTGGGGTGGGGGAAAGGAATATTTTTTTGAGGCCTAAATTCAGACCTTCATTCCAGCTAACGTAAACGTATTGATGCTTTAGAAAAACCTGTTAAGAATTGGGAGTCCATGTGATGGCTCAGCTCTGAATTACCTGTGTGTTCTCACTGCGTAGGTAACTATGGGCAACCGCAGTGAGCAGTGTGGCCCCTCTGCAGGCCTGTGCTCCAGCCTGCCCTCTAAGGTCTTCTGGCAACTGTTCAACCCTTTAAAAGACAGAAGAGGAGGTTCAAACTTGATTCTGCCCTTGACTTTCTCATATTTTCCCACACCCTTCTTCTCTCTGCCTTCCATACCTGTTTTGTCTGCCCATGGTTGCAGTAATGATTAACAGATTTAAATAGTGCTGCAGTGGGGATGGGCCACATTTTCAGCTTACTCTCACAGCTTAGTCTTACTCCATTTAAGATTTATAAAATAAAGGAGCCTTTCTTGCCTAAGACTAAAAGCCACACATTTGCAGGAAAGTCTGGCCCATTTCCCTTACCCACTGGGAACTTGTGTTCAATGAATTTTATTGTCTTTTGGGATTTCCTGTCTGTGGGCAGTACTGGGATAAAAGGAATGAATCAAACTGTAGATCAAAGAACTGTGAGAAAACACTAACGCCTATCTGGCAGAGACTTATTTCACAGGTGAAGAAACTGAGGAGCCAAAATACTTTTTTCTTGAGACTGTAATTTAATTAAAACATTGCTGCTTGCGAACCCTCCACATGCCCCTTCCTTCTCTCCTTTAAATGTGTGTCTTCTTTCTCCTCTTCTTCCTCTTCCTCTCCTTCATTGTCTTCATTATCAATTGTTATTCCATACATATATGTATTTGTATATAGATGGATATTCCTAAATATAACCTATTGTGTCCATATAGTGTTAATTGTATGTATGTTTTTTAGGACTGAAACTTTGGCACTGCAAAACCAACTAGGGGAACACTTCTTCTGCTCCCAGCTTTCATCGGTAGCCTATGGTTCTCTGATTAGAGTTGAGGCCTTGTAGGCGCTGAACTTCAAGTTTGGTATGTTCATTAGTCTGCAGGTCACGCTGGTGAAACGTTATGGCAACCACTTGTGGTGTTCAAAGGAGACACAATTTTATAGCAAATGTCCGAAGTCCTCTAGCTCTCTCTTCCCTGTCTTCTGCAGTGTTTCCTGAGTCCTAGATGCAGAAGTGACTGTTTTGTAGATAAATCCATCGGGACTGGACTTCACAACTCAAGCTTCTATTGGCTATGATTTTCTTGTAATGGTCTTAGTCTATCGCAAAAAATAGAAAAAAAATAGTTTTCTCCATGAAGGGTAAAGATTACAGTTATCTGTGGACAATGTTTAAAGGTGGACGTTAGGGCTTATGCCTCCTTAGTTAATTAGTGGTTGGGGATTTGCTTTCTCTATCAGTTGAGGGAAAATGAGGAACGTCTCCTTTCCACAGCTCCCAGTGACTTCCCCACTGAGAAGAGGGACCCTGGGATTAAGCATCACAACCTGAAAGGACATAGGCAACCTACTATGTGCTAGGACCAGAGATAAGGGTTTTCTAAGCATCATCTCCATGAAAACTTACAACAGGCTATGAGGTAAGTATCATTTCATACATTTCACCAGGGGTGAAAGTGGCTTTCAATGGGTGGGCTTTCTGCTTAAGGCCACACTGTATATTTCTAATGGAGTTCCCCAATCAGAGGTGGACTTACATATGGACCCAAAAGTCTTGCCTTTCCCAAAATGTCTAACTGTCTGGAATCTTCCTTCCAAAACCAAGCAAAACACTTGTTACTAATTCTCCAAGGCCCTGCTTCAGATCATGCTTAGTCATTTTGGCTTGTTTGTCCTGGTAATCCTCTGCCTCAAAATTCTTCTGATGACTATGTCATAGGCCTACTACAAAAGGTCCAACAAACCGTAGCCGGTTAACTGATATGTGCATAAACCAAATCATCTCAAAAACCATCCAGTCCTACGTCCTTACTCACAGAAGACAGGTGCTGCTTGCATGAAAACTGAAACATGGGAGCCAGTGTGCCCAAAGTGTGACTGATGGCCACATTTTCTGTAAGTCGATGAAAGGGATATTGACAAGCAGAGTTAGAGGAACACTCTTGGCTTCTGATGTTTCTTTTAAGTGATTGTTATATTTAATGTATGTGACTTCTCTCTTCATTGCTGCCAAACAGTTCTATGTCTGTTAAAACTATTAAGATCAAAGGAGGCTGGCACAGCAGTGTAGGCCTTTAATCGGGGCACTCAGGAGGCAGGGGCAAGCACATCTGAGTTCCAGGCCAGCCTGGTCTACAGAGTGAGTTCCAGGACAGCCAGGGCTACACAGAGAAACTTAGTCTTCAAAAACAAAACAAACAAACAAAAACACAAAGCAAATGAGCGAAAAGCAAAAGAATGAATGCTGGACCAGTGGCGATCTTCCTAGGCCTCAGCCTCTGCTTTGAGACCTTTATTAACATACAGAGGCAAATGTTTTGTTAAATGTCTAGCATGCACACTTAGTTGAAGAACAATTTTCATGTTTTGATGCAGCATTTTTTTTAAATTAATATTCTTTGGTTTCCATATATTTGTGCTCCCTTTCTGATGTTTTTTAATATTAGCAGGTTAAAAAACCAAACAAATGGGCTGGAGAGGTGGCTTAGTGGTTAAGAACATTGACTACTCTTCCAGAGATCCCAAGTTCAAATCCCGGCCACCACATGGTAGCTCGCAACCATTTATAATGGGATCTGATGCCCTCTTCTGGTGTGTCTGAAGACAGTTACAGTGTACTCTTATAAATAAAATGAATAAATCTTTAAAAACAAACAACCCTGTTTAACACCTAAAATGAGGAGACTGAATTTCCATTCGTCAAAAACACCTTATGTATTGGATGGAGGTCTCGGAGCTAAAATGGGAGAAAGACTTTGTAATTTATGTTAAATTTAAGAGAGGAAAGAAGTCTCCGTGTACTCTTAGGGAGTAAAACAGCTACCAGGGATGCTCTGTACCTATTTCAGTACTCCTAGGTCAGGTCAAAGCTAGGGAATTTCATAGCACCACAGACAACATCAAGGCATCTCCTGGTATCATCCTATCCATCAGCACTGATTTTACTATCCCCAAACACCATGATTTCAAATATTTTCCAAAATGTTTCTACTGTCATCAGGCATATAAATCTGCCTTGAATCATTCTAATTTTTGACAGTGATTTAATTAAATTAGGGAAGAATAATAACTATCGAAACAGTGTAAGACCTGCTTTATTCATTGTTTTTTTCCTACTTTTCATATTATTTTTAAAATCTACAAAACGTCATAAAAGACACAAAATGAAATAAAAGACAAACTATAATACCCACTGAAATGTAACAGAACTAGTAAATCCAGGCAATCATTTCAAGAAAAAGGACAATTATTTTTTCAGTAAATGAAGATAGAAATTTGTGTATCCATGTGTAAGAATATAGGTCTACCAAGCAAGTAAAAGATCTGTACAATAAGAACTTCAAGACACTGAGGAAAGAAATTGAAGAAGACCTCAGAAGATGGAAAGATCTCCCATGCTCATGGATTGGCAGGATTAATATAGTAAAAATGGCCATTTTACCAAAAGCAATCTACAGATTCAATGCAATCCCCATCAAAATACCAATCCAATTCTTCAAAGAGTTAGACAGAACAATTTGCAAATTCATCTGGAATACAAAAAACCCAGGATAGCTAAAGCTATCCTCAACAATAAAAGGACTTCAGGGGGAATCACTATCCCTGAACTCAAGCAGTATTACAGAGCAATAGTGATAAAAACTGCATGGTATTGGTACAGAGACAGACAGATAGACCAATGGAATAGAATTGAAGACCCAGAAATGAACCCACACACCTATGGTCACTTAATTTTTGACAAAGGAGCCAAAACCATCCAATGGAAAAAAGATAGCATTTTCAGCAAATGGTGCTGGTTCAACTGGAGGGCAACATGTAGAAGAATGCAGATCGATCCATGCTTATCACCCTGTACAAAGCTTAAGTCCAAGTGGATCAAGGACCTCCACATCAAACCAGACACACTCAAACTAATAGAAGAAAAACTAGGGAAGCATCTGGAACACATGGGCACTGGAAAAAATTTCCTGAACAAAACACCAATGGCTTATGCTCTAAGATCAAGAATCGACAAATGGGATCTCATAAAACTGCAAAGCTTCTGTAAGGCAAAGGACACTGTGGTTAGGACAAAACGGCAACCAACAGATTGGGAAAAGATCTTTACCAATCCTACAACAGATAGAGGCCTTATATCCAAAATATACAAAGAACTCAAGAAGTTAGACCGCAGGGAAACAAATAACCCTATTAAAAAATGGGGTTCAGAGCTAAACAAAGAATTCACAGCTGAGGAATGCCGAATGGCTGAGAAACACCTAAAGAAATGTTCAACATCTTTAGTCATAAGGGAAATGCAAATCAAAACAACCCTGAGATTTCACCTCACACCAGTGCGATTGGCTAAGATCAAAAACTCAGGTGACAGCAGATGCTGGCGAGGATGTGGAGAAAGAGGAACACTCCTCCATTGTTGGTGGGATTGCAGACTGGTAAAACCATTCTGGAAATCAGTCTGGAGGTTCCTCAGAAAATTGGACATTGAACTGCCTGAGGATCCAGCTATACCTCTCTTGGGCATATACCCAAAAGATGCCTCAACATACAAAAGAGACACGTGCTCCACTATGTTCATTGCAGCCTTATTTATAATAGCCAGAAAATGGAAAGAACCCAGATGCCCTTCAACAGAGGAATGGATACAGAAAATGTGGTACATCTACACAATGGAATATTACTCAGCTATCAAAAACAACGAGTTTATGAAATTCGTAGGCAAATGGTTGGAACTGGAAAATATCATCCTGAGTGAGCTAACCCAATCACAGAAAGGCATTCATGGTATGCACTCATTGATAAGTGGCTATTAGCCCAAATGCTTGAATTACCCTAGATCCCTAGAACAAACGAAACTCAAGACGGATGATCAAAATGTGAATGCTTCACTCCTTCTTTAAATGAGGAAAAAGAATACCCTTGGCAGGGAAGGGAGAGGCAAAGATTAAAACAGAGACTGAAGGAACACCCATTCAGAGCCTGCCCCACATGTGGCCCATACATATACAGCCACCCAATTAGACAAGATGGATGAAGCAAAGAAGTGCAGACCGACAGGAGCCGGATGTAGATCGCTCCTGAGAGACACAGCCAGAATACAGCAAATATAGAGGCGAATGCCAGCAGCAAACCACTGAACTGAGAATAGGTCCCCTATTGAAGGAATCAGAGAAAGAACTGGAAGATCTTGAAGGGGCTCGAGACCCCAAAAGTACAACAATGCCAAGCAACCAGAGCTTCCAGGGACTAAGCCACTACCTAAAGACTATACATGGACTGACCCTGGACTCTGACCCCATAGGTAGCAATGAATATCCTAGTAAGAGCACCAGTGGAAGGGGAAGCCCTGGGTCCTGCTAAGACTGAACCCCCAGTGAACTAGTCTATGGGGGGAGGGCGGCAATGGGGGGAGGGTTGGGAGGGGAACACCCATAATGAAGGGGAGGGGGGAGGGGGATGTTTGCCCGGAAACCGGGAAAGGGAATAACACTCGAAATGTATATAAGAAATACTCAAGTTAATAAAAAAAAAAAAAGAAGTATTTCAGTAGTGTTAGGAACAGTTCACTGCTTTGCTCAAAACTAGCCGAGATGCTTTCAAAATAGTGGTCTTCTTGCCTGAAGTTTAATTCTTTTTTTTTTTAATGATGTTACCCAACACCATTTTCTTAGGAAAGCAATGAAAAAGATAAATATAATTTGAATTTCTCAAGGTTTACCTTATTGTGAACATCCTCAAACCAACAAAAGATGCAGAATTATATTTCTCTTGCATAAAGAATCACTGAGACAATAATAGACAAATGGTGTCTACTTTTTCTTAGAGACAATAAGGATCTAAGGATATTGAATGCAATCCTAACTTTTATTTCAGTTCAACAATATTAAAATGTAGCAATATATGAAATTATAAATATATGCATAGTCCAATAAAATTATACAAAACGTTTTGCAGCTTAAAAAAAAAGAATATAGGTCTAGACAGGAGTTACATTTTTCTCAAAAATAATCCTATATGGCCACAAGCCTAACTGTGACAAGTACAACTGAAAAACTCTTAGAACACGACACAGGAGAGAATGTGGGTGAGGTTTTACATATGACCCAGAAATGACCGAAAAAGAAAAGAATGATAAAACTGACCAAGAGCAACAAAAACTACTAACGTGAGAAAAAGTTTGAACAGATATCTCAATAAAGAAGATATATACATAACCAGTATTACATATAATATTAGCAATATTTTAAAAATAATATATTAATATATACAACCAATATTCTAGAATGTCAGAAAAGGAACAAAAGTATAAAGGACTAAAAAAATCAGAACTAAAAGTATTTGCAATATGTTGGCAAGTAAACATATCCAAATTCTTTTCATATTTCCTGTCATTAGAGAAATAAAAATTTTAGATAATTGTGAATTAACACTACATAAACATTAGAGTGGAAAAAGTCAAAACTGCTGGCAACATAAGATGGAGAGAAACAGAGAGTAGATTTTTATTGCCTGTGGGAATGTAAAAGGATGTTGCACTTCAGTCTAAAAATGTGTCATTTCTTAGAGATATGTGCAACCTGTATATATAACCCACTGAGTCCAGGCATGATCCCTTGGGTTTAGACCAGCCTGCCCCAGGAAGACATTGGTCCCACTGACTCACTGTAGCTCTTCATCTAGGCATGAAACCATGAGAAAACTTCCCTGTCCATGCTTCTGTGTCAATGAACCTTGTCATTCTGCTGACTTTATTCAGACAACCAAATTCTTGGCAGTTCATGGGTGCAGTTTCTCTGTCACTGTCTCTCGGGAGACTTCCCAATCATCTGTTCCTACAAGCTTTCTTGCCCCTCTACTGCGATTTTCTCTGTGCCTTGCATTGGAGGCGCATCTGCTAGGGTGGTGTACTCCTGTCACCTGACCTCTATATTTGTCTCGTCGTTGTGTATCTCTGTCATAGTCTCCATTTGCTGGGGAAAAGCTTCCCTGATAAAGGGTAAGAGTTACACTTATCTGTGAGCCTGGGGATAATTATTTAGAATACTATGAGGCTTTATATTAGGAAAATGGCAGGAGAAGATCCTTCTCAAGTCTATGACATCTCCAGCCATGTGTATTTGACTAAGTTTACAGTATCCATTATGAATTCCCTCCTGCTGTATGGCCTTTAAGTCCAATGAAACAGTTCTTAGTCACCCCCAAGCTAAAAGTGCCACTAATGTACCATTGTGGATATAGTGCCAGTCCAGTCATGTTTGTGGACCACAGGCTTCTCATCCGACTAAGGATACCAATTGATTGTCTCTGTTAGCAGCTTGTGTAGCAACTTCATGTAGTGTGAGAGACAGTCTTCAGGGAGGAGGCTTCCAGGTAAGTTCCAGCTCTATTCCTTGAAGTTCTGTGTCTGAAGTGTGTAGTGCCATTTTGCAACCAGCAATAGGGTCTTACCTTCAAATTGAGAGATGAATCAAAGGGCAATGACAATATTGTTTTGAGAGTCTTTTAGATTTTACTGACCAATAAGTTACAAAGAGGTTTCCTGTGGGCAGTGGACTGTGCCATCAGACAGAAAACCTGGTAAGGTCAAGGAGATTCAGGAACCCTAGCAATTCCTATAATTGAGAACAGTAAACATCTACTCTCAGCCAGGTTCCTGTCCTGGACACCTGACCAAGACACACTGTGGAGAGGACTGTAACAATCAGTCACATAGGGACAACATCTGAAGCTCTTCCAATAATTTGACAATACGTTCAAAAACTCAAAAAAGGTAAAAGGATGAATGGTTGCTAGATCCAGGAAGCACACGAAGTTTTAGGTAATGAACATACCATCTATATTGATATAAAGGTGGATAAATGGCATCCTCATCTGAGATATTAGGTGAGGTATCCCTAAAATCTCAGACCAAGCCAATAGACAGCATCTGCCTCTAGAACCCAATCCACCTCAAAATGTTTAATAAGGTCCCATGTACAAGGAGTAAAGCGTGAGTTATTTCATCAACGATCGTATGAGAGTGCCTGTCTTATTGAGCTCTAATTGGTCACTGGAAGTTGCTCCAGTCTACGGCAGCCACATTCAGCTCAGTGGCCCCAGACCTTTTCTCTTAGCTGCCTGCTGTGTCCTGCCCCCTGCCACTGGCTCTGGGGGCAGTGGTGGTGGTGGAAGAGGCCTGGCAACCAGCCTTGCTTTGGCTCGCCCTCTGAGAGCTGTAATTCTTTGGTTGATCCAGCAGGGTCAGAGCCTTCAGATCCCCGTGGATAGCACCCATTATGCAGCTGGGCAGTTGCATAACCTGGCACATGTGTTTTGTTGGCAAGTCTATGACTTTTGCATGGAATAGCATAACCCGTGTTATCCCTTCACTCAATTATATATACATATACATTCAATTATATTCAATGATATGTACACACACATATATATGTGTGTGTACATATGTATATATGTACATGTATGTTATATATGTATCTTTAAGTGTGTGTACATAAATGCTATATATGTATTTCTAAGTAAACATAAAATGTTTTCTTACAGCGTTTTCAATCATCTTCGGTGTCTTTAGCCCCCTCCACGCCTCAATGTTTCTCTCCTTTATCACAGACAAATCTACCCCTGATTTTTCTCATTCCCGCTTCATTTCACCCATGTCCTACTAAACCTATGTCTACCATCTAAGTAAAAGAAGCCAGCCAAGGAAAGAGCAGAAACAATAAAATTCCAATAATTTGACAATGCGTTCAAAAACTCAAAGAAAGTAAAAGGATGAGTGGTTGCGAGATCAGCGAAGCACACGACGCTTTGGGTAATAAAACACCGTTCATATTGATACAACAGTAGACGTCATGCACTTGTCAACACACACGGGATTGTCCAACATAGACAATGAGCTTTACTATAAACTGTGGGGTTCAGTTATTGCATCAGCACTTTATTCTCTAGGAGTGCCATGGAGGGGCTGGTATAGTTGCTCAATGTTTAAAGACACTTGCCACCAAGTTTGACAACCTGGATTTGATCCCTGGAGTACACATGACAGAAGGAAAGAACTGACTTCCACAAGTTGATCTCTTACCTCCACATGTGTACCATGGCATATGGAAACATACACACACACACACACACACACACACACACACACACACACACACACTGCACATACATACATTTCAAAAAATGTTAAAAATAAAAGAACATCCAGAAGACAAGGCTCCCATTCTGTCTGTTGACTGCTCTGAGTTCTATTTCCATTAGACAAGGATCTACTCCAGCCCACCATCGGGCCCCACCCCTACCTGCAAATAGTCTCTTAAGTTCAGCACCCACCCCTTCCTGAGAGCTTCTACCCCTACCTACAAATCAGTACCATCTCTCTACATGACAGGACGTCATATGCGTGTCCCTTTGGAAGAATGTCCCTCAGATCCTGAGAAACAAAAATAGGGAGTACCTGTGTTGTGCTCAGTCATAAATGGGACATCTATATGGCCCTCCTCCCAAAGTACAAAAATCATTGTAGAAGAGGGTGTTAGAAGATTGTATGAGCCAGAGATCAGGGAGGAGAAGACCAAAACAGTGTCTTCTGGGAACGAAAGGATGGCTGCATTCATACAACATAGGGGTCAGGGTCAGGGCCGGGGGTGGGGGGTGAGCTTATATGGCTGCATTGCTAACTGAGAAACTGATGGAAGGTGATGATACTAGGGGAAGGTGTCAGTTTTCTTTACTATTGAGAACTCTGTTAGCAACACCATGTTTCATTACATGCTTCCAGTCCCCTGAGTGTGTGGACAGGACAGATTGGACTATGGATTATAACATATAGAGAGAATGATGTTGGGAGGTATTCTGGGAAGGATGTTCTGGGAGGAGTTAGGGAAGGAATGGGTGATGAATATGACTAAAATACAATGGTATGCTTATATGCAAATCTCAAAAACCTAGTAACAATATCATATTTTAAAAATAACCAATTTCACAGAGGATATAAGCTACCATGAGCTGAAGAGTGGGGGACCACCGAAGAAGTTAAGACAGGTGAAGTAGCATCTGCTTACTACTAAGACATTTTACATTATACTAAAGAACAGCATTTCCGGTTTTCAATTACTTTGCAATGTTCAGGCTGACCTCATTTGTTATAACATATAAACTATTCTCTGCTAATTACAGAAATAAATTACGCATATCAAATAACATTGGAGTGACACTCCCTGCTGATCAGTATGCTCGGGGGCAAGATTACATATCTTTGTTCACAAAATATCCCTTTCCCTTGCATTCTGGTCACATAGAGCCACGCCTTCGGTACTAGAGTACTTCGGATGCCTATAGACAGAAAAACTTCAAATAAACGATTTAGTGGATTAAGAGAACAAAGGCTGCTACCCAGTGCATGCCTGTGGCTGTATAAAACTCATGTTAGGGCAGGGTTTAGGAAGCAGCTTCTGTCTGTGTAAGCCCCTCTTGGTGGTTTACACACAGAAGCAGGAAGAATGTCAGGAGGAACACCACTCCTCTCTGAAGAAAAGTGCAGCCCAGCCCGGCGCTATGATAGCACCGTGTGTGGCTTAAAGTCTCAAGAAAGTAAATTAATTCCAGTGAATCCCATTGGATACTCGTGACAGAAAGATGGTAAAAGTGCTGAGCTCCACACAGACTCTAGATCAGGGTCTATCGCTGATGTGCACTCACTGTCTCATTGCTGCTTTACTTAACTAGATGAGAAGTTTTTAGTCAAGCCCTAAGCATCAACATGTGACAAGCACAGTATGCTGAAAAATGCTTCATGGTTTATATTTTCATTTGAATGGACTATATTTATAAAGAAACATTATATATATATAATATATTATATATATATGGAATTTATTGCAGAGTCTTAAATTCAATTCCAAAACCATGTCACAAAAGAAACACTAAGTCCTGTATCCTATATCCTCCAAAAGTTACCCATATTCCATAGATTGCACCTCTAGGCAACTGCGCTCTTGATACAAGCTCAAGGTTATATGAATATAGCTATTGTAACGCATGGTCCCATGGAATTCTGGAATTTCTACATATTCTGAGTGACACACATAATTTGTATGGTAATGCTAATTCTTATTTGTCTTGGGTAACAATGTATCAAAAAATAACATAAAAATTGACAAACAGGAAAATACCCTTATGATTGGAGGTCACCACAGCATAAGGAACTGAACCTAAGGATTGCAGCATTTGGAATCTTGAGAAGCACTGCTGTGGAGGAAAAACTACTGTGGCCAATCACAACGTGTCAGAAAATACAGTTCAGAAAATGTCAAGCTGATACGGCAGTCACTTCACTACCTTTGAGAACTAACTCCAGCACTTACTAGGAAGAAATGATCTAATCAAAACAATTGTGCCTGAGAAATGACTCAGCACTTATGAGCACCAGCTGAAGGACCCAAGTTCGATTCTCATCACCTACACAGCAGCTCATAACTATCTGTTAACTCCCAGAGAATAGAGCCCTCCTTTCTGGCTTCCTCAAGCATTGAGTACTCAAATGGTACACAGATGTATATGCAAAACACCAGGTGTCATAAATAAGTAATTTAAAAACATAATTGTTTTTGTGTGGAAATTATTTCTATCAAATTAGATATGCAGTAAGGTAGGCAATGTGGTATCATTTAAAAGAAAGGATAAACCAGTTACTAGAAATGGTTCAGAAATTAAAGTGATGATGAAATTAGCAAAAGTTTTAAGTGAATTATAATATACATTAAAACTATAAATGCCAGTGTAGTGTTATGAAGAGAAAGGTGTGAAGTATTAGAATGTTAATCCTAGAACTGAAATATATGAGACATGAAATTTGAAATTCAATGGACATGGTGAGCAACATGCCCTGTCATAGAAAAGACACCAGAATTCAAGATAGAAACTCAGAAACCTGAAATCAGCCAACAAACAACCAGAACACACACACCTGCCCATGGCTTAATGTCAAGTGACTTGAGTGACTCAAGTCCTCCCCCAAAAGTGGTGTTATGAATGCTTCCTTCATAATGATCTTTTTCCTTCAAGCTTGGTGGAATCTAAGAAAAAAGACACACAAACAAACAGTATAGTAGAGAGAATCTCTTGTACTATATGGACGCATCACTTGTCAATAAAATGCTGTTACGTTAGGCAGGAGGTAGGGAAGTGAAAGAGAAAGAGAGGGTTTCTGGAAATAGAGCCTGGTGCGAAAAGATTCACCCCCAAACTCTCTAGGAAGACAGTTTTCTGAAACTGAGGACCAAGTAACCATCCATGAGGCAGAACGTAAAATAGAATAACAGAATATTTGAGATATGAGCTTGTCAGGGAACACAGAGCCAAAGCTATTGGTCTAAGCACTTATTCATATGTAAGAAATCTTAGAGTTGTTATTTTGGGGAAGCAAGTGGAGAAACGCAGGGTGACAGAAAGATTAAACTACACAGTATAAATCTTAAGAAAACATTAAGGTAAACTATCTGCAGCAAAAAATAGTCAGGAAACACAATTCCCTAAATGCCAGAGGGAACACAGCATTTTACACACTAAAAGTGAGAATAACGCCCAATTTGTCAGAAACTGCAAGTTATACATACAAGCTGTATGTAGTTACCTCTGGGTGACTGTGGTCTGCTTTCTGGAGTGGGTGTCTACAATGACAGAAGTGCATTTCTTCATAGTCCTTGGGGTGAGAAATATTTCTGAGGTTTTTTATTTTCCCTGAAAATCTTTTGCTTGTTTGTACCAAGATCATTTCATTACTTAGGGTTTTCAGAGAAACAAAACAAACTGGATATATCAGATATGTATGACATAACATAAATTATCTCTATCTAACATGAATGCACACTGCATGAACTATTATGCATCTATGTATATATGCATGCATGCATGTATGTAAGTATGTATATTGTATATTTAATTGTGGATTGTTCTGTGCTGTTTGTATTTTGATGTTAATTCTGCTTCCTTGAGAGGGACCACCCCTGATGAGGAGTAGATCATGTACTCAGTTGCTCTCACTGGGCCTTCTCCCCACCCTGACTGGTCAAATTCAGTCTATAATGTCAGATAATAGGAAGGTGTTTTGAAATGATGGATAAAAATAAAATACTTAACTCTATATAAAAATGAGATTATAGATCTAAAATCCAAGACTGATAGTTTGGCCTTCTATGAGAGCATTAAGTGACTGTGGTAAAGTCATGGAGCAACACAGAAAGAATGGCCACATCACAAACAGGAATCCTGAGAGAGCTAGGTGAACTAGGTTCATTGCTTATCACAGCCCTCTTAGGAGAACTGCCAAAAGGTCACATGAAATTTGCCTACATGAAAAATACAGTGTGGTAAGGGTTAATACCGACTGTCACCCTGGCAGGATCTTAGATAACTTAGGAGACTGTCACTGGGCAGGCCTGTGAGATATGAAGATCAGGTTGAGTGAAGCGGGAAGATGTACACCACCCGGCAAACTGAGTAGAACGGAGGCCTGAGGCTGAGCGCTGGCGTGATCTCTCTGTGCTTCCTAGCAGTGACCAGCTGCCTGCCATCGGGCTCCTGCCTCCTGCTCCCGCCCCTGACATCACACTTCCACAGTGTAACAGACTGAGCCATCAATGATGAGGCCAAATCAACGTTCCTTCTTAAACTTCATCAGAGCAACAAGGAAAATGACTAATACACATAATTAAGTATATGAGACTTGTTTCTAATTACTTAAGTCATAACTGGCTGCTTAGAAAATACTAACAAGGTACAGTGCTACTTGTAGCATCAACAAACACACATGATTTGTGTTAACACAAACATTAGAGTGGGAGAATAGAAGCATACTAGTATATTATCAAAGTAAAATTAAAGTGATAGAGTTTAAAACTACATATAATTGGTGTGGAAGTTTGAATAGGTTTCTTCTCCAGAGACTCATGTGTTTGGATGCATGGCCCATAGGTAGTGGCACTATTAGAAAGTTTGACCTTGGAATAAGTGTGGCCTTGTTGGAGAAGGTGTGTCACTATGGGGGTGGGTTTTAAGGTCTCATATGCTCAAGCTTCACCTAGTATGACACACAATCTCTTCTTGCTGCTTTTGGATCAAGATGTAGAACTCTTGACACCAGCTCCTGCAGCACCGTATCTGCCTGCACACTGCCATGTTTCCCACCATGATGATAATGGACTGTATTTCTAAAGTTGAACCTAGCCTCAATTAAATGTTATCCTTTATAAAGGCTTCTGTGGGTATGGTGTGTCGTCATAGCGATCGAAATTCTAGGATAATGGGTTAATGAGAAACACTAAAAATTACCAAAAGAGGTAGTTATATGGGGCAAATGCATAGTGACTGCTGTCTGAACATTTGTGACTCTCAAAATCAATGTTTTAAACTTTCACTTTTAAAGTTGTAGAAGAATATTGGGTCATAAGAGAAAAGGCCTTGTGAATGTGCTTAGTAATCTTATAAAGACCAAATAAAACATGATGTTCTTCCATTTGAAGAATCATAGAAAATACCATCTACAAAGCAGTTTCTACTCATCAAGTACAAAACTTGTGTACATGGTGATATTGAACTTTCCAGATTATGTAACTGAGGCAAGTAGATTCCTATTTGTTCATTATTTTGTTTATATTATTTTTATAATGGCAGCTTGTAATAACTAAAACAGAATTAAAGTAAAATTATAAGAAATAAAGGCAAAAGGAGGATGGTGCTGATCTAACTGATGGCCTGTATGTAGGAGAATGAAAATAGATCCATATTTATCACCCTGCACAAAGCTTAAGTCCAAGTGGATCAAGGACCTCAACATAAAACCAGATACAGTTAATCTAATAGAAGAGAAAGTGGGAAAGTGTTGGGACTAATGCCCTTAAAACCCTCCATTATTGGTGTTAATATTATAGAGTTAGGTATGACTGGGTTCATGGAAAATCTCCAGCCAGCAGCAGAAGACTAAACAAATCTAGTGGTCAGGTTGCCTAGTGATATGACAAATTTATGACCTTCCTAACATCCTGTTGACAGCAGCTGACCACAGGAGCACTGTGTCCTTGGCCTGCCTAAATGTTTCCCACTTCCCCCCTCCCTCTGTTACCCCTGCTATGGTATAAATTCAGCCTTGGGAAAAAATAAAATTGTCACCTTGATCAGACTCTTGTCTTGGCGTCCTTCTTCATGTCTCTTGTCCCCCATTCTCTCCTAGGTGGTCCCCAACTTCCACTGACTGCCCTGCGGACTGGGGCAGAAAAGAGCCTCAAACTCATTGGCAAAGAGGATTATACTCTGAACAGAGCACCAATATCTCAGGGTCTAAGATCAAGAATTGATGAATGGGACCTCATGAAACTGAAAAGGTTCTCTAAGGCAAAGAACTCTGTCAATAAAACTAAAGAGCAAACTATAGATTTGGAAAGAATATTCACTAACCCCACATTTTACAGAGGGATAATATCCAAAATATATAAAGAACTCAAGAAGTTAACCTTTAAAGCACCAAATAACCCAATTAACAGATGGGGTACAAGCTAAACAGAGAATTCAGAACAGAAAAATTTTGAATAGCTGAGAAACACTTACAGAAATGTTGAAAGGTCACTGTCTATAGGACAAAATGGCAACTAACAGATTGGGGAAAGATCTTTACCAATCCTACGTCAGATAGAGGGCTAATATCCAATATATACAAAGAACTCAAGAAGTTAGAATCAAATAACCCTATTAAAAATGGGATACAGAGCTAAACAAAGAATTCCCAACTGAGGAATATAGAATGGTCCTGAAGTGTCTAAAGACATGTTCAACATCCTTAGTCATCAGAGAAATGCAAATCAAATGACTGAGATTCTACCTCACACCAATCAAAATGGCTAAGATAAAAAAATTCAAGTCACAGCAGATGCTGGTGAAGGTGTGGAGAAAGAGGAGCACTCCCTCATGCTGGTGGGATTGGAAACTGGTGCAACCACTCTGGCAGTCAATTTGGAGGTTCCTCAGAAAATTGGAAATAGTTCTACCTTAAAACCCAGCTATACTATGCCTGGGCATATACGCAAAAGATGTCCCACCATACCACAAGGACACATGTTCCACCATGTTTATAGAAGAAGCTGGAAACAACCCTGATGTCCCTTGACTGAAGAATGGATACAGAAAATGTGGTTCCTTTGCAAAATGGAACAGTATTCAGATATTAAAAACAAGGACATCATGAATTTTGCAGGCAAACGGATGGAACTAGAGCTAACACAGAAACAAAAGAACATGCGTGGTATATACTCACTGATAAGTGGATATTAGCCAAATCCTAGAATACCTAGGATGCAACCCACAGAAGTGTAACAAGCAGAGAGGCCCAAGTGAGGCCTTTAGCTGAAATGTTTCAGTTCAACTTAGAAAGGCAAAAGAAATAATCACAGGAGGCAGAGGGAGGGAGGAACCTAGGTGGGAGAGGGGAGGGAGAGGGAAAAGGGGAACAGGGTCAGGTATGGGGGTGGTGGACAGGAAGGAAGCCCAGAGGGCCAACAGAATGAGTGGAAATAAGCAGCCTGAGGGAGAGGATGAGGGAGAGGGGACCCTTGAGAAAGTACAAGAGACCCAGGAGGTGAGATCCTCTAAGGACTCAAGGGGGTAACCTTAGTCAAAAATACCCAACACTGGGGAGAGGGAACTCGAAAAGTCAGTAGATAGACAGGTCCTCTAGCTGAGGGACAGGGTAATTAACCCACTGTCAAAATTTCTGAGCCACAACTGTTACTGTGTAAAAGAACTGCAGGGACAAAAACTCAGAAGAGACTGAAGGAAAGGGAATCCATCCCATGGGGAGGCCCCAAGGCCTGACACTATTACTAATGCTATGGTGTACTTACAGATGGGATCCTGGCATGGCTGTCCTCTGAGAGGCCCTACCAGCAACTGACTGAAACAGAAGCAGATATTAACACCCAGCCACTGAACTGGAGTCAGGGACCACTATGGTTGAAGGGGGAGGATGGAGGAAGCTGAGGGGAGAGTGACCCCGTAGGAAGACCAGCAGTGTCAGTTTACCCAGACCCAGGGACCTCCTAGAGACTGAGCCACCAACCAGAATCATACACAGGCTGGTCCAAGGTCCCTGGCACAAATATAGCAGAGGTCTACATGGTCAGGCCTCATTGAGAGAATATGCTGTTAATCCTCCAGAGACTTGAGGCCCCTGAAAAGGGGGAGGTCTGGTGGTGGGAGCACCCTCTTGAAGGCAATGGGGAGGAGGAATGGGATGAGAAACTATGAAGGGGGGACCAAGAGGGGAGTGGCAACGATTGGAAGGTACATAAATAAAATAATAAAAAACAAAAAACAAAAAGCCAATGAATTGTAAAAGTAAAGGGAATAATTTATAAAAGGACATAGACTTCCTAAATATTTATGTGCTGAAAGTATAGCTTCAAAACACATAAAAAGATCATTGAAATACATAAGAAATCATGCATGTAAGAAGTCTAACAGTATTTAAAGTGATGTACTATGTAAAAAGACATCAGTAGTAACACAGAATATCGGCCTACTTGATCTAATTGGCATTCTTAGATCACTGACATAAGAATAAAATACATATCCATTTCTGTTGCACTCAAACATTACCCAAAATGGAACTTGAAAAAAGTTTCTAAAACTCTAAAAATATTTACAAGTTGGCCGAAGAATGTAATCTTCCAAAGTGGAATTAGATTAGAAGTAAACAGAATGATCAGGGGCAATCACAGGATATTTTGATGTAAAATAACACATGGAATGAAGAAGCAATTACATCTGAGCTGAATAAAAGTACATTTGCTGTGAATATACAAATATAAAAAATGTACAGAACTATAAAAATTCCTCTGTACTTACCTACACCCTTCCACTGCTAATTTGCTCCTAGTAAACACATTACTATTCACCTTGGTTCATGTTCTAACTGCTACTTATTGAAATTATGTGGCTCACTGCTTGCTTTTTTTAAAAAAAGATTTATTTCTTTATTTTATATGTTTACACTGTAGCTGTCTTCAGACGCACCAGAAGATGGCATAGGATCCCATTACAGATGGTTGTGAGCAACCATACGGTTGCTGGGAATTGAACACAGGACCTCTGGAAGAACAGCCAGTGTTCTTAGGCTTTGAGCCATTTCCCCAGCCCTCACTGCTTGTTTTTAACTGACTAATACAGCATTTGCACTGTGGTCCTATCCAGCAACCTTGGTTATTTCTGCAGTGAAAATTCTACTCTGGGACAAATACAGGTGTCCTGCCGGGCACCCTGAGCCTGTGGACCAAGGCCAACTTATCCCCACTTGAACATTGTCAATACATCAGCTGAGAAAACGTAGCTGATTACAAACAAAACAACAACAAAAAATCCCTGAAAAAATTTTCAGCTAAGTATATAAGAAACAGAAAAAAAAAAAAAAAACCCAAACCAGCATAACTCATCTCCAATGCTAGTTCTACAATGGTGGTGGTTTAGGAGAATGAACTGTATGAAATCATAAACGATAATTTAAAAGAATGATGATAAAGATGATCAAAGAAATCAAAGAATATCCAAATAAATATTTGAATGAAATAAAAAAGTTAATATAGTGTATGAATCAGAAATTATTGAAGATATAAACATACTGGGGAAAAAAATCAAAGAAGTGAAGAATTCAGTAAGTAAAAAAAATAATTGAGTATTATTCCTTACCAATAGAATAGATAAGTAGGAGACAGAATATCATGGATAGAAGACAAGATAGGCAAATTGGAGTTCTGAGACATTAACCAAGAAACTGTGAATGGTGCACATATGTGAGTTCTACAGGGCACCATTAAAGGATCAAATTTATGTAACGTAAAGATAGAAGAAGATGAGCTTCAAGCCAAAGACATAAAATGGGTTAAAGACAAAATTCATAATAGGTTCTATTTTTCTATTTTTTTCACAAAATCTAACATTTCTTCATTATAAAAGCCAGAAACAGACATGGAATAGAAGGAACATATTTCAACTTAATGAAGGCTATATACAACAAATCTACAATCAATATTATACAAAATGGGGAAAAAACTGAAATCATTTAAATTAAAATCAGGAACAAGACACAAACTCTTTTTAGTTGTTTACTCTTATTCAATATAGTATCTGGTCTTAGCTAGAACAGTGAACAATGAAAATAATAGAATAAAAAGGAAGGGAAGATTAGCTTAACTTTATGTGCAGATAATACAATTCTCTATATGACTCATAAAGACTCCAATAGAAAACTCTGAGAACTAATAAATTCTGTAACCTGGAGGCACAGAAATAAACACAGAAAAAGCAATAGCCGGCTTATCTATGAAGATCAAGAAAGACATTCTGGAAAATCCCCCTTCCACCATTGCCCAAAGCATAACAAAATGAAAACTACATTAGAAGAAACCTAACCTTGGAAATAAAAGAACTCTACAATGGACATTTAAAACAAAAGAATAAAAATAAAAATAAAAATTGAGGAAGATACTAGATAATGGAAGGGCCCTCCACGCTGATGGATCACAAGAATTAACATTATGAGAAGGGCTATCATACCAAAGTACCAGAAGTCCCAGCATGGCTTCCTTCTGTATCCATACAATGCTATGGTCCATGAAAAGAGATCTTTACATTCTTCAGATGTATATGGAAGCACAGCTGAGCAAAGACCAGTACCAGAAGTTTTGTTATTCCCAATTTCAGGTTATACCAAGAGCCACCGTAACACCATGGTATTATTACCACAACACTACATACATGTGCGGATCCATGACATGGAATGGATTACCCAGACACACACCCACACAGCACAAATGTACACTGGAGAAGAAGTAGCGTCTTTTGTTTGTTTGTTTTATCAATGGTGCTGAGAAAACTGGATATCCACACAGAGAAGAGTCAAACTAAGTCCCTATCTCTCATCCTGCGCAAAACCAACTCCAAAGACGTGAAAGACCTTAGAACAAAACCTGGAACTGGGGAAATGAGAGAGGAAAAAGTCAGCGAACCCGTTGGAGACAGAGACAGAACAAACAATAACATTCTTGCCATAACTGAGGTTGTGAAAGCAATAGAACCAATGAGTGACTAAGTGAACCTCACGGTACTGAAGGGCTCACCCTGTCAACATGGCTCTTTGCTCCAAACTGACTGCCACACTCAACACCATTCCATCCTAAATATGTACAGGATTATTTGGTAGAATTTGAAAAGCGGAGCCGACAACTTAGATGAAACGGAACAGGAACGAAAGCAGTCAAAACACTTTGTACATTGAGGACAAGCGCAGACTTATGCTGCACATTTTAAAGTGTAGCCTGCAAATAACTGAGGTGGTGCATTAGAATATTAAGACAGAAGAAGGAAACAAAAGGGGAGAAGTAATTTTGCAGCTATGTGGATAAATGAATGTCCTCAAAGATAAAAAAACAAGGCCGTAGAGAAAGGACAGCTTTCTTAGAAAGGACACCAGTGTGATTGACTTCTACAAACAACACATAAGCAGTAAACACTTGGATGTATACCTCACAGCACACACAGAAGCTGCTCAACACGAATTTCATGGCTACAACTAAAACTGCTGACATTTTAGAAGAAAATGTTGCAAATTAGATGTAGGTCAGGATTTGTTTACATGGTCTTCAAGTTAATGATCCATGAAAGAACAGAGCAATAGCCAGTCTTCCAAAGTCAATCTCCAGTCTCGAAGAGACACTGAGGAAGGAGCAGACAACTGTGACACAGGCCTGTCACTCTGCCTCAAGAGGCTGAGGATCAGGAGTTCCCTGCTAGTCTGGGACATACGGTTAGACCTTGTTTCGAGAAAACACCAAGTTGGGCTGTTTAAGAGCACTTGTTGCTCTTGGAGAGTGTTTAATTAAGACTTCAAAAATTCAGAGTTCTTACATTAATCAATGGAGTTCTGATAAACTATTAGCCCACTGTAAAACATTCCACTCTATGATCCACTATCATAGTCACAAGTTGAAGATTTTAAGCTCCCTTTGGTTGTCTTTTAACTATGGTCTTAAAGGCATTCCTCACTATGCTAAATTTATGTGCATCCAGTCTTCCAGATGGAGAAAAAAATGCTCCTCTTGACCCTTCTGTTCCATGAAAGCTGTATGTCTTCCTTGAGCTCACTTTAGTGACTGCCCACACTTTTAACAAAAATCGTTTACCATACCTCGACTGTGACACAAATATGCTATCTACTACCCTTTTCTACAATGTGGAGTTCAATAGAGACTACAATTTAACACCTATTTTTGTAAACTTGAAAAGATAATTGTAAGCTTCAGGAAACTCGCTTTGATCAATCTCCCACGGGTCAAATATACTTCGTCCCGATAAGTACCTCGGTCAATCAATAGCCTAACTTTCCCACCTGTTACCTATGCCAGAGGATGGGATTCTTTCCACATTCCTCAGTTTTGGGACCCCCTGTCCTCAACTACTAAGACCATACACCTAAAGGTTTCAAATGTACTCCTAAGGACATTTTTTCTCCCTAAATTACTTTATTTTCTCCCTCCAATGTGTGTTTGTGTTTCAGCATCCTGGCAAGTCCAGGAGGTTACTCAAAATCTGCATCCAGAACAGCATCAGGAAAGCTACCCACAGGTGCTACAGTCTGCCTCCCAGAATCGTCTATTGGGCCTGCATTTTCCTAGCCACAGATGGTTCCACAGATCCTGGACAGCAATGAAAAAGCCAGCTCTCCCAGAAGTTGATCAGCATCCCAATTTTCTTAGGTTTCTCGAAGACAGAAAGTCAGCAAAAAGTAAATCTTACTCCTGCCCCACAATTACCTCTTCCTAGTTCCTCACTTTTTATTTTTTGATTTATTTTTTATTGGATATTTTATGTATTTATATTTTAAATGTTATCCCTCTTCTCCCATCCCATCTCCTCCTGCTCTTATGAAGATGCTCCCACTCCCACCCACTCCCACCTCAATTTCCTGGCATTCCCCTACGCTGGGGAAACAAGCTTTCACAGGACCAAGGACTTCTTTTCCTATTGATGCCAGACAATGTCATCCTCTGCTATATATGTGCCTGGAGCCATCAGTCCCTTCGTATGTATTCTTTGGTTGGTGGTGTAGTCCCTGGCTCTGTGGTGTCTGGTTGGTTGATATTGTTGTTCTTCCTATGGAGTTGCAAACCCCTTCAGCTCCTTCAGTCCTTTCTTTAACTCCTCCATTGGGGTCCCTGTGTTCAGTCTGATGGTTAGCTGCAAGCATCCTCATCTGTATGAGTAAGACTCTGCCAGAGCCTCTCAGGACACATCCATGTCAGACTCCTGTCAGCAAGCACTTCTTGGCCATCAGCAACAGTGACTGGGTTTGATGGCAGAGAAATGTTGGGTAACAGAGGATTCTGCTAGACCCCTCTCAGGGACCTGGGCTTGCATCATCACTCACCACCTACCAGGAACAAGACAGGTGAGGAAGCATATAAAGCAGATTGCTTGTTACCCCAGCCCTCCTTCTCTCCCCAAGCCCCTCTCTCTCTTCCTCTTTCCCCCCTCTCTCTCTATTTCCATGTGTTCCTAATTGGCCTATCTTCCCCTCTTTCTCTCTTTTTGTCCTTCTATGCCCCCTTTTCTGCCCTCATAGCTCTGCTCCTGTCTTTATGTCCCCTACCCTTTCTCCAAGTATTCCCTCCCCCACCTTTCCCAAATAAACCCCTCTTTTACCAGGTCTGTTGCATGGTATAATTTCTCAGGGAGACACTTTGTCATGGGTCCACAAGGTACCTCTGTACTGCTGTCATTGCATTTATATTTCATAACAGAGAGGATCAATTTTCAGTTACCAGTATCCACGAGGGAGCTAACAACAATCTTTAATTCTTAACCCTCATCTGACCTCCACAGGCACCAGACACTCTTGTGGTACATGTACATACATGTAGGCAATGCACTCATACACATAGCATAAAAATAAATACTTTTTTTTAAAAAATGGAAACAAAAAGAGAAACTGATAAACCACAAGGAAATAGACACACAATCTCTCTCTGTCTTTCTCCTCCCTCCCCCATATACCTAACAATCACGACAATTTGTTTTTAAAGGGTATAAGATATATGGAGAGCTTAACCAAAATTGCTCTACAGATAGCCACAGGCACAACCATTGGTCATCATCAGATGTGATAGAAGCCACTATCTACCCATTGGGATAACTGAACTCAGAAGACAGACCTCACCAAATGCTGGTAGGACACTGAGGCCATCAGCCTTTGTCAGTTAGAATTTAAGGGTGTACAGGTGCTACTGAAAGGGCAAACTGTCTCACAGTGTCAAGGATGTACTTCATTCCCACATAGCAGTCTTACTACATTCTTCTAAAGAGAAGTATGTGCTACATTGATAAGAAAACTCTCATGCATTGTTAATAGGTACATTCATGGTAACTGGACACTTGAAACAAAGATACATTGTAATTAAACTGAATATTTTCACAAAGGAATGCTACTCAGGAGCGGGATAAACACACAATGTAGACAATCTCCCACACATTGGACAACAAAAGAA
This sequence comes from Rattus norvegicus, assembly GCF_021556685.1. Classification (NCBI taxonomy): domain Eukaryota; kingdom Metazoa; phylum Chordata; class Mammalia; order Rodentia; family Muridae; genus Rattus; species Rattus norvegicus. The sequence continues at coordinate 101,415,409 of NC_141538.1, forward strand.
ACCAATATACAAAAACATGCTTTGTGATTTAATTGCTAGGAATTTCTAATAAGGAAATTTTATCTACAGTGTTAGAAAACAGCATAGCTTCCAGGTGACAAGGGGCCTTCATGATTGAAAATGGACATAGTCAAAAGGGGAATGGGGTATATCTGACTGAATATAAATTAAGCTTACTCAAGTTGATGTTTAGGAATTCCAGACTACAGCTGGCAACAGGACTCCACAGATAAAGCATTGCCTGTGCTAGCATGAGGACGGGAGTTTGGAACCCACATAAACACTATGCGGGCTCTGTGGCTGCCCGCAATCCCAATACTCTGAGGACAGAGACAAGTGACATGGTGAGCTAGCTGGGTTCACTGAAAAATTATGACTCAAGTAATCAAGTGGGGAGGAATGGAGAAAGACACTGCTACCAATCTGTAGCTTCTGATCTACACTTGCGAGCATGTGTGCACACACGCGCACATGCATGCATGCAGTGAACACACAACACACTTGCAAAAAAACCAGTCTAGACTATAATTGGCTGACATCACAAACTATCTAAACAGCACATCTAATCACAAGCAGAGAGAATACATACTCAATAATTTACATCATTTGATATATTTAATTTTCTATATTAGTGGCTTTTTATGAGGAAGGGAGTGGTGAGGAAAGGAGAGAGGGAAAGGGAGAGGTTATTTACTGGAAATCAAAGGAAGGGGTTTGAGATGTGCCAGCTTGCTTTCAAAACAAACATTTATATAACCGAGATTAAAATGTAACCAGCCCCTTTCAGCAAAGCAGATAAAGATCTAGGTTGTCTGAACTTGTTTTGCAGCTCCATAAACTGCTACAGTGTGCCTGACACTTGGGCAGGATCCTGTGGCAGATCTGTGTAAAGGCTCTGCAGAACGGATATCTTGTTGAAACTGAGATCAGGGTAGAGGTCTGGAGACAAAAAACTCCATTAGGAGGTACCTGTCATTGTTATTACCAATGTGACTTCTGCTTCAAACTCTTTTTTAGTTTACTGCTACCCCCTCCACTAGCCTTGAAACTTCAACTATACTTTTACCCAAAATAGAAGTGTTTATTAACTTTGAAAGATAGGGCTTTGTCACCCTGTTCTATTTACAGTGAGGCTCTTGCCTCTCAATTTAAGTAGATCAAGATGGATGGACGGAGGTGGTTATCCCCAGTGTTTTGGGTATCCATACTCAAAATGTATATGCGGGACCAGTGCGTGACATGTGCTGAATAAGTGATGGCTGAATTAAGAAACCGGAGCTTTTAACAACAACAACAAAAGGTTAAAATGCTGACATCCCCACCCCCACCCACATATCAACTAAAGAGAGACAGTACCACATTAGAAGGATTTAAATGACTTTTATTTTCCAGGCAGGGTGGGCCTCGTGTCCAATAGAGGGAATCTTGACAGCTCATACTGGAGTGTTACCTGAAGTGGATTAATAATAGATTAACTAAGGTCACTACATTTCAAGCTTAACATTGTCAAATGATCTCTTTTACTTAAAATCCTATCCAAAGGAGAGAATCGGCTACTCCAGAAGAGTGCTGTTCCTCATAGAAAGTCAAGTTTTGTGAAGTCAGTCACTGGGGGAGTCAGTAGCTGACTGAACAGGAGTTGGGACAAGTTTCCGTTTGAAAAAAGCCACGAGGCAAATTCAGGACTTCAAGGGCTGTTCCAAGGTTCATGAAGTTTTTCTTTTGCTCCAAGGAAATAAAGATACCGTCTTTGCGGTTAACACAGACTGCCAGCCAAAGCAGATTCCACGACAGTAGGAACGCATGGCGGTGGTGGCCTTCCAAGGACTTTCCTTTAGGTGCAGCAGAGCAGGAGGGGTGTTTTCGTTTGTTTTGCTTCTGCTTTGTTTGTTTTCTGTTTTACTACTGGATTCTTGCGGTTCCCCAAAGATCAGTGTAGACTGAACCACCGCGTGAGTAATAGTTGACCTACACACTAAGGGGAAAGCTAAGCTGAGCCAGGAGCCCTAAGCTTAAAGTGGGGCTTCAGCAAAGCCTTCCGGGAAGTTGCCCTGGGCTACATCTATGCCCAGCAAAGTTTTAATCCCTCCCTGAAGGACAGAAGCTACCAACGAAAAATTGGGAGAAAACACACAAGGATTCTGCAGAAATGCCTTGTTTTTGCTAGAAATTGCCAGCACTGTTTGTCACAGTACAGCGTTAGCCATCTCGGCTTAAAAACCTACTTACTGTAAAGTGTCAGAAAGCTTCTGTGAAGGGGCAGACTTTAACAAAAACTAGGCAGATACCAGGAGTGTTAATAATACCTGATATTTATTAATTTAGTGACTTTTGGCTCTTATCTAAGGGTAATATGCCTTAGTTTTCAGACTTTCCCATGGTCAATGGATACAAATTGCCATTAAACAAAATGAAGTCTACTTTGGTGACCTTAAGAGCTAGAGTATGTGTAGCTTTATGTGCATGTTCTCCAGAAGAAAAAAAGATGTTTCTCAAATCATACTCTTCTACAGCAAGGAAAGTTAGGAGGTTCATTTGACTATAGCAATGTAATTCCAAGTGTCCCGAGTCAAAGATGTCAGGTAAGCTTACTTCTGTTTGTTCTAAAAATGAAACCTAACCGAAAAGGATGCTGAAGGATGGGAGAGAGGGAGACAGGCTTCGCTAAATCCTTTCCACTAAAGCACCGAAGCAGCACACTCAAACGGACTTCAACGTAAGTCACAAAAAACTCAACCAAATCTTTCACTCTATCGGAATAAAAGCTTTATTGAGAGAGCAGGGGTGGTGGGGGTGGTGGGGTGGGGAGAAAAGTATGAAATATATTTTTAAAGTTATCTTAAAATTCTGTGAAGAAGTAGTGATATTAACAAAAGGCCTTGCTTCTGGCACTTAGTGTGGATTTATTTTATTTTATTTTTATTTTTTTAGTTTGGGATATAATTAGCTACATTTTAAAATTGTCTTTAAAATTGTCCCATTTTAAATTAGATTTTCATAAAGAAGGTTTTTTTTTAAAGAATTAGCTGATTTGGTGAGTCTATTTAAAAGCAAAACAAACAAAAAAGGGCAAAACAAAACAAAAACATGTAAGCCTGTGGCTTTATCCTTTTCTCTCCAAGCAAAGTTCCACAGAACCAGAAACAATGTAATCTGTATGGAACATACTTGCTTTCTGTTTCTGTACAAGTCTCTGGGGGAACTGTAACAGACTGGTACTTTAGAAGCCAGAATGGAGACCTTTCCTGCAGAAACCATTTAACCAGTCAGGGGGCGTGGACCAGGTGGTGAGGGGCTCCGTTGCCCGGGGGACTGTTGCAAAACAGAAGTAGCAGGGCTCTCCTGCCCTCTAGTGGTTCGACCTCGGAAATGCAACCTCCTTAATGGATTTGTTTTATTCTCTCTCTCCCGGGTTTACTTTGGATTATTTCAAGTACATTTAATTAAAGACAACTTTACGCCGGTATCAGGGACAGCAGAGATCTGGCTGGTCCTTCGGTAATTTAGATTACTCCGATTCAATAATTTAGATCATTTGCATTGGCACTAAAATGATATCACTAAGATCTCGTCTCGCTCCCCGACACACCCTAAATACCCCTGTTTTGCCTAATTGCCTGCATCACTTCCTTCTGTTCACCTTGAAAGGTAGAAAAGGAAGAGAAAGTGTGCCTAGTGGGGTCACTGTTGCACTGTATGTGCGGAAACCAGTGCTGGCTGAGGATGACAGTCCCCCGTGAGCCACATATTTGAATGTGAATTTCTCATCTATCATTTTTATTTACTGCAGTTAATTCTAACTTTTCAGTTTCTAACGTTTCCTTTTGAAACGTACACTATACACTTACACATATAAACAAAGACATTGATGGTGCTCAGACCAGTCTTAATTTCACCCATTTTTTTTCTGTTTATTCACTCAGAGGATTGCTCTCTAGTCCCACATGCTTCAAATGATAGTGCACACGTGCTTTATACACTGTCCAAACCGTAAAGTAGTGCAAAACCTGATATTGCAATCACTATTACACAAATATGGAGAATGTATCAAGTGTGTGTTAGCGTATCAGTACTAAACACAGCAGTAATCGAAATGCGTCTTTGGCTTAGTCTTTCTGTTTTTCTCTTTCTTTAAATGTCCCAATATTAGCATGTGGCAATATTCTATGAGAATTTGCTTCACACAGCTGCGGGCACAGCCACAGAGCAACTTTGAGTCATAGGCACAAAGGAGTTGCTGGGAAGGTTGCTCACCTGCAGAGGCGTGCTCCGTGAAGGAGAAAGAAGTTGCTCCTGGTGGAAATGTATGTACCGATGGCTGGAAGCTGGGAGGGTTTAATGTCTGGATTGTGGAGAGTGCAGCTAAGCAAGCACCTGCTAATGACATCTCCAGCTGTTCTCCATTCATCCCCTTCACCCCAGCTTCCAATATGCACGCTTAATGCTTGCCTGCTAATTCCCTTAACGTAAAACATGGGGAGATCGATGTTAAATTATTTAATCCTTTAAAGAAACCCACTTTTACACGCTTCAGTTAAATTAAGAATCATTTGATAGAAAATATAGTTTTCAATGGCAGCTTTTATACTAATTTATAAAATTAGGGAAGTAAATTATTTCCCACTTTGTTTGTTGGTTCTGACAGTGCTTTGCCGTGTAGCCCAGGCTCACCTCAAGTTCATGATCCTCTTCACTCAGCCTCCTTAGTGTTGGGCTAGCAGGCAGGTGCTGAAATGTGCAGCCTGTTTAATCTCATTGGCAGTGAAGGATGGTCAGGCCTGATAATTATTAAGCTTGGAATATTAGCATATTTACCTTATTACTGCGTGGCCGGTGTTCAGGTAAAATTCAACAATAAAGATGGCAGAGGATTAGAATACTACAACAAAAACAAACACACACATACAAGAATGAACACTGTGAGAACAGCCAGGCAGCCAGGAACCATCAAAGGACGGGTTTGTACACTTGCTCTGACTTTTCAACGTCAAGTTGAGTTACTTGTCGTAACTTAGTGAGTAGACATTGCTGATCTGTCTTTTTCCTCTCCAGTCCTGTGTCTCCTCAATGTCCCTCACACTGAGAGTTTCTTTCATGCTACTCAGATGAAAGTCTGGCGCCACAGAAGTAGCTTTCCTGAAACATGGTGTTCTGAACTTTAATCCCTTCAGATATTTTTATCAAAGAGATTTAGAAAATGATACTCATCACTCAATGATGAGTTGTTATGATATATTGCTATGTTTGATGTTTTGATGTTTCCCAAAAAACCCACATCTCTGTGTGAAACCAATGTTCAAACATTTTATTTTTGAACCTTATAGGATTTTTTTTAAATAAGTAAAAATATATAAGCACATGTGTACATTATACTTTGTATTCGTGGATTTTACACATGACACACTTCAGTGCATATGATCTCATTAAGCAGAGGACATAATGCAGGTAGAGGGTCTGGAGGAGAGGCTAACGGTAGCCCAGTGAGGACCAGGTCGTCCTAGAGAAAGGCAGAAACTCAAAGCTAAGCAATAGGTGCCCTTAATACTTATAAGATAATAGCATTTGTCTCTCACTCAATCAGCAGGCTGAGGCAAGCTGCAGCAGGAAATGGGAAGATTGAACAACTGAGCCCCACACATGTTCACGTGTATATCAAATGAAATCTATGCCACATAGTGGGAAGGGAAATTAGGATTATAGGATTATAATTCAATGCACAGCATTAGAATGCCCAAGGACTTTCTTCCGGACCTGCACACTTCTTTTCTACATGTGGCTTCCCACAAACACATCCAATTAACCCCAATTCTAGCTTCTCTAGGAAGCTTGAGTTCATCAGCATATATAAGATCAGTGTTTGTTATTCAACCAACCATAAAAACCTTAACCCATTTTCTGAGCAAATGTTTGGGGGGAGACCAAGAAGACCCAGAGGAATTTAGTGAAAACCAAAGGGTCTTCACTCAGGAAAGATGGATGCACTACTGCTAGTGTCAGCGGACAGGCAGAGAGTGTCGACGTAAGCTTTGTTTCCAACCCTATAAAGAGAGAGCAAAGAGGGAGAAGAGACTAAATATTGCACTCTTTCCAGAGCATGGGCAGATGCTGGCAATAAATTTGGGTCATACTAAAAAAATATAAAGGACATTATGCTTGGGTGCTGGGTGAGGGGTGGTTTGGGCATATGAGAGTGAGAGAGAGAGAGAGAAAGAGAGAGAGAGAGAGAGAGAGAGAGAGAGAGAGAGAGAGAGAGAGAGAGAAACACAGAGACAGACACAGAGAGACAGACAGAGACAGAGAGACAGAGACAGAGACAGACAGAGGTAGACAGAGAGAGAGAGAGAGAGAGAAACACAGAGACAGACACAGAGAGACAGACAGAGACAGAGAGACAGAGACAGAGAAAGACAGAGACAGACAGAGGTAGACAGAGAGAGAGAGAGAGAGAGAGAGAGAGAGAGAGAGAGAGAGAGAGAGAGAGAGAGAGAGAACATTTTCCTTGAGTTCCTGTGCCAAAGGACAGGTTAGCAACAGAGGACACACATGTACAGAGCATGCTATCTATGACACTGGAGTCTTCATTTGGAATTTCTGCCCTAGGTGTGGTAAGTGGAGAGCTATGAGAAAAGGTGGTAGGACAAAGAGAAGTGTGGCTTATGGGAAGAACACTGGGGAAAGTTACAAAGGCCATTGGCCAGATTTCCCAGGGTGCCCCTTTCTTCGAACTAAGAATGCAAATTTCCACTCAAGCTCAAGGGAGAAAAGTTATTCCCTTTTTAACTCAGTCTATACTCAAAAAACCTAACCATTAAGTATATCAGTGGCAAACTAGGTTCTATTTTCTGTCTCCAACTACTGTGCCCCCGTATTAGTCAATTTTCCTTTACTGCAATGAAATCCCAGAGGGCAACTGTATTATAGAGATAAGTTTATCTAGATCACAGTCTTGTAAGCTGAAGGCCGTGAGATCATCTCAGCTGTGCATCAGGTCAGTGTGGTGACGAATACTGAAGACGACCCAGCAAGTGTCACCATAGTGGTAGGGAGATATAAGTGTATGTGCATATAAGGGAAGCGAACACAACACACACACACACACACACACACACACACAGAGAGAGAGAGAGAGAGAGAGAGAGAGACAGAGACAGAGACAGAGACAGAGACAGAGACAGAGAGACAGAGACAGACAAAGACAGACAGACAGAGTGTAAAAGGCACATATTCACATATTTTCACTTGAAGACATACTGTGCAGCAGGCCATGGTTTTTCCAAGCAGTTTTTCTTTTTGGGACAGAATTTAATGTTTTTAGCTCAAGGTGGCCTTGAGCTTATGATCCTCCTGCCTTAGCAGATTTTATGGTTCAGATTCTAGCTTTCATTCACTTGTATGCTGAATCTCCTTTTAAAAAAGCACCCATCGTAAAATGCTGCCCTAGTTGTAGAGTATGTTGAGTGTGTTACAGACAAAGAGTAAGTATGTACCTGGCAGGCAGAAGGGGCCACCCCCACGTGAGGTGGAGGAGAGAATGAGGCAGCACCAGATGTGAGGAGACTCCTGTGGGCTGACCTGAGTGGGGACATACTTTCATACCCCTGCTCTCTGAGTGTGGCAGTCTAAGGACATAATACTTGTAGGACCTTAAAGGTTTAACAGCTATGATTTAATAAAGGAATCAATGTGCTTCCTTGCTAGTCTGTGTTTCTTTGAAGTAAATGTTATGACTAAACCACTGATTATGCCCTGGTGAAAGGCCTTAGACTCCAGCTCCAGGGAATAAGGAGTTTTCAGATGCCAGGGTTCGAAAGAGAACAAAAGTGACAAACAGTCAAATAATGGCAGGCAGGAATATACCAGTGGTAACTCCTTTGGGAGCTGCACTTGGTGGGAGTGGACATTCTGAAGAAAATTGAGGTTTCACCAAAATGCTGAAGAAGTTACCTGACGGAAAGTCTTTCCTTAGTAAACACAGTGTAGGTAAGCGAGGCCTCCTTATTCTGTACTTCCGAGCTTCGCCTATGCACAGTATTTAGGAGTGCCCTGAGGTTGACCCTGGAGAGTACTTTATCTACAGAATCACAGGGCCTAGCCTGAGACAGTTAAAGTAAATTGCAACGTTCCTGTTAGGGGAAAAAAGTTCATGCCTGAAATGATGAAGACTGTACTATGCAATACTGGGTTCCCTAAGACTGTCTTTGGGGGAAAAGGTAACTCCCTCTATTTTCTCAGGACATAGGCCCTTGAAATAAGCATGGTTTTATTCTAACCAACTGTTGTCCCCAGATGTTCACTTTAAAGCAGTCAGGAATATTAGAATTTCCTGCAGATGGAAACGTAAGGTGGGGAGAGTCTGCCGTGGTATTACCTGATGCCTGACCTCATTGGTTTCATCATCTATTAAGAAGGGGTTGCAGACATTATGGGCCGGTGACAGTGGGACAGATCCAAGCATGTTCTCCAGCTTATGCAGTTAAACAGCGGCCCTGCCCTGCTGGCCTCCCATCGTCAGCTCGGCTGCAGTCAGTGGTCTGTCCTTTCTTATCATCCTAACCATCTATACTCCACTTTCAGGAAGAGGTGTTGGTGAAGATGTTCTCTCTATGACCAGAGCAAGAATACAGACAGTCACAGAGACAAAGGCATGCTGGAGTGACACGGGACCAACTGCAATGTGGTATGAATGACAAGGGCATGCCCTGTCTCTATGTCAGGGTAGTTTCATTGGTGAAGGAGAAAGTGGAGCGAAGATAATATCAGTGCTGTCCTTACAGTCCATACTCTGCCATCTGTTTCTGGAAAATATTGTCTACAATGTTCATGCGGGATACTGGAGAAAATTGTCCCTCAGACCAACTGACTATCAACTCAGATACAAAACTCATTGCCATGTATGGTCAATATTTGTTAAAACTTTAGTTTTATTATACCTCTAGCCAAGTCTACTCTCGAGAACTGTTCCTAACCATAGGCCAATGTGGTTGATAGTTAATAAAAAGTATTATCTGTATTACTTAAATTTGGGCTTTGTTTCTCTCATACCACCTCCCATAAGTTTCTAAAGCCTTTACATTTTAAACCCAAGGGCAGTGGGCCATGCTGGCCAGGAGCCAGTCTTGGAACCACTCTCCTGGCTGGGGTACCTCTACTTGGGTCAAGGGAGTATACAGGTAGCCTGGGATCTCCTGACTGGCTTGATGTAAGATGAAACCAATCCCAGTGGACAGTGCCTCAGTTTCCATCCATTTTCTTCCGTAAGATCCATTAAAAACTCAGTGGGTCAGGGCAACCTGGCTGCTTTTCTCACGGGGATCCCCTCCCACTCCTGAGAATCCTTTCTCAGTTTCCCTGAATCATTTTGCTTGTTGTACAGATTCCATGACTGTGTTATCTTACTCTTCCTGGGTGTGAGATAACAAAGTCCAAGGCTCAGGGTAGCTTTGGTGACCACTGAGGGTCTGACATCAAATTGACCCATGGGAAACTCAGCAAGAGCTGAGAAATAAAAAAGCCATCATGGGACCAATGGATTGTACTATTGTGGTTATCTTCACTATTGTCCAGGGTAAGATCAAGGAGAAAGCAGTGCCCAGATGGTGATTTCTAGAAAGACATACAGTCAGTAGATGCTGCATTTACTTTGGAAATGAGCTTAAGTAAGGTACATATCACACAGTTGTTGGTTTGGTAAGCAAGACCGTCTTGGAAGCAGATTCAATTCAAAACACTCGCTATTCTGAAAGGCTGGAACCATGATGCCAGCATCTGCTCACACCACGCGTTCACAATGGAGACCAGCTGCCGGGCCTTGCTTCAGGAATCTCTGCAAAAGGCAAACAGCAGTTGCTTTCTGAAACGCATGTGCTGGGGACAATGCACAGTTCTCGCTTCTTCACTGTGTGAAACAAATCCACAACACTCTGAGATTCAGTTTTTTCTTCATAAATTAAAAAGTTTTTACAAAGGAATAGAAGAGACAGCAGATGAAAACTATTATTGGTCCAATTTGCATTATCCTTGGGTTCTTTTCCCTTTTTTTTTTCTATTTTCAAGTCTGTCCTGAAATGATTCTATCATGTATTTATAACCTTTAATTCACATTTGTTGTTTAGCAAGTGTTTATAAAGTTAGTAATTGTATGCAAGATTTTATAAGTTCTGTCTTTCATCTAAAATTATAATTAGAAAATGGGCTCGCTCCCTGACTGAGGAAGTCCACTTTTATAGCCGGGGGCAGAAATATCAAGAGAAGATTTGAAGCAGATGCCCTCACCTTCATCTGACTTCCCCTCTCCTCCTCGTCCTCTTCGTCCTCCTCATCCTCTTCCTCGTCCTCATCCCCCACCCCATCCGGATCTTACCTCCTGCCAACACTTGCACTGAGGAGAATTCTTGCATTAATATTGTGTCTAATGTAAACCGAGAGGAAGATGTAGATTAATGACAGTACAAACTGTTATAAATCACCCATATCTAAGATAGAGGACGGATAAAGATGATATGCAAGCCATGCTATAGGTGAATATGGGCCTTTTTCTTCAATTGGCCTCTTGTGGTTTTTTTTTTAGCACTCCATATTCACGATGAATGATGCGAAATATAATCCCAAAGACCAGCAGATATCCCAGAGGAGTGAGGGAAGACCCAAGTCATCATCAGCTGACACGTACCTGTGGGCTGATCAACCACGAGACTATGATACTCCTGGATGCAGGTCAAAAACCTCAACACAAACCCCACACAGGTGACGAGCAGGCCTGGGGCCACGTCACCGTGTAATCAACTCTAGGCTATTCTAATCACAATGTGTCCGGAAGCAACACATAGCTTTCCTTAGAGATTATCCTCTTGGCCCTAAACATTTTCTGATTCACTCCTCCCACCTCTTGATCCATAGCCATGTGGAGATTCAATGCAGACAATGTTTTGCTTGTGTGTGTTTTTGTTACAATCGTATGCTAGCTCCCGTGCTGGTCTGCCGAGCTCGGATGAGGAGCTCTTCTGAGGCAGTTGCAGATATGGTCCTGGGCATGAACTTTTTCTGGCTGGAATCTCAAAAGGGCTCACAAGCCTACTTACATCAGAGAGCCTTAGTTCTCAGACTTCTGGCTTCATGACTAGAAATAAGTTATATTTCACCTCATATTTCTGCAGAATTATTGTGGCATGTTATTTACTAATTATTGAACAGGTATTAAGATTTCATTTTTAGATTATGTAGCAGGGAAATGACAGATGATATTTGTAGAGTTGTGCTTTGTATGTCGATGTAATGGTTTTTTAATCAAACTAGCTATAAACCCATGGTAGAAATACTGCATATGTCTGAACAGTGACCTACATTGCTGTAATGGACCATGGAAATGATCCCAATAATACAGTGTTCTGTTTCTTTCAAAGTTCATGGTTGTTGGGGGCTGGTGAGATGGCTCAGCTGTCCATTGCTCTTCCAGAGGACCTGAGTTCAGTTCCCAGCACCCAATTCAGGCAGCTCACAATCGTCTGTAACTACAGGTCCATGGAATCTGACCTCTTTAGGCTCCTGTACTCATGTAGTACCCTCACCCACATATACTTGGAACTAATAAATATGTTTTTTTAAAATCACATTTGTTACATAGTTAAGACTCTAATGTCTCAGGACTGCAAATCTTTAATGTTTCGAAAACATTCTTTGGTCTTGCACTGCCTTTCACTACTTGAAATGCATGGTTTCTTGGGCAGATATTCACAAAACACTTGACTCTCAACTAGGGGTCGAGACTGTTTGTAGCCCATTTTAAAGACACAGAACCCAGGCATTTTATTTACAAGCGGTGAGCCTAGGTTGGGCAGATTTTGGAAGCTATTCTAACTTATATCCAGCCATATGTCCCTTGGTACTTGCTGTTTCTCCCGGCCATGTGCTCATGGTCCATCTCTTCTCATGGCTGCTTCCTCTTCTTTCCCTGTCTTTTCTTCTCCACACTCTCTACCTGTGACCCTAGCCTAGTAACTGAACACCCACTTACCTCTAGTGCTCAATCACAGGCTTGACCCTTTATTGATCAATGAACTTGGGAAGTAACATTCCCACAACAAAGCTGGTGTGTGTGACCATATCTCAGGAGCCAGGATTTACCATTTGAATACATAGAAACCCCAGATCAGCCCCTTACACTACCCCACCTAATCTCAGAGCTAGAAAGGTGGCTTGTGGAGTGTTTGGAAAGCTAAGGATGTGACTCTGACTAATCGGCATGGCCTGTCTAGGGTCTAGTCATTACAAGTAGACCTAAAGTTCTCTTTGGCTTTCTCTACTGTAGTATCAATCTGCAGCATAAACAATAGTGACAGAAAACCCAAAGGCCTCCTCATCGACGTATGAAAAAGAGCCCAATGTCGAAGAAAGCCAATGTTTGGCAGACAGCTAGGTCTCACTCAGTATCTTCTAGAAGACTATTAAGTCGAACAATCTCATTTCCTCTGTTTCCCTGCTTTTACAATGACTGTATCTAAAAAAGGCGGCATGGAAATGGATTTACTTCGTCTAATTAATCTAACACAGAGGACTGGGCAAGTGTGATATAAATGACACCCATCGTACAATTTCCTGGTTAGTTTGCACACTAAGTATCTGGCTTATTATGTAAGTACTGACACTTCAATCATCGATATAAACTCTTGCTGGGTTTAAGAAACTCCCACTGAAAGCAATTCTTTCTTATAATACTAAGGCACAGTCATGCAACCAAGGGAAGAGGCCGCACGGCCCAGGCTGGGATTCTTTGTATTTTGGCTTCCCCTTCTAAGCAGTAATTATGAAGAGACAGAATGACATTAGGAATAGCGTTATCACACTGCCTGTGACATCTCCTACAATGGCACTCTGCGCATCACAGCCCTTGGTGCACACTGACATTTTACTAGTAGCATATGCAGACATTTACTGTCATTTGATAAAAAACACAACCTGAGGAAGCTGTGATCAAATGAGCCTGCAGACCCATTTCACAGACAGGCACAGAGGCTTTCAAGTGAGGAGCCAAGCCAAGGCTCAAAGAGCCAAAGGTCTGACTCTTCATTCTGCACTTCTGAGTAACTTCTAGTTCAAAGGAATGCATAAGGCATTTGGGAGGGATGCTTCACAGTAAATGCAAACACCGGAAGGCAAGTGTTGGGGGAGGGTACAGATGACAGCATTTGCTGGAAATGTTACAATATACAGACAGGAAAAAATCAGAAGAAAGTACAAACTATCTGCAAACAGATGTGGAGGATGGGTGACTGTTATCCTACTGGTAATAACTATTATGAATTTTGTTTAAATGTATAATTTAACAAGATTAGGACTAAACGCCCCTTGAGTCTCCGAGCAAACCACTTGTTCTTTAAAAACACCCACAATCCTTTACTGCAAACACCTGACAGCACATTCTCTATTTGGGTGGGAATCCATGGAATCAGAGTTTACTTGTGTTAGCTATTGCTGTGACAGAAACACTTGACTCACAAGAAAGGGGTCTTTATGATGGCTCAAGGTCTTGCAGGTCTCAGTCTGAGCTCACTTTGCCCCATTGTTTCTAGGACTGTACTGAGGCAGGGTAACAGGGTGGAAGCCCCAAGGAGAGAAAGGGCCAGGTCACAGTACATGTTTCAAGGGCATTCCTCAAATGATTTAGTTTCCGTCTGTTAGGCAAACCCTGCCTCCTACAACATTTTTATCACCTTCAGTGGCACAGACTGGTACCAGGAACTCCATGCATAACTGTTGAAAGGCATCTAAGATCCAAACCAGAACATTTAACCTCTTATGCACTTAGTGCATAGTTAGTATATGTACGTTTGTGTGGATGTGTACAAGTGTGCGTGCCAGTGTGTGTGTGTGCAGGTGTGGAGACCAGAGGGCACAGTTGAGTGCCTTCCTCTATCCCTCTGCACATTATTTTTAATAGGGCTGAAGCCTGAACCCAAAACTCACTGGTTGGGTAGGCTGCCGGGCCATGGATTTGTCTGTTTCTGCTCCACTACCCTGCCACAGGGCTGACATTACATATGTGTCTAAACACGCCTGGCACTTCCATAGGTGCTGAGGATCTAAGCTCAGGCCCTCTTGCTTTTGCAGCAGGAAGTTCATTGACAGAGTCCTCTCCTCAGCTTCTTGTCCTTTACTTTGAAGATAGAAGTGAGCAACATATATCTAGTTATAAGAAAAAATAAGTATCCAATATATATCTAAGTACAAGAAAGCTGAGTGTGTGTACCAAGTATTTTTACAAAAGTGACTTAAACCATGATTCTGAAATTGAAAGAAGCACTTAGCGCGCTCTCTCTCTCTCTCTCTCTCTCTCTCTCTCTCTCTCTCTCTGTGTGTGTGTGTGTGTGTGTGTGTGTGAGACACATGTGTGGAGTCAATGCTCAGTCTTTTTGCAAATTCTGTAGCAAACCATTGCCTAGGCACTAAATTGTAATTATTGGAACATGTGTTCTAGAGAAGTCACTTGTTGGTGGGAGGGAGAGCATCCTCATAGAAGCAAGGGGAGGGGGTATGGGAGAGGGGGGAACCTGGAAAGGGGATAACATTTGAAATGTAAATACATAAATTATCCAGTAAAAAAAAAAGCAAAAACATGCGCCAAGTGAAGAGACAATAAAGTTTAACTATGGTCTTGTTCAAAAAAAAAAAAAGAAGAATTAGGTTTATAAACATCTTAGCAATAACTGACCAATTTAACTTAAACCTAGAAAATTAACTTATTTAGAATTCTACTAGCAAATTATTCCTTTTAGTAAGAATATGCTTGCAGTTAAGTACTTCCTTACTGGCTTGAGGGAAATCATTTTCAGACAACATTCACAGAAAAGACAATGATTGTAATGGTTTGTTTTAAAAAATCATACAAATATTTATCTCACTTAAAGAATTGTACTTTTTCATAAACGTAACATTTGTGTATTGGCTGTCTCCATCAACCTTTCCTGGAGCCAGCAAGTGCATATTATATACTCAGTGCACTTAAAAGCAGCAGGGTGTGTAATTAGGAACACCCACCATCTGCAGAGCCCTCCAGGTGCAAAAGGCACTTGCTTTATTTAATATTAGCATTAATTTTACTTCATTAATTTATGTCATTTGTCCTTTATTTCAAATTCAGATTGCTCAAACTAAATCAATAGATATCGTGTCCTGATTTCATTTTAGGAACATATTATAGTGTGGACAGTATTAAGCAACCTTTGTAGCTAAGAAATGACTGGCTACGCTTTCACAACTGCAAAAGAAAAGTGCATTCAACAGAGTTTCCTTGCGTTGGAACAGTTTTTCTAAGGGGAAGCACAGCACTTTGGGTAGCCTAGCAAGTATAGCATCCCAGAAGAAAATACTTTCAGTTTCTTAAGTCCAGGAAAAATCTCCACTGAGCTGATGTCATGCTAACAATGGCAGTACCCCTTACTAAGGAAGAACAAGTTTCAACTTAACCAATAGCACTTGGGTATAACTTCTACTTTTATTGTTTGTATTTATGGCAGGTCATGCTGACTTCTCAGATAAAGTAATGAGATAAGCTTCCTTCCAAGACAATTTATGTTGAAAGTCATCTTCTTGGGGTCATTATTGTGTTGATGGAACATCATGGCCAAAGCAACTTGGGAGGAAAGTGTTTATCTACACTTCCCCATCACTGTTTATCAGTGAAGGGAGTCAGGACAGGAACTCAGACAGGGCAGAAACCTGGAGGCAGGAGCTGAGGCAGAGGCCACAGAGGGGTGCTGCTTACTGGCTTGTTCAGCCTGCTTTCTAACAGAACCAGGACCACCAGCCCAGGGAGAGCATCACCAACAAAGGGCTGGGCCCTCTGCCACCAATCACCAATGCCCATAGTTAAATCTTAATGGAGGCATTTTTTTTTCAACTGAGATTCCCTCTTTTCTAGCTTGTGTCAAGTTGGCACAAATCTAGTCAGAACAATGACTAATCCTTATAAAAGGAAAATAAATCACTAATAATACAGGCATATGAAGGCACAGGAAATATGACAAAGATTGTTAAAACACAACATTGAAATTTTGAAAGTTTTTTTTTTTTTTTTTTTGGTTCTTTTTTTTTTCGGAGCTGGGGACCGAACCCAGGACCTTGCGCTTCCTAGGTAAACGCTCTACCACTGAGCTAAATCCCCAGCCCCGGTTGAAAGTTTTTTGTAAGTTGATTTGCAGTCAATTTCTGTTGAATGGAAGTGTGAATTCTAGGGGAAATGACAGGTGAATTGCAACAGCTAGACTCAGGCAAGAATCTTAATTTCTAGGAAGAAGAATTTCCCTAAGATATGTGTATTTCTGAACACACCTGGTAAGGGCAAAAAGAGAATGAATCATAGAATATTCACATGGCAAACAACTGAATGAACTTAAAGGATAGGAATCACTAGAGTGATGTCCAAGCCCACACAAAGACACAGTTGAATGAGAGGGGACAGACACAATTCAGGTTTGGAAAACTGACTTCAGTGAAGAGAGAACTATGGAAGAGCAGTGAAGCTGAAATGAAGACAGGCTTGAAAAACTCAACAACACAGTTGGAAAACTCAGTGGAAAGCCTTACAACAAGTCCAGAAGAAACTGGAGTATCAGAAGACAATTAATAAAGCAGAGGAATTGGGCACACAAGTACAGGAAACTTCATACGACTTCATACACACACACACACGAGAGAGAGAGAGAGAGAGAGAGAGAGAGAGAGAGAGAGAGAGAGGGGGGGGGGGGAGGGAGGAGGGGGAGAGGGAGAGGCAGGGAGAAGAGAGATATGAAGGAACTTTGGGGTACTATGAAAAGACAACATTGTAAGTATGCAAAGAGAGAAAGAAGCAGGTCAATGGAATGGATTACAGACACAGTCTCCTAAGAAATAATACCCAGTAGTAAAGTGAGGAGAAACTTGCTCCACAAAGTTGCCTAAGGCAGTCTTCCCGGACAATTCTGAGATTATTACCACATTTACCTCTCTGCTAGAATTTCTTTTAGGGCCTACTGTGAAGTTTTAGCATTTGGCTTACAGTCAAATGCCTATATAAATATTTTGTCTTTAGTTTACAATGAAATGGACAATTTTGAATACTTGCATCTTGAGGCAAGAGAAGCTGCAACGTCAAGCACACAGAAATCACTGTAAGAATAGTTGTTTTCCCTGGGTTTCGTACTCTGTTATAATAGACATTTTCTTGGCACCAGCAGCTTTGGTTTTTATCTCTTGAAGTAAAGAAGGCCAATCTAGCCTTAAAAACAGCTCCCTTGCAAAGGGCAACGTTTAACATTAATTCCTAGTAGACAAGTCCAGGAACATCTCTGCACAAATCAAATGCATTCCAGATCTGTCATGAACTGGAAAGGACACAGCAGGGCTGCAGAAAGCATGTGATAAGAGTTCTGATGTTCCCACACCAAGAGCACAAAGCCCGCTCCTCCCGTCTCTCTGCAGGTAACCTTTCAACTCTCATCTTCACTCTGAGAGCTGAAGAGGGGCGTTGGAATCCCGACAACACCCTACCTGAGCAAATCCAACCAGGCTTAATGCCATCTACCTCAGACAGGCAAAGAGTTCCCTTCCTCGCTTCACGTCTGTCAACATCTGCTTTCTCAGGATCCTTAAGGTGAAAATAAAAAAGACCTCCTCTGTGTCTTCTCCTTCATGACTAAGTCTTCTGATACAGGAATTCCACAGCACAGTTATATACTGCTTACTACTCCTGATGCTACAAACAGGTAGCTGTGAAGTTAACACATCGTTACTGCTCTAATTACTCCTTGGCAGTGAGGAACAGCACCAGAAATCCATGGTGGTCTCCAGTTTAAGTTGAACAATAACACCAAATTCATAGGCGATCCATTGTCTTGTATCATACACAACACTAATGCTGTAAGATTAATTTTAAACTCTCTGCCTAAGCAAATCATGTTCTTCTTTCAGCACAAAAAGTGCCATCTCTATAAATGTGGTGGAATCTACATTCCTTTTTTTTCCAAACTTTATTACCTATCCCTCTTCCTCATGTTTCTTAATAGCACTATCACCGAAGTTCATGACATAAAGATATTTTATTAATTACCTAGGGATTGCTTTATAAAGTACTGCAAGTGGTGGCTTAAGACAGTAAGTTTATTTTCTCTCAGTTCTGGAGGTCAGGAACTTGAAATCAAGGTGTCCCCATAAAAGGCTTCATGGGCGTGATCCTTCCTCTACAGGTTCCTTGGCTGATGCCTTTGCCTCCATCTCTACAGGGCCACCATCTCCCATGTAGCTGTCACAGTCACAGGGCAGGACCTATCCTAATACCAGGCCTTAATCACACGGGTAAAGACTCTATTTCTAAATAGTACATTCTGAGATTCAGGTGGATCTGGACGCGTAGGAGAGCACTACTTAAGTGAAGATTTGTGTGTGTGTAGGAATGTTACTCTGATATACTGTCTCAAACATCAGCTTGATTGCTTGGCTTTTCCCCAATACTCATAGTAGTATTCCCTGTTAAAGTCTTTTTAACTTCTAACATGCAGAAGCAGATAAGTTCAGGATCCATAGAATACTATGGAAGGATTGGGGCATACCTTCATACGAGAGGGACACTAAAAGATGTCCAAAAGCCAATAGAGGAGCAGCACACTGAGATGGATTTCGTTAACCAACTACTTCAAGTGACAAGGACTGGAGGAAGACTTGTTGCAACCCGCATGTTGGTTAATTTGTTTTGAATTTTGCATGGACAACTAAACGCACAGGATGGTTATATAAAAATATTCTCCTATATTTTAAAAATGAACTCAAGGTTTTTCAATAAAATGAGCTATCATCTTACAGAAAAGAAGAAGAAAAAAAAAAGAAACCAGCGAGAGACAATACACTCTCACTAGCTAATTTAAGACAGAATCTGCAGACAAAGCTTTGTTGTTCAGCTCTCCATCCAGACGAGCCTTATTCAGGAAGATAATTTCCATCTGATGCATGTTAGCTCTTTAGAGACCTGACGACAAGATCACTGCATGGGTAGCATCCCTGAAAACCCAGTTTGGAAGCAGAACACTTCTTTCCCTATGCCATCATCCTCAGCTCACAAGGAGCCTAGGAATCTCTCGGATACTGTGGGGGAAAGAGACCGAGGTTTCCACAAGGATTTGTCCAAGGCTCTAATTGCATCTATGATGAGACTCACTAATTTAAAACAGTGAGTCTCAAATTATAACACTTTTCCCCAATATAACAAACAAAGAGAGCATCTGCTTGTTTGCTGTACACCACAAAAAACTTATTTATTCACTTTAATTCTGCATTTACACAAGAATGCTATAATAAAATATATGTATACGACTTCTGTTACAAATATAGATAATATTTAAAGTGACTTTATCTATTCTAATGTAGGAGTTTCACGCTCTAAAATGGGATTGAACACATAATTCCTCACCAGTTGCTCGGTAAACAGCTCCATCTGTTTCCCTTAGACTTAAACTATTGTATTGTAAGATGTTAATATACAGCAGTGAAATGAAGTCACATTAACCCCCTTAATTTTTCTGTCAATTTACTAATGGCATACAACCAAAATAATTACTAACACATTGTCTTTTTCTATGTCATTAAGATTAATACTAATGTAAAAACAATAGCATGGTACTGAACGTGTTTTCAACGTTGTATCAGTCCGTTAAATCAGCATTAGAAGGTTCTGGGCTTCTTCTCTGTCTTCCATGACTACGTGGAGTGGATGTTTCTTAGAAGAACTGCGGCCAACACAGGGTAGCAACATTATTTTACATACAACAACATGAAAATATAGCAGGTCAAAACTAAAAAAGAACACTGAGATATGCATTAAACACAATTTCTTTTTAAAGCTTATGAAGACTGCTGAACAATTTTAGCAGAAAAAATACGCATAAGAGGTAAGGAGAACCAGTACATCACAATGTTCACAATTTTAAAACAGTGGACTATTCAAGAGTACTGCGGGCACTTTATTTTCTTTTTGTTGACTTCTAGATTGGGGAAGTTCTATAAGACTCAAGACTGTCTTCTTTTTTCTAAATTTCCACCTTTTATCTTAATTTTTCTGAAGCCATTTCCCTTGGCTAACTTTGCATTATTTTGTTTCCATACTAACAAAATGAGCATACAATAATTCTGTCCACATGACTATAAATTGTTAGATATCTTCAAGATAAAACTGAGGTTTACCTCTGCAAACCTCCCTTCTGTTTGAGCATAAGACTATGAAATGCCACGGTAAAGGAAAAATGCTGTTTGGTTGTTAGGAACAAATCAGTGTGTTTCTCGGCCCCGCGTAGTCTTCCCCAATCAACAGGTCATGTGAACAGTTCCACTCCGTTACAGTAGGAGGTGGGCACGTAGCTGGCTGCTTCGGCTCTGACAGCCAATTCAAGAGAGAACCATGAGGGTGACAGTGCCCTTTGTCCGCTTAAGGATGGCAACAGCTTCTTCATGGGTCACGCCTTCTAGACTTTGCCCGTTGACAGCAATGATCTGATCACCCCTCTTTAGACGCCCATCTTCTGCCGCTGCTCCCTGCAATTATGAAGTAGGCTTCTTTACTTGTGAAAGAACTCAGCCTCACACAAAGAAAAGGAGCTGCACAAGAATGCAGATTGCTCTGCGTGTGTACACACATTGCTCCCGGCACCCCATACCATTACACATGATGAACATACACAAAAGAGGCCCTTCTTCCAAAACTGTTTTAACACTGAGATGCCAATCTGGTGTAGAGTAAGCAGTCACAGAGCAGCTGGATTTTCTTGCGCGGGGGGGGGGGGGGGGGTTGGCTGGATTTTGTTGTTGTTGTTTTTTTCCTCCTTGACCAGAGTAGTTGGTAGCAACTAAAATTAATAAGGAATATTTGGTCATCTGACTAGAAGGAATGCTTTTTATAGAGACTTAGGCTCTTCTAGGCTTTTCTAGACTGTAAAGAGGGCCTCCAGAAATACAAAGGAGCGGGGAGGAACAAAAGCAGCCTTAGCAAACCAAGCTACAGACACTTCAGAGTCCACAGGTTTCCTGAGAGAGAAAGCCCACATAGAGGCTGATCAGGGTAAGGCAAAGTGAGGACTTAACAGCCACTGCTGGTCCAGGGAGACACCCCTCATGTAGTGCTTGTCCAGCAGCCATGAGGCTCACACTTCAGACACAAGCCCCCAACCACCGCTAAGTGTAATCCTTTCTACGCTTTGCAAGGAAAGCCTGCTCAAGCCGTCTTGGTTTTTACTACAAGGGAAAAGAGATTCTTCTTATTCCTATAGGCCCTAAATAATTATGATTAAACACAGACATCACTATTTAAAAAAGAACTCCATCTAAGGCACGCACATAGACGATAATTATGCAATTAAATATAAGATGAAAAATATGGAAAAGTTAATGAGGAGAGTATAATGATGAAATTCTTAAAATATGTTCTAACTAGCAAGCCTGAAATAAATTGTTCCTAGGCCGAGGGAAAGGATTGCATGGTGCTTCTATTCATTGGCAAATGCTGTCTGTATTTTTGGATATACCAATAACTTTAAAAAAAAATCTCACAAATTAAGCCTACAGCTAGTTTGCCACGGAACAGCACTTTAAATTGGTTGAAAATAGTAGTATTTTTCTAAAATAATAGGAACTTCCATAAAATCAAGGGCCATAGAATTTAAAGAGACCGAACGAAGTCTCTGTAGGCCTGATGTTCACTCCACTATTTTGTGCTGTAAAATGTTAGATTCTTAGTTTTCTTCTGCAGGAAACATTATTCAATTTTGTAGTCTTCGAAAATAGGTCTTAATAACACATTATCAACCATTATATGCATTTCTATTATTTTAATGACTTCATCAAAACTACGGTCTCTTTATTCTTATTCTAAACATTCCCAAGATAGTTTAGTAGATGACTACAACTATATACAGAGCTTTCTTTTCCAAAGTAATTGAATTCCTTGATTGCAAATAATGCTTTATTGTAGACAGCAGGTCTGCTCACCACTCTTCAAATGTATAAACACCCTAGTCATGATGTGAGATTAATTCTGTGTATTTTTCAGTACCTACTTTAGGTTTCACAACTATAAAGGAACACAGGGGAAAGCGTGCCAGTCCTCGACAGTAGACATTTTATGCAAGTCCATTTTCCAAAGATAATCGTATGTGACTTGCTATTAAATGGAAAGGACAGGCTTCATTGATTATGTCATGTATATTGCTGAGAGTTTCCATGGAGTTACAATTTGAACTAGTTTTCTCTAAACATAATGAAACCTCAAACAGGACAAAAATATTTAATGACCTGTTCCTGCAGGGATTTCAAAAGAAAATATCAGTGTTAACCATTTGGCATCACCTCAGGCCATAAACTAATAAGCCAGCTGCTGACCAGTGTTAATTAATGTTTAGTAAGGAACAGAGTGGTTAACAACTGCAAGCTTACCTTTGCGAACACTGTTTTAACATAAATTGGTAAGTCTCCATGAGGGCTGCCATAGCCACCTACAATGCTGAAGCCTAAGCCATCTGGTCCTCGGTCTAGTGTTATGGTCTTAGACTGTGGAGGGCTACAGAAAAGGAAAGGAGAAAAAAGGTTTCCCAACTGAACGTGCACACGCATATGTATGCATGTGCGCACAAACACCCCCACCCCAACCCTTGGCTCTGTGCTTTACCTGACTCAGACTATAGCTAGCATATTCTGCATTTACAGATAAGGAAGATGCTATTTATTACATGTTCTCATGGCACAGAAACTCTCATTCTCATTTTTTCCAGCTTATTGTGAGGGGATGAAAGTTCAAAGGGCCATAATGCAAGGTCATAAACAATAGTTTCAACTTCAGACAGGAAAGTCAATTGTGAACAAAATGAGGGCAGCATCAAATAACTTGAAAATTTAAATGTCTCTCTTTACTTTTCATCTTTCCCAATGCTTTTATATTTAGTGTTATTTTCTAATATATTCAGTATTTTCAATCAAAGTTCAATGAACAAGAGCAAGAAAATATCCTCTCAAAAATATCAAAACTGAAAATTCAGGAAGTGTGGTAGGGTGAATAGCTGTCTGTAGTCTATTCATCTCTTACTAGGTAACTGTTTATACTCGAGGCAGTTCTGACCAGGCAGTGGTCTGTAACCCACCCATCTGACTAGCTGACTAGAAGCATTGACACTCTCTACTTTATATGCCCTCTCCATTTATTTTACCTCAGTGTGAGTGCCCGGAACATGGGACAGAGACTGCAACTGTCTCAAGGAATAAATGACACACCCGATAATGTATTGCTCACCCTAAGTCATCCGGAAATATACTGCTGGAAGTCAGCCCAGTGAAAGCAAGGCAAGGATTGGCAAGCTCTTGCTGATGACCCGTGACCACACTCACATCTCCTCCAGCAACCACCTGTGTGTGGGCACAGTGAGAGGAGGAAACGCATGTTCACCTAACCCAAGAGATCCCAAAAGACCACTCCAAAGAAGAACTTAGATTAAAATGAGAGTTTTTACTGACTGACTACTTAAACACAGAAATGATTAAAACATTATTGAAAAGAAAGAAACTTCACAATGCCCAGGAACCTCAGATATCCAAAATTAAGTTCTATAATTTTCTTTGTTTTCTAATCATGGCTTCATTTGCAACTGTTTTTCAGAGACTTTAGAAGACATGCTACTCACAGAGCACATAGGATTCTCTCATTGGCTGCTGAGGTGCTGTATTTTTCCCTTTAGATATAAAATATGAAATAATGAAGGCACCAGGATGAAATTTACAGCGTGTGCTTCATAATGCTTTCTTGGAGCCCTCAATCTAAGCACGGTCATTCAAGGAATATATTAAGTAAAACAGTAGTGGGGTGAATCAATTTTATCTAGCGTCAGAGCTCCCATGTCCTTAGGCTACCTACATTGTGAACAGAGCTTGGAATAAAGCCTTACCTGCACTTCAATGGAGCCTGAGGCATTTTTCATCAAGTTAACCGCCTGTGTGTGAGTCATCCCATCAGTGGATGTGCCACAGATGGTGACAATCCTATCCCCAACCTGCAAGACAAGTAGCCAGCATGCAGAGAAGGGCTGACAGGGCCTTTCTTCTTGACCACTTACAGCACACCTAAGCTGCCACCAGCTTCTGAAATATGGCAGGAGGCCACTAACTCAAATCTAAGAAGCAACACAAAAGAGAGGGGTGAGATGGAGCTGATAGTCCTGGGGGAGGGAGAACAATGAGAACAAAGCCCCTCCCTCATCCCTGGTCCTTCTTTCTCCTGGGAAAGATATTACTTATTAAAACCATAAAGTATCAGTGTCATCTGGAAGCCAGATTTTCTCTGGACACTATTACCAAGTTAGATGAGACCGTAAGTCAGAGGTTGGCAAACCAAGAGCAGTGGAGCCAAGCTGGCTCGGTGTCCACTTCAGTTAATCAACTTTGGTTGGAAGGCAGCAGCTTACTTGGCTCTTCACAGGACAGAGCTGGGTCGTTGCGAGAGTCCTGTGCCCAGTTTAGAGTGTCCGCCGCTGCCTCCTAGGACGTTAACTGAACCTATGGCACTCCGGTATAATCAGTTTCTCAGTGCCCACCATAAATTTATAGGTGCTGGATCATTCCTGAACTTGAAGTTATTTATCTAATACATGGTTCTTTTGGAGACCTTGTTTGCAGCTTGGGCATAAAAGGTTTCCTTCAGAGAGACCAAGCTGCTGCAGTAGAGGGTGCTTAGTTGACAGTGTTGTTCAGCATTGGGCTACCCCCAGCCTTGAAGCAAATGTGTATGCTTTACACCATTTGAAATTATATTTACAGTAAACTTTGGTAAAATTTATAATAAAGTAAGTAAACAACATTTTCCAAATTGGTACGATCAAGTCAGCATTTAAATCAATAATACATATGAAAGAAGTTTCCTTCTGTACTGTGTTCTGAACATACTTTGTTTTCTTTTTAATGTGTTCCAAAGTTGTAATTTCCTTACAATCTTCATCTGGCCACATCATGCTCCCTTTTGCTATTCTTGACCTTTCACTTATATAAGCTCATCTATAACTTCGTTGTTATTTAAAGGCAGATTTAAACTCTGAGAACTTCCTTGCTGTAAGTGGTTAGACTGAGAGGTGGAAAAGCCTGCAAGATTTGCTAGGAGCACTATGGTTAGTAGAAAAACTTACTCTGAGTTTTTGGGTTTGAGCTGCAACACCATTTGGGTGCATCATGGCAATAAATATCGGGACGTCGCCGAGCGGGCTGCCCACTCCTCCGGCAATGCTGAGTCCCAGCGCGTCAGCAGGCCCCTGCCATCAGACAGATGCATTTTGGTCAAAGTAGTGTTCTAAACTGACCTTTTGACTGTTCTTCAGTATACAATATTCTATTGTTAGGATCTTCTAGGTATGAGGGTGCAAAATACTTCATTTGGTGCAAGGAGTTGAGGGGGAAAAAGCATCTGTTTGAAAAGTAAAAGCAATTGAAACACATTAAATAATGTTGAGATTGATAAAAGGCAGGCAATCTCAGAGAAGGGAGAGGACCACAGTGTGCAAAACCAAGTAGGACCATGTTCACAAGGAGGACCTTGTCTAGTGAGAGGCATATGCACTGACCCCAGCAAAGCTCTGGCTGGGTCTCAGGGAGGCCTGCAGTGTGCACGAGGCACACAATGATGGCATCCAGTGTGGAGGAGCCTATATAATAGGTCTCAGCAAACGGTGCCTGTGTAGTCTGTCAGGCCGCATGTCCTAAAAAAAGCTTACTCTCAGGAGAGATCTACATTCGGCTCCTGTCGGTCTGCACTTCTTTGCTTCATCCATCTTGTCTAATTGGGTGGCTGTATATGTATGGGCCAAATGTGGGGCAGGCTCTGAATGGGTGTTCCTTCAGTCTCTGTTTTAATCTTTGCCTCTCCCTTCCCTGCCAAGGGTATTCTTTTTCCTCATTTAAAGAAGGAGTGAAGCATTCACATTTTCAGAATACAGCAAATACAGAGGCGAATGCCAGCAGCAAACCACTGAACTGAGAATAGGTCCCCTATTGAAGGAATCAGAGAAAGAACTGGAAGAGCTTGAAGGGGCTCGAGACCCCAAAAGTACAACAATGCCAAGCAACCAGAGCTTCCAGGAACTAAGCCACTACCTAAAGACTATACATGGACTGACCCTGGACTCTGACCCCATAGGTAGCAATGAATATCCTAGTAAGAGCACCAGTGGAAGGGGAAGCCCTGGGTCCTGCTAAGACTGAACCCCCAGTGAACTAGACTGGTGGGGGGAGGGCGGCAATGGGGGGAGGGTTGGGAGGGGAACACCCATAAGGAAGGGGAGGGGGGAGGGGGATGTTTGCCCGGAAACCGGGAAAGGGAATAACACTCGAAATGTATATAAGAAATACTCAAGTTAATAATAATAAAAAAAAAAAAAAAAAAAAAAGCTTACTCATCAGTACAAGAAGTGAGAGGCAGAGAATCATTCTGTGTAGGGCCAGAATAATACTATGTTTGACAGTATAAAATATAATGAATAAATTACTTATAATTTACTCAGTAAAATATATTAAAATATAAGTAACTTTATTCCGGCTAAGAAATTTGGCATAGATTGAATTGCATTATTTCCATTGCTTACAATGTAACTATATATTTCTCAGATGGGCACTATAAAATATTCAACAAAAAACAATCAAAAAAATGCCTTGCAAGAGAGCAAATTACCTTTTTTATTTCGACTGTCCTTAATCCCTGAATTTCAGATGCTACTGTAAAGGCAAAAACAGATAAAATTTGGTTGCTAAAACATTTATGTTTATTCCCATTGTAGCCAACGCATGAAGCTGGACGGCACCGCATGGCTGTCTTTTTTCAGAAGGGTACACTTGGTTATCAGTAGTACTTATAATTAAATCGAGCTCACACAGAACTCTGTCCTCAAGCAGAAAAACATGCATGCCAAGCCATTCTTCCCTCTAGGTTCAGCTCTGATTATACAACTGTACAATCCACTCGGACTGAATTAAGAACAGAATATGCTTTGGATAGAGAGCAGCTCACACAGCTCAGAGGAATAGTTAGGGATGAGTTAAAAAAATCCATGCACTAAGTGTCTAAATTTCTAGAATATTAGTCACATTGCAAATAGAGACTGCCATATGGCGAGGTTTTTCAATCTGAAAATCTCTCAACCAATGCACAAAGCCAAAAATCCTCCATGCCGTGATTGCATGTAATTAAAACACAGGAGGATTGTGTTGATTTCCTCAAACTTTTTGTAATCTTCATGGAAAAAAGAAGGCTTTGCTTAGCGGTCTTTTCTGATTTACTGGAGTTACATTCAACAGAGAAAAGGAACAAAGTCAAATAGCTGATCTGCTCGGTAAGAAAAAACTACAGATGCATCTACAGCTTGTAAGGCAAACTTGAGTGGGGAGCGCTGCCCCAGGGCGCGCCTCCCCTTGGTCTGGACTTTGGCCAGTGCATGTTTTCTATCTACACTAGGAGACAGGATGGTCTGGGGGAGGAAAGCGGCTCCATGGTAAAAACATAAATAAAGTAAAGCCAGTCTTACACGCATTCTTCTTGGCACTACTTTCTGACGATTCTGATGTATGTATTCCAGAACGTGGGAGACTGAAGGATGACAGGCTGCTCTCACTCACCTAAAATATATGGCAATTATCACACAGGCAGAATGGGGATTTATAACTCCCCTACGTAAAAGGATTCCATAATTCCATGTGTTTAATCTCATCTAAAGTGAAACGCGGTTAAACAACAGTGGTGTCTCGTAATTTTAAAGGTAACTTAAGCATACTTACTGGTTTCTTTTTCTTTGTTTGTTTTAAGGAGTAATGACATAAATAATTGAAAATAATCTGACTGAAGGATAGTTGAAGTTGATTTCAACCTATGTAAAATTTTAGTAGTTTTCCATAATCTCTTTCAAGATTTAAGTCTCTTTGAATTTAACCTACTACACAACACCTAGGGCTTAAAACTATTTAAGGGGGGCCAGTGAGCTAGAACCCAATGCCAGTCCATAAATGGTCTTTATGAACAGACTCATGAAAATAGGTTTCTGTCATCAGATGATAATGCTGAGAAGAAAGGCTTGCCACAAATCATGCACTTGGTGTGTGTGTGTGTGTGTGTGTGTTTGTATGTATGTGTAGGAGGTCTACATCTGCATATAATCATGCATGAATTTGGAGGCCACAGTGTACCTTAGATACCTTCCTCAGGAGGCACCCACCTTGGTTTCTGAGCCAGGGTTTCTCACTGGGACCTGGGACTTGCCCATGTGGTTAAGCTGGTAGGTCAGCAATCACCAAGCTGCTTTACCAACTCAGAACTGGGATTGAAAGCACCAAAAAATTTGTTTTTTTTCATTTGTTCTGGGAATTAACTTAAGCACTCATGCCAACTTTGTATGCACTATCTCCTTAGCCCATTCATATTTCTGTATAGAGATGGTTTGCAGTCATCTACCTGGAATTTTCTAGTTGGGTACTGACTGATGTGTCCTTGACAGTATCTTAGAGTATGTCACCTTGACTGGATTAGCCTATTTTGATTAGGTGGCTAACTCTGAGATTGTGGAAGAAGAATGCTGGAAACCAAGCACCTTTAAACTGTGAAGAGCCCTCAGGGTGCAGTGGGCCTACCTGCCATGTTTTTGTGACCCTAGGCAGTCTCTCAGGGAACAGCTCTACGCTCCCTCTCGCACATGGACTGGTGTTCATCTTAACCTCCACAGCTACTCACCTGACTGCTTTGAGAAGGCCTCCTCTCTGAGTGGAATGGAGCGGCTTTGATTCTTCCAACCTCGAGGGTTACTGTGCCTAGGGAACACTGATGGAGATGGTTTATGAAAATACTAAAATGAAATTCTACAACCAACTTTAGGAAAGCACGGCCTCGAACTAAACGCATATCCCTTTCATGATTTCCATAGACAGGGCGATCCCAATCCTTTGTGAACAATGGATTTTTAAACATTTATACTATAAGAATAATAGCAACATAGCAGTCGTAAGTGCTCATTTCAGAGTCCCACAATCTACATGGAGATCATTCCTATCAACACAAACAGAAATTGAGAATTAAGTAATTTCTCAAAAGCCAGCATAATGTAAGAAGGGCAAATGAGTCAGGCATACTCAGGGTTTAAAATGCAGACGAAAGCTCTAAAAGCTACTACCCACACAACTTACATTTCCTTAATAAAAATGCATTCGAGTAATTTAGTCACATTTCCTTGATGCACGGACACTGAGCAGACCCACTACATAAAACTTACACAAAGGCGTCTACAGTTGTAATGTTATGATTGCAATTTGCTTGCCATCCTTTAAGAGCTGATTCTAGGTAGGAAATGCAGTGTAGTCTAATCATGGAGGTGGTGCAGGAAGGTGTCTCGATTTCGCACTTTTAGTGACACTTTCCTATTCTTGCAAAACCCCTTCAATAAAATTTATGTACATAAATGATTTGTACATTAAATATCATGTCTTTCAAAATAAGAAAAATTAGACAAAACAGCACTAATCTGGAGCTAGCACAAACCATATACATGTTTATGATGTTTATGGCTCTCATTATATATTGCCTCGCTCATTTGTAAAATGGCTAAATGAACTGACTTTAGAACCATTTATGTGATCTCAGTGAGACTTGCTTCTCTCTTTCCCTCAGTCTTATACTGCAAACCTCTGTCCCTAATCTATCTCTAAAGGGAAGCTGCTCTTCCTTAAAGAAATCTGGTTATGGGTTAGCTTGGCTTCCTAGCACTCAAGAGGTTAGGCAGGTAGGTCACTGTGAGTTTCAGGCCTGCTTAGGCTACACAGTGAGTTCTCGGATAGCCTGGGTTACACAGCAACACTGTGTCAAACACTGATCCCATGCCTCTACAAAACAAAATTCTGGTTGCTTTGTTTTGATGACTTTAATAGTTAATAGGCTTATTGTGTGTTCCATTAATAACTAATGACAGTTATTAATTAATTATAGTGCCGGATCTTATTCAAACCACAGAGGCTAAGGTGAAGCTCTACCTGGAAAAGGCCTCTGGGAGTCCAGTCTGAGGGGTTCCTTCTGGTTCAAGGCCCAGCAGCCCTATCAGCTGTGGGGCTGAGACATACAGGCTCAAACCCAGACGTGGGATATGAGCCACGATGGCCTTTTCAAGTCCACGTGGAATTAAACTTCAGGTAAAAACTGCACCAGGCGACAGACAATGCAGTAAGTGATCTGTACTGATAACACAGTCTTCTCCAGAAGCTGGGCCATTTCTTAACAGGGAAACTCTATCTCCCACGAGTAGTGTTCTGATCAGTATTCTACAGTTCACAGCTTACTCTCAGAGGGAGATGAGTCCACCTTCCAAAAGAGATGGTTCTTCATTGCTGAGCTTTCCTCTGAGGAAACTAACTTCACAGTGTAAGGTGCTCTAGAGAACCAAGTCAGTGGTTCTCAACATGCAGGCTGCAACCCCTCTGGGGTCAACTGACCCTTCCACGGGAGTCACAGGTAGCAAATTTGTGCTTCTACACAGCATATATTTACATTATGACTCGTAACAGTAGAAAAATTAGTTATGAAGTAGCAACAAAAATAATCTTATGGTTGTGGATCACCCCAGCATGAGGGGCTGCATCAAAGTGTCATAGCATCAGGGACGTTAAAAACCTAGTGCGACTTACCTAGGAAGCGCAAGGCCCTGGGTTTGGTCCCCAGCTCCGAAAAAAAGAACCAAAAAAAAAAAAAAAAAAAAAAAAAAAAAAAAAAAAAAAACCTAGTGCGAGTGATGCCAGGAGGTTGCCTTATAACTGTCTGAGCAGTTCCTAGCGTTGGTGTGATGGCTGAGTCTATGCGAAGCTCCCTTCAGTGCTGAGCATGACTCTCAGAAGAATAGCTTTAAAAAGTTTAAAATAGAGCAATGGTGTCGGGTCAGATGGGAGCCGGGCTACATATGCCTTTGTGTAAAGCAGAGGGAAAGGCTGCCACTTAGGGACACAAGACAAAAAACCTATTGTGCTGTGCCTAGAAAGGAGGTTGAAGAAGCAGCTAAAGAGGAGTGGTCAGAAAACGTTGCCTCCTGCTATGCTGTGGGGAGCCTGGAGGGCTTCCTAATGCCTCAGACAATGGACTGCCAAGTTATAAGAACAAATCCAGAAAGAAACTTGAAAGAACATACGTTAAGATTTTGGAGGTCTGAATATGCGCTTTAAAGATTTGCTCATTTCAGGTACTCATGTCCTGGATTCTTCTAACAAAGTTATTAAGCAAATTTATAACAATATAATAAATGATCACAAATCTACTGTTCAGATATGGTATCACACTTCTGTTTTATCTGAGATGATTACTAACACAGATGATACAAAATTATGGTACTTGATATCTACCTTGAGCAGGGCAGCAACTGCTTCCTGGGTGGCATTACGGACATCTTCTCCATTCACCATTAAAATCTGGTCCCCTTGCATCAGTCTCCCATCGGCGTCTGCAATGCCTCCTTTAACAATGTCTGATACAAACACTCCAGTGTCATTTCTGCAAGCAACAGTGGGTTTCAGCATTTAGCCTGGTTCTCAGCTGCAATGCAATGCTTGCTAATCAAAAGTTAATTATTCTAAGTGAAAACTGTGTCTATTTTTAAGAGGTTTTACAAGAGTATTTGTGCAATACTGGGGCAGCTTTAACAGATGAGAAACAACAGTGAATTTTATTTTAAGAGAGTATTTCATAGATAGAAAGTATCTCTCATGGGCCTATCAGTCCTCATCTGTTATATACTCTGAATAAGTGAGTACCACAATTCTTGTTTTATGGGCCACACACCTAGAAGATGGTAAAAAAAAAATCAAGTTGTTAGTGGCTGGGTACCGAGTGTATGGCTTTTCCACACCACAATGAAGTTTTCTATGGACACCGTCCTGGAGTCATGTGGTCAGGCTGAGATTTTCATTAACATTATTGAAAATAAATGACTAGATATATATTAGAAACAGAAGCCATTATTTACAACTTAACCACCATTACTATGACGTATTTGAGGTCATTATAGTTAACTTTTATATACAATTGATTTATCCAAAACAAACAAACATTAATCTTATTCTCATTGTTTAATAAAAACAAACTACAAACAAACCCCTGGGACTTCTCATTAAGATAGAAAGGTTAAGTATAAATAGTACTGTACAGTAAATTCTGAATTGCACCAGAGGACTTTAAACATTGCATGTAATTACAAAATGACTCCTTCTAACCATGGATTTTCTCCTCTTTAAATAGCCTGTTAGGATTAGATGGTATCTTTGGATGTTCTCAGGGAGGAAAAGGTTAGGATTTGTTACCAGAGGTTTACTTAGTGCCGCAGCACCCTTGTAACTGAAGTGATTTTGTAAGGCTAAGACTACAGTACTATATCGCATATATATTTCCCGGACATACTTCCACTGAGATTCAAGGAGCATCACACACTATTTACACACTATTACAAGGAGCAAATAATGTTGCCTTTTATTTGTTCTGCACAAATAAACTGTAAATATGACCTTTTAATGCCAGTGTGACCTTCCTTCGATAGCTCAGTTGGTAGAGCGGAACAGGCTATCATGAATCATAGATGGGGCCTCAGTGCAAGGCTGCTTTGAGACTGCTGTGTGAGGAGTAAAGACAGCTGATGGTAACTCGGGGCCTCTGCAGACTACACAGACCTGGCTTCTGGGTTCTGACACATTTGCTTAACTATTCGACAGATTCAGATCCTGATGGTCTTATAACACATAAGGAAAAATGTTTATGGAATTCATATGGTTAGTATGACTTCTATAAACATTAGTCAATATAAATTACATACCAGTATCTTTCAGTTATTATGTATATGTTTCAATAATACCGTAGTCACTCATCTGCCCCCAAGCCCTCCTTTATGCTTTCAGTCCTCTGCTGGTGGCACATGCCTCATAAGACAACTCCTGTCCCCGAGGCTATCTACCCTCCCTTGTCTGTAACAGAACAACTATCCCTGACTGCTTTAAGCCTTAGGTTAGACACTCTTTTCTTGAAACTCCTCAGCAATGCACTTTCTTAAATAGGGAACTCAGTTGGTCCCCTTTCTTCTCTAGCTCCCCCAATGTGTCACTCTTTGCTATAAGAATTAGAGGTTCCATCATCAGGGGATGAAATTTTTAAAAGATTTTAATTTTTAACTGTGTATTATTATTTTGCAAGTATGTGAATGCCACTTGTGTGTGAGTAGGTGAGAAGAGGGTGTCTAGCCCCTGGAGCCGCACTTACAGACAGTCGTAAGCCACCCAGTATGGATGATGGGAAATGAGCCCAGGACCTATAGAAGAGCAGCAAATGCTCCAAAGCCCTGAGCCGCGTGTCCAGCCCTTAAGGATGAATTTTCCTAGGTCTGTAGTTGATATCTATATGCAGATGAGGGCTGGTGCAAGATAAGGCAAGGCTGTGATTGGGTAGTGAAAAAGTAAGGCGGGGACAGAGTATTTGTAAGGCAGGAGAGAGGAAAAGAAAGGGAGAACCAAGATGGAGGAGGAGAAAGACGACCCAGATCCATGTGGCCTTAAATGGCCGCAGGTAGTTATGAATATTTCTTAAGGGATGGATTTTCATAGGACAATTTCTTATCTAGGTGGGCAGTTTATGTCATTATCAATTGGTTGTGAGTTTGTTATGTGGACATATTGTGGATTGAGAATTTAAGATATAAATCTGATTGCTAAATTACAAGTTTATTGATTTTGATTTTAATGGGTTACTGGGAGTTGTGATTATAACCCTAGGGGGTGGATGCTGAGAATGTGAGCAGTCTGCAGCTAGAGAGTTACAAGAGGGCGGCTGCTCAGAGAGTAGCCGGCCGCAGCATGAGACGGCAAGGTGGATTGAGATGCTCTGCTCTTTATTAAGGTGGGAGTGGGAACATCCTCATAGAACCAGGGGGGAAGGGAATGGGGTGTGGGAGATGGGTGGAGGGGATAACATTTAAAATGTAAATACATAGAATATCCAAGAAAAATAAATTTAAACAATACCCTGCAGATGCCATGTGGCCCACCGGAGCCGGCACTAGTGTGGGATGGTAGAGATTTCTTTATTAATAGTTACCGCAACATAGGTCAAGGATTATTTCTTATTTAACTGATCCTCAAGACATAGCACAGCAGATACTTCACAGCAACTGACCTTTTGCAGAAGATTACACAACCCTGTAATACACTGGCTCACTTATTTACAATGGCAGAGCATAAACTACTGATGCATCCGATTAAGATGCCATTCAGTCTCAAAGGCACCCCGAGTTTGTTCTCTCCAACACACCTTTTGCCAACAATACTCAACCCAAGGCCTTTGCCCGGCCTCTTCTGCAGCTCGACAGTGAAGGTGTCACATACATCCTCCTCTTTGTATGGGGCCTCATCTCGGTAGAGCGTCAGCCGTACTCTTTGCGGAGTCTGCCTCAGGACATTGATTGCTTCATCATGTGTAGCCTTTCTCAGGTCAATCCCATTTACCTGTGTGGAAGCAGGTCGCTATGGTGAGGAGCTGGGTGAGGTGAGTGGAGGGAGGGAGAGAGGCAGGAAAGAGGAAGGAGAGAAGAAGGAAGGGAGAAACAGCTCATTACCCTTGGCCTTGGCCTCTCACACTAGGTTATAAAGAAGCATTTGTACCTCTAAAATCTGGTCTCCAGCCCACAGTCTTCCATCTTTACATGCTGCTCCCTCTTCATAAACTTCATGGATAATAATAGCACCCTAGGGCCCGAACATAACATACAGAAGTGTTATCCATTCTCCCTAGGAGTGCGGGAGGAAAGAACAGAAGACACTGTACTTTGACAGACAGACAAGGACATGTACTTGCTTGGTCCGTACGTGAGCTACACGCCCTAATGTAGGAAAACACCTATGGATAGGATTAAAAGGCTAAAAGAAGCATACACTTTTTTCTAGGGATAATGAAATCTGAAGAAAAAACTCATAAGGTTTATAAATCATACACGAATATAACAGAGATATAACAACTTCCCTATCGACAAATGAAAATAATCTTCTAAGTATTCTGATATATAAGAATTTTGAATATTAAATATTTCATACTCTTCCCAATATGGGGCTGAGATAACCTGGGTATAAGTAAAGAGGAAATTAAGCAAAGCCAAGGGCCGGTGAACTGATACAAACTCTGACATCTTATGTGTAACAGGGTCTATTTAAGTTGGTCTTGACTTAGTCAAAGTCAGAATCCTAAATTTTTGTTACCAATGATACATTTTTTTCTCAGCCTTCACATCAGATTTAATAAAAATAACAGAAACCTCCTCCTCATGGTGTCCTGGAACAGTTGAGGGCTCCTGTGGTAGGACTCCTCTGAGTGAAATACTTACCAGCAACGTGTCTGACCCCCCGACAATGCTCAGTCCCAGGCCTGTTTGGCCTTTGGAAATCTCAATTGTTGTTTCACAGCCAGGGATGATGGGGCAGGTGGCAGGGTCAGAAGCAAAAATTGCTGGTGTGGATGACCTGCTCGTACCTAGAAATGAGTTCAGAATGAATGAGCCGTATGGCAAACACACATGGCAAAATGAGAGCACAAGCTGCCTTGGAGGATGGAGAAAAAGATCAGGGGAAAGATACCTTCATCTGTCCTGAGTATTGTAGCTCTTCTTTATGTCAAATAGTCAAAGTAGTTTGACTAATTCATCATCATTAAACTAGGGATAGGCATGCAGTTATTTACTATTATTATTCTTTATTGTTGTTATTTTGTACATTTTAAGTTGCTGAAGGTAAAAAGACAGAGCACGAAGGAAAACAGGCTATAGAGCTGGGTTGAGCCTCCAGTTTGAACTCAATAGCCTACACTTCACCGAAGTCACACGTGCTCTTTGGAAGAGGCGGTCACTACACTCAGAGACAGGCTGGTCTGCGCAAACCCACAAGCACACTCAGGAAGGAAGCTCATCGTGAGTTCTGGTCATGGTGCTACACTGTGGAATGACAGTTTTTATTTTCTTTTTCTTTGTTTCCTCAAGAGTCTCCTTTCATGTAATAGATGCTGAGCATTTATAAACACATCCGAAAATACTCACTTTATTCATTTCTAATCTTTCTCCTGAGTCTCACTTGGTATTTTTATACTTGACATCAAATCCTGCTACACACCCTTTCTGAACTGGGGAGATAAGAATACGATGCAAGAAAATTAAAAAGAACAATCCCGCAGCTCGTCTTCCAAGTGCACACAACACCAGGAAAAAGGAGGTTTCAGAGCACCGCTCTGGCTCAGTGAGTGCTGTGGACAAGCTGCTCCCATTTTGGGAAGTCAGAGACAGGCTATGCTCCAGAAATGGTAAAAGCAGGTGCATGACATTTTCACCTATGCAAAGTTTTCATTGAGAATTTCATATTTTATATACAATGCTATTTAGGATCAAACATTAGATGAGAAAGTCTTCGATAAAGTTTTAATGGTTACTTCAATGAATCTCAGCCCTCTACACACAAGCTTAAAGTAATCAGACATACTTTTAAGTAATTCTTTGAATAGGTGTATTATGAATGTTTTCAGCCCATTTCTCCTTAACAGACTATCAAACAAATGAAATATTTCTGAAAGACTATTTCTCCACTTTCTCACCTCCTACAGAAAAGGTAATGTTTAAATTATTTCTAATTGAAGCTTTAGAGAATATGGAGTTATTTGTTGTTTTTTTTTTAATCCATGAGTATTCTTTTTCTAAGAAGTCAAGTAATACTTCTATCCATATACTAAACTGTCACTTAGAGATACAGGAAAGCCTTGTCCCTGACTCCCTCATCTGACACGAGCTCTCCATAGCCCCTCAGCTCCCAGTGTAGATCTTTCGCATACACAGCAGTAGCCAACAGTTTAGCTTTGTGGTACAGAGCCAGTACTGATCCTAGTTGTGAAACAGATCATCGTGTACAACCCATACAACACCAAACTGAAGCCATGAGCTCCTTTCCCATTTCAACAGCAGAAGTTACAAAATGAAGAGCTGGTTCCTTACTTGGATGCCTGTAATTGCACGTACCCTTAGCAAGAACTTGGGAGCGAAGACCGCTTCCTTGGTTTGGGGAGGAAGAGGCTAAGGCAGGCACCTTCCTAAGTTGGATAACTTATAGATGCAGGTTTACTGCTCAGGGACTACACTTTACTCTGTTGTGCCCTCTTTTAGTCAAAGACTCTTTTATTATTATTATTATTATTATTATTATTATTATTATTATTATTATTATTAACTTGAGTGTTTCTTATTTACATTTCGAGTGTTATTCCCTTTCCCGGTTTCTGGTCAAACATCCCCCTAATCCCTCCCCCTCTCCTTCTTTATGGGTGTTCCCCTCCCCGTCCTCCCCCCACTGCCGCCCTCCCCCCAACAATCACCCCCAGTGAACGACTCTTTGACTTAACGTTTAAGCAGTGATCTGTGCTCAGGCCTGCACTGAAGGAAAACACTACGTTGGGGCTGTCATATGTATGGTAGTGTTGGACTCTCAAACGACACCCCTTACTTGGAATGGGTTCCAGGTCTGGAGCTGGGACTGCAGGGGTCTGGGAGCTGTCTTTCCTTTCTCCGCTGGCTGTGACAGCTGCTGAAGGGACAGCCTGACAGCCCGGGTTCTCAGCTCCAACAGTCAGTTTTACAGTTGTCTTTGCCGTCTTCAGAAGACTGATGAACTGGCCAGAGATTGATATGAAAGAAAACGAAATTGAAAGAAAATGAGTAAACACACACAAATAAGTCACCAGATGGCTGGAATCTCTTTGCTATCTGTGTGTGCATGCATGTGTACATGGTCATATGTATGAATGTTTGTGTGTGTACAGGTACATACGTGTAGGTATATAAAGGCCATGGGGTCTCTTACTGGCACTTACTGATCAGGCTGGGCTGGATGTCTAGTGAATCCCAAAGGATTTCTGGTTTCTGCTTCCTCATCCCAGGATTATAAGAACTGGCACGCCAGCACACCAGCTATTTATGTCTTCTCCCACTCCTCCTTTCATCAACATGATGGGCTCTGACTCTCCAACTCAGGCTCTTTGTTTAGGTTCAAAGATTTATTTATTTATTTACTTACTTACTTATCGTGTGTGTGAGTGTGTGTGTGTATGTGTGTGTACCACGTGTATGTTTGTGCCTGTGGACTCCAGAAGAGACTGTCAGAACCCTAGGAGCTGGAGTTGCTGGCAGTTGTGAGCTGCCTGACATGGGCACTGAGAACAGAACTTTGGATACCTAGAAGCACTCTTTACCACCAAACCCTGACTCTAGTCTCACTGATCAGATTCTTATGTAATTTATTGGCTGAGCTAACTCCCCAGACCCAATGTTTCTGGTCTCTAACTCATCTGTCACCAAGAAAAAATGAAACACATGATTTCCCTGTGTTTCCCAGAGAGGTTAAGAAAGAGATGCTTCCTCTAGTCCTTCAACTATCCAATGAGATTATAGCTATAGTCAATTTCTAGTCTCCTTCTACACTACCTTTGTCAAGATTCTTCTTTATGTTAGTGAAATGTACGAGTGTCTTTCAACTTGGTACATTTCTAATCACTCTCATCTGTTTTCCTCAATCCCCACAGCACTAGATGACATAGTAAGCATTTTGTCCAGTTTCTGACTGTGTAAGGGATCTGATGATGCTTCCACAAACCCTTCTGAGGAGATAGGAACACACTGGTGAGCACAGTAAATGGAGAGCAGTAAACTCAGCAACAGTAAGGTCAAGGCAAACTCAAAAGCAAAACCAGATTTATAGGTTAAAGGATTCAAGCTATACCATGCCATTAGAATACAGTCATTAGAATAGAAAGACTGGAAAATAGCTTTAACTTTCTTGCTGACCAATGTATAAATGGATTTTCCCTAGAAGGGGTTGTGGGGAGAATATCATATCTAAGGAAAATAAAGCCTTTACTCTGGCACTTACATATAAATAACATCATAGAGACTATAGATTCCGGGAGCCATTCAACACTAAAAGATGTCAGACATGTAATGGCTGTATATTCAAATCTACTTAATAGCAATACATGCAAGAGCTAAGCGTAAACAATGTGCCTGTATTCTCAACATGAACTGAGCTACTCTTCAGTGGTCCCAGATTTCTCAAAAGAAACCAGAAGCAACATTTATCAGAAATAACAGTGAAGACTAAATAATTTATCAGGGAAAATCATAACATCATTTTGATTAGAAAACAGAAAACAAAGTTTGGGGGACCTGGAGAAAAACCCTCTTTTGTAAACAGGAATCTTTTTTGCATATCTACCCAGTCTCAATTCCTATGCCCATACTTGAGCCAGGTCAAAGGATGGGTTGGCAGCGCCACTGCCTTTATTGCAAAAATACCTTTTCAATAGGACAGCCAGCAACAAGTTCATCATCTACAGCCAAGATGCGATCCCCAGGTTTGAGCCTTCCATCCTACGGTGAAATGTGGACGAGATGAGTAACCACTTCAGAGTGATTACCCCCTCCCAGCACTTCTCAGTGAGAAAGTTAGGAGTGTCACCTTGGCTGCTCCCCCACGCTCAGTTAGGCTCTTGATCGTGACTCCATTGAGTGTGTCTTCCTCACAGATAGCAATGCCTAAGCCTCCTTGATCCTAGACAAGGAAATGAAGACCGGTCAGGAAACTTGAAACTGATTTAATGTAAAGATGTGTAGCCAGGATGAGCCAAAATACCATCAACCCAAGGGCTACAAAAGCAATGACAGGGACAATATATGCTGCATAAGAGTCCCTTCTGGGGCAGAGCCCTTGGAGTCTCTTCTGAAGAAGAGTCCTTGTTTGCTGCAGAATGAGCGTTCATTCCTAAGCTACGTGTCTGAATTGGCCACAG
Organism: Rattus norvegicus; assembly: GCF_021556685.1. Lineage (NCBI taxonomy): Eukaryota > Metazoa > Chordata > Mammalia > Rodentia > Muridae > Rattus > Rattus norvegicus. The sequence continues at coordinate 101,455,304 of NC_141538.1, forward strand.
CTGCAGAGCCAACACAGCAGGACCTATTACTTTCAACAATAAACTAAACCAAAACTAAAATGTTAAATAACCATAGCCTTTATCTTCTTCTGTTTACTTTTTGTTGTAGCCAGAGCTAGTCACTTTTTGCATTATGGTTTTCATCCATAGAAATTCCATACGGAGTCACATGGAGAATGGGCAAACATGTACAGTTTCAGGAGAACACACCTGGAGCCACACTTTCGATTAGAGAGGGCTCCTGACTTGGAATCGATCTTGTATTTAGTTATGCCATGATCTCTCTAATGTTCCTTCCTATGTAAAAAGAAAAATCAGAGTTTTCTTACCTAAAAGAAAAAAATAAAACGATAATAGCCCTTTCCACTAAGACATTGATTTTAGTAACATAGAGGGTGCTGTTTATCTCCTACCCACTCTCACCTTAGCCTAGGTAGCATCGGGCACATTCTCATTCGCATGCCTAGCTCCTCCTCTGGGGACAAAGCCTACCAACTGCCTCTCACTGTTCTCCCATCTTCCTCACCTTTATTCTTTCTGTCCTCTCCCTTCTTCCTGACTTGAGTTTTGGATGGTGATTTGAAAATATGCACAGAAAATCTCAATATTCTTCCCTTTGGTACAGTGAACCTAGGGGGATGGGATACACTTACTGAGTTGATTCTAACAAAGCAAGCTACAGAAAGGGAACATCACAGCTGGCTACAGAAAACACTCAGGCTTGCTTCTTTCTGGTTCTTTGATCACTGATTCTGTGGGAAGGCCTACTGCCCTGGCAGGGGACTATTCAGACATGCCACGAAGAAGGATGTGGATTACTTGCCTGCATTCATTCCAAGAGTGAGCTTTTTTTTTTTTTTGATGAGATAGAGAAATATTTATTTGCACATTTGTACACAAAGTAGGGGTGCAATAAAAAAGTAATTTTACTCATTTGTGTTAGTAAGAGCCCTGTAGACAAGAAGAGATAAAGCCCAACTAACCAGAAATTATTTAACAAAACTTATGACTATAATATCTAGAAAATATTGCCTAGGTGGTTGTTAATTTCAAATGATAAAAATACTATTTTCAGAAAAATAATATTTTCCCATTCTATAATCATTAATATTACATTGTATAATGTAGGCTACACAATAGGATTTGGAATAGTATGCTAAATCTTGTAGAATACAGTAATTTGAATGATTTTAGGTCTATTTGGATCCCAAATGTCCTTGCATAGAATTTGACTATTCTTTTATTTTTAATACTTTTATGCTTTTTAGAATTGCAGTATAAACAATGTACATACATCACCCCATTTTCCTTCTTTCACCATCTCCCCCCTCATCCTCCCAATACATGGTCTCTCCTTTAATTATCATTGTTACATGTTTATACATACACAGATATAAATATGCAAACAGACTTATATAACGTATGAGTTAGTCCACTTAAATTTGATCATGTTTACGTGTAGAGGGCTGAACTCATGGATTGAGCAGCTTATGTGGGAACTCATTCATGGAAACAGCTGATTAACCCTTTCTCAGCAGCCACTGAGCATTTGGACCTCTTCATCTAGACATGGAACCCTGTGGAGCCTTTTCTGTCCACATTGGCACATAATAGATTATCTACTGAAATTATCTAAGAATAGCCATTTCTTCATAGTTCTTTTGTACTTTTCACGTATTTTAAGTTCCTTATTTCTCTTCTATATGTTTATTTTATTTATTATGTCTATAGATGATTTCTCTGCATGTATCTGTGTAAAGTATATGCATGCTTGTAATCCCACCAACAATGGAGGAGTGTTCCTCTTTCTCCACATCCTCACCAGCATCTGCTCTCACCTGAGCTTTTTTTTTTTTTTTTTTTTTTTTAATTAACTTGAGTATTTCTTATATACATTTCAAGTGTTATTCCCTTCCCGGTATCCGGGCAAACATCCCCCTCCCCCCTCCCCTTCCTTATGGGTGTTCCCGTCCCAACCCTCCCCCCATTGCCGCCCTCCCCCCACCAGTCTAGTTCACTGGGGGTTCAGTCTTAGCAGGACCCAGGGCTTCTCCTTCCACTGGTGCTCTTACTAGGATATTCATTGCTACCTATGAGGTCAGAGTCCAGGGTCAGTCCATGTATAGTCTTTAGGTCGTGGCTTAGTCCCTGGAAGCTCTGGTTGCTTAGCATTATTGTACATATGGGGTCTCGAGCCCCTTCAAGATCTTCCAGTTCTTTCTCTGATTCCTTCAACGGGGGTCCTATTCTCAGTTCAGTGGTTTGCTGCTGGCATTCGCCTCTGTATTTGCTGTATTCTGGCTGTGTCTCTCACGAGCGATCTACATCCGGCTCCTGTCGGTCTGCACTTCTTTGCTTCATCCATCTTCTCTAATTGGGTGGCTGTATATGTATGGGCCACATGTGGGGCAGGCTCTGAATGGGTGTTCCTTCAGTCTCTGTTTTAATCTTTGCCTCTCTCTTCCCTGCCAAGGGTATTCTTGTTCCCCTTTTAAAGAAGGAGTGAAGCATTCACATTTTGATCATCCGTCTTGAGTTTCATTTGTTCTAGGTATCTAGGGTAATTCAAGCATTTGGGCTAATAGCCACTTATCAATGAGTGCACACCATGTATGTCTTTCTGTGATTGGGTTAGCTCACTCAGGATGATATTTTCCAGTTCCAACCAGTTGCCTACGAATTTCATAAAGCCGTTGTTTTTGATAGCTGAGTAATATTCCATTGTGTAGATGTACCACATTTTCTGTATCCATTCCTCTGTTGAAGTGGGCATCTGGGTTCTTTCCAGCTTCTGGCTATTATAAATAAGGCTGCAATGAACATAGTGGAGCACGTGTCTTTTTCATATGTTGGGGCATCTTTTGGGTATATGCCCAAGAGAGGTATAGCTGGATCCTCAGGCAGTTCAATGTCCAATTTTCTGAGGATCCTCCAGACTGATTTCCAGAATGGTTGTACCAGTTTGCAATCCCACCAACAATGGAGGAGTGTTCCTCTTTCTCCACATCCTCACCAGCATCTGTTGTCCCCTGAGTTTTTGATCATAGCCATTCTCACTGGTGTGAGGTGAAATCTCAGGGTTGTTTTGATTTGCATTTCCCTTATGACTAACGATGTTGAACATTTCTTTAGGTGTTTCTCAGCCATTTGGCATTCCTCAGCTGTGAATTCTTTGTTTAGCTCTGAACCCCATTTTTTAATAGGGTTATTTGTTTCCCTGCGGTCTAACTTCTTGAGTTCTTTGTATATTTTGGATATATATATTTGGATGATGCCATGTAGTCTTGGTTTCTGTTGCTTGCGCTTGCCTCTCGCCATCAGATTATCTCTAGTGTTACTTTGTTCTGCTATTTCTGACAGTGGCTAGACTGTCCTATAAGCCTGTGTGTCAGGAGTGCTGTAGACCTGTTTTCCTCTCTTTCAGTCAGTTATGGGGACAGAGTGTTCTGCTTTCGGGCGTGTAGTTTTTCCTCTCTACAGGTCTTCAGCTGTTCCTGTGGGCCTGTGTCTTGAGTTCACCAGGCAGCTTTCTTGCAGCAGAAAAGTTGGTCTTACCTGTGGTCCCGAGGCTCAGGTTTGCTCGTGGGGTGCTCTCCAGGGGCTCTCTGCAGCGGCAGCAACCAGGAAGACCTGTGCCGCCCCTTCCGGGAGCTTCAGTGCACCAGGGTTCCAGATGGTCTTTGGCTTTTTCCTCTGGCGTCCAAGATGTGTGTGCAGAGAGCAGTCTCTTCTGGTTTCCCAGGCTTGTCTGCCTCTCTGAAGGTTTAGCTCTCCCTCCCACGGGATTTGGGTGCAGAGAACTGTTTATCCGGTCTGTTTCCTTCAGGTTCTGGCGGTGTCTCAGGCAGGGGTCCTGCCGCTCCTGGGCCCTTCCCCATGGGAGCCCAGAGGCCTTATACAGTTTCCTCTTGGGCCAGGGATGTGGGCAGGGGTGGGCAGTGTTGGTGGTCTCTTCTGCTCTGCAGCCTCAGGAGTGCCCACCTGACCAGGCGGTGAGGTCTCTTTCCCACAGAGTCTGGGAGCAGAGAGCTGCTGCGGGCCGGGATCCACGGGCGTGGGACCTCCGGCAAACACAGGACATGCCCGGTCCTAGATGAACTCTGCCTCTGTGTGTCCCGATCTCACCAGGCAGCTCTCTTGCAGCAGACAAGTTGGTCTTACCTGTGGTCCCGAGGCTCAAGTTTGCTCGCGGGGTGCTGCCCACGGGCTCTCTGCGGCGGCAGCAACCAGGAAGACCTGTGCCGCCCCTTTCGGGAGCTTCAGTGCACCAGGGTTCCAGATGGTCTTTGGCTTTTTCCTCTGGCGTCCGAGATGTGTGTGCAGAGAGCAGTGTCTTCTGGTTTCCCAGGCTTGTCTGCCTCTCTGAAGGTTCAGCTCTCCCTCCCACGGGATTTGGGTGCAGAGAACTGTTTATCCGGTCTGTTTCCCTCAGGTTCCGGCGGTGTCTCCAAGAGTGAGCTTTTATTAAGCTTGATGGGAGTTAATTTTCTCCTATTAGTTACGTTTTTGCTTGTGTTTTTGGTTGTTTTTCAATATGAATTCCAAAGGAACAATAAGTCAAACGTCTGTGTGTATATTAGGTCCTAACCCCACTGAGGACATTACAAACACAAGTGCACATACTGTAGACAAATTGTACTGGAGAAGTAGACAACAACACATACCAAAGGGGAGGACAGTGTCAGTGTGCCCTTTCCTACCGAACTGTTAACTTTCCAGCTTACTTCTGGCACAGTGGACAGAGTCCTTCCTCAACAGGAGAGGACATGAGATCCTATCCTGAGCTAGTTTAAAATGCCATCATGTGAAATGACTATGGAGTGCTCATAAAGTTGTGCAGTAAGAGCCCTAAATAAGAATTACAAGTGAGACCGAAGTGAACAAGCTGCTGTTATCAGAAAGTGAAAGGGTTTCTAAAATTCACAAGAAAAACTTGTAATCCTAACTTGTAACTTGAGGATTTCCTTTATGTAAAAATCACATGAATGTGACACCAATTGCTGACAATTGTAAAATCTGTTACTTGCTGTAATCTACACTTACTTTTCTAGGGTAAAACATACTAAAAATAAATTTCTGATCAAAGTTTTTATTAATTGAGTTAGCATCACAGAAAACCACCAAGGTTGTAGATTATACACATAACAACTTTATTTTATATTTGTATCCCTCTTTTAAAAATAGTAGGAGAAAAAGTAATTGGGCATTGGAACTAGACTTGGCCTGTTGTTAGACTCCCACTTCCACGTATTAACAGAAGGGAACACCTCAGTGACATAGCCTCAGATAGGGAGAGACCAGCAACAAAGAGGGGGGCAGTGAAGGCAATATTTCATAGTTAATTACACAGTAGATGTCATAACAGACATATTACTATTAAATTGTTTTTCAAGTAAAATTTGAAGAATTCTGGAGAAATAAGGGAGAAAGGACTTGTGATGAGCCATCAGTGTTAGATGGCTCTTGGCTTTTTCATTTGCTTGGTTTTTTGGTTTTGTTTGTTTGCTTTGTTTATTTGGTTTTGCTTCCCTGCATTTCAGTCCCATGCCATCTTCACAGAGTGAGGTATTCACAAGCTTCTCAGGATGTATCATTTTTTTCCATATAGATCTCCACAAAGGAAACTTTCAAGGATACATTCTACAGAGTATTCCAAACCTCAGGAGTTTAAAAATGTTTATGAAAAAATTATGGTAAATTGAATGCATGGTAACAAGTCTATACATACATTGTTTCACTTAACCCTCAGAATAGTTTGTCCAATATAAATGTGCAATTTCTTCTGTATTGATAAAGAATATGAACCCAAAGAACTTAGTGACTTAATGTTCATAGTTAAAACCCAGAAAATAATAATTATTTGCCTCTTTGTCTAGCTCATTTTAAAAGATTCTTAAATAGTCTCCTTATCCGGCCCCTTTGACCACTGAGAAAAAGAACACATTCCATTTCCCTGATATTTTACTTTACCATAAAACTGCCATCTGTACAACCATTCTGGAAATCAGTCTGGAGGATCCTCAGAAAATTGGACATTGAACTGCCTGAGGATCCAGCTATACCTCTCTTGGGCATATACCCAAAAGATGCCCCAACATATAAAAAAGACACGTGCTCCACTATGTTCATTGCAGCCTTATTTATAATAGCCAGAAGCTGGAAAGAACCCAGATGCCCTTCAACAGAGGAATGGATACAGAAAATGTGGTACATCTACACAATGGAATATTACTCAGCTATCAAAAACAACGACTTTATGAAATTTGTAGGCAAATGGCTGGAACTGGAAAATATCATCCTGAGTGAGCTAACCCAAACACAGAAAGACATACATGGTATGCACTCACTGATAAGTGGCTATTAGCCCAAATGCTTGAATTACCCTAAATGCCTAGAACAAATGAAACTCAAGACAGATGATCAAAATGTGAATGGTTCACTCCTTCTTTAAAAGGGGAACAAGAATACCCTTGGCAGGGAAGAGAGAGGCAAAGATTAAAACAGAGACTGAAGGAACACCCATTCAGAGTCTGCCCCACATGTGGCCCATGCATATACAGCCATCCAATTAGACAAGATGGATGAAGCAAAGAAGTGCAGACCGACAGGAGCCGGATGTAGATCGCTCCTGAGAGACACAGCCAGAATACAGCAAATACAGAGGCGAATACCAGCAGCAAACCACTGAACTGAGAATAGGACCCCCGTTGAAGGAATCAGAGAAAGAACTGGAAGAGCTTGAAGGGGCTTGAGACCCCATATGTACAACAATGCCAAGCAACCAGAGCTTCCAGGGACTAAGCCACTACCTAAAGACTATACATGGACTGACCCTGGACTCTGACCTCATAGGTAGCAATGAATATCCTAGTAAGAGCACCAGTGGAAGGAGAAGCCCTGGGTCCTGCTAAGACTGAACCCCCAGTGAACTAGACTGTTGGGGGGAGGGGGACAATGAGGGGAGGGCGGGGAGGGGAACACCGATAAGAAAGGGGAGGGGGGAGGGGGATGTTTGCCCGGAAACTGGGAAAGGGAATAACACTCGAAATGTATATAAGAAATACTCAAGTTAATAATAAAAAAAAAAAAACTGCCATCTGAGTGGAAGTTTGTGGGGCCAGTGCACTGACATTCTCCAAGGTCGTGGATTTTCACCAGATAACAACAACATCAGAAAGGGGAGTTCATACAACAAACATCTATGAATAAATCAGCAGAAGTGTCAAGGCAAGGCAAAGCTTTCTGGTTTATGATGAAGGAGTCTTGCTTTGGGTCTCTTCTAACTCAACAGTAACTGACTTGGGCAGCCTTACGATCATTAACCAGGTTTATAAGCTTAGCAATTCATCTGCGACCTCTCAGGGTGTCAAATGGCTTCTGGTGGACAAGGCAGGCTTCTGTCTACCTCACTACTAAATGTCAAGCAAAGGAACACTGACTTAACCTGTTTGACAGTGAAAGGTTTTGAAAGGTTTCTTGTTGAGTTATTCCATACATGTTTGTATTACTTTCTTTTTAAAACATTTATTTATTTATTATGTATACATCAACAGCTTTCTGCCTGCATGTACGCCTGAAGGCCAGAAGAGGGCACCAGGTCTGATTATAGATGGTTGTGAGCCACCATGTGGTTGCTGGGAATTGAACTCAGGACCTCTGGAAGAGCAGTCCATGCTCTTAACCTCTGAGCCATCTCTCCAGCCCGTTTGTATTACTTTTATCCATTGCTTTTATCCAAGGTTCTGAGCAATGGATAACATTAATGCAAACATGTGTGGAATAACTCAATAAGGTGTCCCTAGGCAGGAAGAAAGAACACTAGATCAGCAATGAGATATCTTTTATTCTTTTCTAAAAACTATATTAATTCCCAATAATTAGCATGTGTATCCCCCACCCCAGTGTGTGTGTGTGTGTGTGTGTGTGTGTGTGTGTGTGTGTGTGTGTATCATACCCAGTATGTATGTATGCCCTATAACTACCAAGTGAGAACTATTCTTTATCCTTACTTTGGAGAGTATTATAGTTATATTATAGTTAGCTTTTCTCTTGCTGAGATAAAATGTCAACCAAAAGCAACCAAAAGTGGGGAGGAAAGGGTTTATTTCATCTTGTGCTTCCAGGTAACATTCCACAGTCACGGCAAAGCAGGTCAGAGCTCAAGGTGACCAGGGACTAAAGCAGGGACCATGGAAAAACAATCCACAATGGCTTGCTTTTCATTATTTGATCAGCTTCCCTTCTTATCAAGTAAGGACTAATGGTTTGGAATGGCACTGTCCATAGGCAGCCTGGGTCTCCCACATCAAGAACATGCACCAAAGGTGTGACCCCAGGCTAGTCTAATGGAGGGAATTCTTCAGTTGAGGCTTTCTCTTCATAGGAAATTCTAATTTATGTCAAATTGACCAATACTCCAGCACAACTGACCACTTGTTAACTTGACACACAAACATACCGCTATTAAACCATCTATTTCTTTTTTTTTGTTTATTTCCAAGATCTCATGTAATTTCATAATATTAAACATCGTATAAGTTTAAAACCCCCATAGTCTTTAAAACTTGAAAAGTTCAAGGTCCCACTAATCTCCCTTGCAACCTCCCTCCCCAAAAGAAGAGGAAAAAAAACACAAGCAAAACAAAGTAAGCAAAACAAAGATTAAAAACACAGTGCCCTGAAGCCCTGTGTCACTTGGGATGCATAATGTGAAACTCACAAAAAATCAATACAAAGTTAAAAGCAAAGTCTAAGGTCTCTTTAAATATTTAAAGTCTCTTAACTGTGGGATCCTGTAAAGTCCAAAACAACTTTCATACTTTGTTATTCTAAGAGGTCAGACCCAAGAGACAGTCACAGTTAAATCAAAGTGAGACCAAACCTCAACAGGTCAGAGGCCAACATCTTGGACTCAATCTGGATCTTTTGGGTTTCATAAGCCCCGCCTTCTCTGCTGTCCATCACAGATGCAGCTCATCTCCTGGGCTCGGCCCACTTCACTCCATTCCATACCTCCTACTCTTTGGTAGTTGCCCCATAGTCCAGGTTTTTCCAATAGCCTGGGATTTCCACTGCAACTAAGGCTGTATGTTCTGAAGTGGCCTCCCACAGTGCCAAGCGTCAGTTCCTCTCCATAAACCCTTCAATCCTGGAATGTCCACTACAACTGAGGAGGGTTCAATGTCAAACCTGGTCTCGCCTCAGGCACTGTGCCTCTGCTTCACAGTGGCAAGCCTCAGCTTCTCTCCCAACCCCTTTAATGCTGAGACCTCCACTCCTACTGCGGATACACTTTCATCAATGGCCATTATAATAAGCCCTTGGTGCTAAGCTCAGCTTCTCTCCATAACCTCTTCAATCTTGAGGATCTCCACTGAAGATCCTGCATCTTCACCAATGGCCCTCCTGGCCTCTTTAATGCCATGCCTTGGCTGCCATTCATGACCATTTCAGCCCTGTAGTTTGAAGGCCATGGAAAAAATCAGTGACATATGAATGAGTATTACATGCGACCAAATTTGGCTGACAGCTACAGATGTACCCTTGGCCACTGCTGGTCACATCACACTTCTGCATGATGACCCTGAGGACATATTTCTTCAGAGATTTCCCCAAATTTTTAAATCTAAAACTCCAAAAATGCTATAACCCTCTCAAGAAACAATATGGTCAGACTCATCCCAGCAACACCCCACATTCCTAATATTAATATTGATTGTAAATTTGACAGGTTCTACAATCACCTTGGAGAGAAGTCTCAAGATATTCCTGTAAGACATTACGTAGATGAGGTTAGCCACTATGTACGCCTGCTAGGGATTATATGTATTAGGTTAATAGAGGTGGGAATAGCCACCATAAGTAGGTGGCAACATTCCACAGGTATCCTAGGGTGAATGAAAAGGAGACACTAAACTGAGTACCAACAGTCATTTCTCTCTGCTTCCTGACTACAGGTGCAATATGGCCATCTGTTTCTTCAAACTCCTGCTGCCATGATTCACCTGTGATGACGGTGCCTTGGATTGTGAGCCCAAATAAACCCATTTTTCCTTAGGTTGCTTTTTGTCAGGATAATTAATACAAAGCAGCCACGTGCTGATGCAGGCATCTGCCCTGGGTAACAGTGTCATGACTAGGAAGGTCTAAGTCCGGGGCTCTGCTCCAGTTGTCTGCCTATCCGTCTGTGCTGTGAGCCTCTGTTCCAGGTGTCTGCCTGTCTGTCTGTGCTCTGAGCTTCGATAGAGCTGTAAGCCTCTCACCTACCATGCTCACTGTCTAGCATTCTCTAATGTTCACTCCAGCATAATTAAACATGCGGAAATCTACTTGAATTGCTATAAAAGGGCATGTGAGACATTTACCATATTTTCAACTTTTCTAGAGATAAATATAAACTGACGAAAAAAAATTCATACCAAAATTTCAGCATACATTTAAGTGCTTCCTAATTAACTGTAATTAAGCTATAGGTAGATAATTGCATTATTAAATAGTGGCTTTGGCATTTACAAATTTAAAACAAACTAAGGCCTGAAATTTGGACAGAAGCAGAGGACATAATCACTCTGACATGGCAACAGGAGAGATTCTAATTAAAATATATAGACCATTTTGGCAGGAAGGAAAAGCTTTTAATGACTTCTGTTGTCTCTGTCGAAAGCAAAATAGTTCACAATAAAAACTCTGTTTTTATAGCCATGTAAGACCTCATAGCAGCTGTGGCTGCCTGTACAAAACCAAGTAGTCCTGAGTGCTTGGTGGTGGGGGCTCATGAAGTCTGATGACTTAAGAGTGTTGTCCCCGGTCGGTCAACTATGCTCCACTTGATTGTCCCACACCATGGAGTACATATGCAACACAAATTGGGAGAAGGAGGCCAGGAAGTTGGGAGGGGCTGGATCATGGCTGGAGATGGGGTTAGAGGGAAGTATTTTGATATACTGTGTGCACATATGACATTCTCGAAAAAGTAATAAAAATATTATGTTAAAAAGACTGAAGCAGTCCACCTTTGTACAGATCTGTTTCATTAAAAAAGAAGAAGAAATGAAACCAATATAGTTGATTTTTCCAATAGTCTGACTGTGTGCTAGGAATTACACTATTATATAAGTAATTCATTTAATTTTCGCAACTGACTAAGACAAAAGTATGACTATTGCCTTCAAATTATAGTTGTAGAAATTAATGCTTCTGATGAAGCTTTGGCTATGCCCAGACAGAATGACCCAGGCTCAAGAGGACCAGGCCACAAGGCTGGAGGGAGTGGGCCACTCCAACCATCTGCATTTGCAGCCTTTCCTGCAGACAGCCTTCTGCCTTCTCTCACTTCCTTCACTGCCTATGCCTGAGCCCTTCCTTGTTTGTTCAGATCCCGATGCCCACATGCTTCTCAGTATCAACTGTAGTAGGCAAAAACAGCAAACCATTTCAGTAAGCAGTATCGGAACCTGAAAGTCAGGTCTTTTCCAAGGAGCCTAACATCTGAACTTCCAGTTTTTTCAGTTTTATGGACAGCAGTAATTTTTACTTGTTTCTTCATTTTAGAATCTACTGACCAGCATCTCAGTAAATAAATCAGAGAGAGATGACACATTTCTTATCTTTAAATAACACTAAAATCAGGAAAAGCTAGATTACAGTAAAGGGACTGATTACCCAGGAGTCTTCAGGAGTTACTACTGCGCAGTGCAATCAAGGGGGCTTATTAAAGCAGACTTCTAGGCCCACTCCTAAAGCCCCCCACTCATAGGAAGCCCTGGGTGGGTCCCAGCACCTGCATTTCTAAGGAGACCCCAGATGGTACAGATAGGGCTCTCTGGAGACCGGGCCACAGGGAGCCGGTGAACAGTACCAATGTGTGAGGAAACACAATCATTTAAGTCCCAGGCAAATAGACGTACCTTGGGAAGCTCCAGATGGTACACATTTGTAAGTGAGCTGAGATCCACAGCTGAAGCAGATGTAGTAATACTTGGTTCCACCTGACAAAGAAAAAAATCCAAAAGGTAACTGCTAGCAATTTTTGTTTGTTTCAAATGTAAGAGCCACTTAATCAGAATGATTCATGTTCTATATTACTTACATTTTAATATCTGATATTTTATATTAAAATACTTGGGAGGTGTGACTGGACAGCAGTTGTGTTTGGAGCATAACAAACTCATGTGGTTCTGTTTGCCTGGGCTTCCTCCATAATGAACTGTGACAGGAGCCTATGCTGACAGAACAGGCACCATGCAGCACTCTTTCCTCACAAGTTAGGATAGGTATTCAGAAACTATTAGGTGCTTTCCATAAAAGTTATTAAGTTACAGAATTTAAGGGACAAAGTTGGTGCAATACGAAAATACAAGTTTGCCATCTTTAACTTACCCAAACTTATGTAAACAGCTTGAAACAGGTTATGATTTCTTTATCTGTCTTATATGTAAATAAGCCTTCTGCTCAAACTATTCATCCAAGGAAGAATGAATTCTGCCCTCACCTTCTGGCACTGACAACCCCTTAGCTCCTCTAATTTTAAGGTCTTCTGTCTGGTATCTTTTTTATTTGTTCTTGGACACAGATCCAAAGATTTCTAAATTTAAACAAAAACTACCACCAATCTTAACTCTTGGTGAACCTTGAGCTGCTGACTTTCCCTCTTGTCAGGTGCCCATCCACCATCACGTGGCTGCAGATCCAATAGCCTCTCCCACTACTTTCTTGGCCCTCTTTGCAACAGCTCAGGCTCTGGGGTCCACTTTGGTGCTCTGTTCTCCATCCCGGCTGCTCCAGGCTCGCTGGCTCTTTTCCGCTGTCTTGTTTGTTTTCACTTTCCTCCTTAACATGCTCACACCGCATGGATAGCCCTTTGCTCTCTCTTCACTGATGTTCTTTGTATGCAGTATTTCAACCTCCAGGGCCAACAACTGCAACACACTCTATGGGAAGCTGCCTCTAAACACCACACCTCATATCTGAATGTATATTTTAGCAGGGATCCTGACCTGCAGCTTGCTCGGGGATAAGATCGGGAAAAGCTGCAGCCCCTGTACAAGCACAAGCAGTTCACAGGCTTGCTGTCCTCCACTTCCTGAAAGGCAGCCTGCAGCAGCTCATGCAGTGGTTCTGAAAACAGCAGCTCTTCCTTTGTAGTTCACGGTTAGTGAAGTAGGGCATGCGGAAGAGAGCCCTGTCCTCTCCTGTACTTTAATCACCATTCCTCACCCAAATCACCAGATTACTCTAGAAATGTCTGTCGAATCAATGCTTTACAACTGTTTTGCTCAATAAGTACATATGTGTAGGCATGAATAATCCTAAATTGGGTCTAAAACTTCTGATGTGACATTTCCGTTTTCCCTTGTATGGGTTTCTTTTGTCCTAAACTGTTTCTGTTCCTGTAGTTCCTCAAACTTAATTTCTCTGCCCTGGAATGACTGAGAGTAAGATTTTTGAAAACTTAACTACCATTCATCTATGTAGAGGGCACTAAGCCCTCCTGTTCACAGATAGGCATTAAAGAAACCAGAAAACAAACACACAGGGCTTGTTTATTCAATGGAAGGGAAGAGTATGGCTGTTTTATGCCTGGAAAAATGGGAGTAGATGTTATTAGCTGCCTAGTAATTTGTTTTATCTGTAGTGCCAGGTCATACCTGTTTCCTCAGACTATTATGTTTACCCTAAATTCTTCCTCCCTAGACCTTGATCTTGAGCATTAGGGGAGCATTAGGGGAGATGTCACATGTACTTTGTAGTCTGGTGACCTATCAACTATCTTAGTCAGAGACCACACCAGATCCTAGGTCCTTAAGCTATGCAAACGATGTTAATGGTGGAGGTCATATGTACTTTGCAAAAAGAGTTTTGATGTAGTCATGCTTTAAGCTTAATTGTGCACATGGGATTGAAGTCATTATTATAAAAAAAAAAACTTCTTCCCAAACTTGTACTGTACTTAATTACATCTAAAATAAACTGGCTGGGATCAGACTTCAGAAGTTTGAACCAGTCCAGCTAGCTGAGCCACGCTGAGTTTCCTTCCTGCCTCTTGTGGGTCATTTCTCTGCCAGCAGCAAGCATGTGGGAACTTCCACAGAGTTAAACCAGGATTTTCATGATGATGGTGACTAACAGGGTTGGCCTTCACAGTGATTCCCAAGCCTGAGAGCGTCTCCTTTCTCAAGGACCCTTTCTCAACACTCTGCACTACTTTCCCAGTACCATTCCTTAATACTCTTGGCAGTTTCAGGTTCAGGTATTGCTGGGATGTGTGCTCCTACTTACCCCACGTATTCTGGCCACAGCACTTTCCACTAACCCTCCTCCATGTTCCTCACATGTAACATCTCCTCCACAAAGTCTCTTTCCTGAGCAGAACAGACCACTCTATATTGCACATGCGGGCTCTCAGGTGGCCTCTGCACAAGTGGTATGCTAATTCACATAGGTTCTGTCTGGTAGTAACAATTTGAATGTCAAGTTTATGGCTTATCTTTGAATCCCTGTAATGTTCTACTATGGTTAATAAGTTAATGAGATATATCAATCAAATCTTCCCTGAAAAGTAAAAATGTCACAGCTACCTCCTTATTTTGAGGACTTTCTGAGGTAGAAGGTAGAGGGTCTGCTGCACTTCCTGGACATACAGCCATCTGATTCACTGCATCTGCATTTCTAAAAGAAGAACACATTCGTCTGTCATATTGTGATAGTATTCCCATCCCCTAACTTGAAGAGTCAGAAAGATTATTAACCCCAGTCATGAGTGGACATGTATCAAATGTCTTATTTATATTGAAAATAACTGAAGTGAAATGTTTACCAAGTATTTAGTAAACCAGAGAACATGCTCACCTGATAAAAATGATTTTTACTTTAGATGGAGCACATTTAATGATTGATGAAGCATTCTGATGACTTCTGCCATATAATATTTGGCCATTGATCTATGAGGAATAGGTATCATTAGCTGAACTTAAAACTCTTCATTTCTTTGTTATCTTCTTGTCTAGCTAATAAAAACTGAATTGCTCTCTTTATTATACTATACATTTTTTCCTCTCCAGAACAGAACCCAAAACTTGGATATGAATAGAGAATGCCTAAAGCTAACATTAATGTGACTATGACGTGCATCAATTCTGATACTCCTGGACAGTTTGTAGAAATGACATTTTGACCCAATAAAGAGAGAAGACAGTCAACCTCCTGACAGATAAAGGCTCTGTGGCTTGCAAAGAACACCTGGATAAGCCTTTGTCTCATCCTAGGTCCTGGCTAGGTCTTGGTCCTAGGAAACAGGGTACCAAAAGTCATTCCTGTCAGGCTCAGGGCAGAGCAGCAGATTTGTAAGCAGAGTAGCACTCTACAGAAATGAAGCTGCCAGCCCCCGTGTCCAGATGTCAAGCCCCTGAGACCAGATCTAGCCTGGACAGCAGAGACATCACAAGAGCTCAAAGGCAGTGTGAAGGTACGCTGATTCTGCCTCAGGAGGCAAGGGAAAGGCAAACAAAGTCTAACCACTAGAGAGTGTGATCAGGAAACCTGCATTGCTTAGCAGGCTGAGATGCTGCTTGCGGGAGACTTGGTGTCACCTCACCTTACCCCCAATACTTATTTCATTAGAGATTTGACCTCCATATGTCCAGTGGGTCAGCATCATTACCAGGGAATGCTTGGTCATTTCTCATTTAAAAAATTCCAAACAAAAATAAAGCACACAAAAACGTTTTCAAAGTGTGATTTTTATTGCTATCTTGGGACAAAAACTGTTTCTGGAACCGCAGAGTCATGGCCTTTAATGTGAGTTAATGGGACACAAGCTATGCTGTAGAGATCTGGTGTAGAGCCAAATCTGCTGCACTGCATCAGTTTTATTAGGAAATGGGTGGTTTTCTTAGTCACTATACAATGTCTGGGTGACTTTCTGGAAATTGAGCTTTCCACTATCTGACGTAGCGATAGCATATACCAACACCTACCTCTAAAAGCTCGTCGGCAATCTGTAGTCGGCCATCTCTCCCTGCTGCTCCAGTAGGATCAATCCCCACTATAAACACACTCATTCTGGTTCGGTCTTTGTTCCCAGCAAGACTTAGACCCAAACCGCTATGACCTTTCTCCAGCTCAATCATATGGAGCTGGCCTGTAAGGGTTCCATAACGCTCTTGGATATTTTCTACACATAACAACAAATGCATTTACAGTTAATTCACAGACAAATGCTTTAATAGAAACACTTATTTAGATTTATCTAAATGGATATAATAATTTCTTTGGCAGCTAAAGGTTAGAATGGCTGCCTGAACATCAGGACTGTTTTCACAGTTGGTTTGTTGTGTATAATTTCAGACTATTACCTAGTTCATTTTGGCAGCATTGGGTCCAAGAGAAGTGACTTAAATCTATAATCTCCCAAGACTATGATTAAATCAGAAAAATCAATTGAACATGTGCAGAGGAGAATGTAGTTAAAATACATAGAATTCTCTACTTCACTGGTCAGTAGAAGCATCTTCAACAGAGGCAAATCTATAGAGTGCATCACATTATGATCCAGAGAGAAGAGAGTGATCTTCCTCGGTGTACAGAGCCATTCGGCCAGAACAAGTCAATATACTCTTCCCAGCCTTAAACAATATGCCCTGACTATATGATATTAGTTCTCCTTATCAACAGTTTGTCCACACATTTAAAACTGAGAGATAGGGCCATAAGTAGGTGCTCAAAGCAGCAGCCTGTGTCAGTGAGTCATCTTAGAAATGGAGTCCTGATGAGCAGGTCAATCATCCCGCATGAGTAGTCCTAAGTTCTTATTTTATTTAAGGCATTATGTTTTGCGGTAACCTAATTTAAAAACCAAACAACCACCTGTAACATTTGGATAATTTTGATTTGGTGATCACACTTGACAAATCATCTCTTAGAAAATTCCTATGACCTGCACTTACGCTGACTCTTTACATCGGTCAAATAAACATCTCTGCACTCCCTCTGCAATCAAGCGGGGTAACCTTCCTGTTCTCTGCTTTCTAAAGTATGTGCAGTGTAGACTCCTTAAAGGGAATGGTTAGGTTTTTAAAATAAAACTTTTTGAGTGCTAGAGAAATGGCTCAGTGTTAACAGTATTCTTTGTTCTTGCAAACAACCCATGTTCAGTTCCCAGCACCCACAGAGTGATTCACAACCCCCTATAAATCCAGTTCCAGAGCATCTGAGCCCTCCTAGTATTACCAATGGCTCCAGGCACACATGTGGTGAACACACACACATTCAGGCAAAACATTCATCCACATAAAATCAAACACATAAATCTAAAATATTTTTGTAATCAAACTTTTTAATTTGATGAAACATTCATGATTTTTGGCTCAATTTGTGCGTGAAGCACTGTCAGCATTCCTTAGACATTACCTAATACAATGTTAGTAACCTGAGAGAACTGTATTTAAAACTTGAGACAACTTGTCAGATGCTCAAGAGTTGATCTTAATAATTATAATTACCAAAATACCAGAATTTCAGGGCATAATACCAATAACCATCCAATACTACAAGGTGGAGTCTAAAGCCTGTAAGGGGCAGAGGGTATTGAAGAGAGCCAGCCAATCCTATGCTGGGTTGCGATGTCTTGACTGATGTAATTTTCATATGAGAAGCAAGAGGGCTTTATGAGAAATGTGTATTTAAAGTAAAGGAGGAAGATGATGTCATGCCTCAGGAATGCACGTTGTATTCAAGGAAAACAAACTGTAGTCCTCCCAGCTACAACTGAGTATATATCGCTAGTTAACACACACAGAACAAAGCCAGAGCTATTTCAACACTTTTTAGAATTAAGGGCATCACAAAGAGACAACTTACTCCAGCTGTACCCAAACTCATCCTCTTTGTCCTCATCTTCTGCGACTGTGGTTGCAGATGGCTGTGCATAATCACTGCTCATTTCTGAGAACACTGAAGGAGAGGAGGAAGGGACACTGCACAATGTGGCCTTCTCCGACTCGGATTCTGACTGGCTGGGTGCCTGTGGGGACAAAAAGAATTCAGTGGGCATGTGCAATACCACGAAAACTTTAAGGAAAACAAATAAGAATATAATTCCAAAACCAAATGCCAGTTCTAAAATATTCTCCAATAAGAGAAAGCTTACATGTGAGTGTAAGAAGTGTTAGACAGGATTTGGGAATCAACATAATTCATTAAATTATTATTTGCTAATTTAAACAAATGAATTTGAAGGCTTAAATGACCTAAGAGAGAAAAATGTTCAAATTTCCCTACTGGGGGAAAAAAATGTAAGGATTTGTGTAGATCTTAGAGGTCATTCAAGTCTGTCAAGAATAAAAACCAAACAAACCATAGGAAGAAAACTAACAAGGAACTATCCTTAAAATGCATTAGTCGGGGCCACTGAGATGGCTAAGGAGGTGAAGGCACCTGGGCAAAGCCTAAGGGCCTGAGTTCAATACCTGGGCTCACACAGTAGAAACAAAGAACCAATTGCCACAGGTTGATTTATGATCTCCATGACATAGACCATACATGTGCAAGTCCACATACCTACACCCACAAAATAAATGAATACAATGCCAATAACAGCAACACTTGTAAGCAAGGATATGCATGAGCACTCCTCTCTCTCTCTCTCTGTGGATCTGGGGACTGCACCCAGGACCCTGTATACAGTGGGTGTTCTATGGAGTCACAGCTCCGGCCCATATGATCAATTCTTTGTTGCTACTTGAATCCCCTCTCTGAACAACTCTGAACAAACCCATAGAAACCATGCAGGTTGCTCCCCCAAGACAGCCTGCTTGTTAAATGGAGAACAGACACGGTTCTGTCAGGTGTGGGTTCAAGACCACCTCCCACTTTTTATCGCTATGGTGGCTCATGAGAGATCCTTTCAACAAAGCCAGATGCAACATGCCTGTTGTCTCTTAGGACCACTGGTATTACTTTAGAATTTAATTTGTTATAATCAAGTTTGTATATGAGTTATTATCAGGCAGCAGGTTGGAATTTGAAAGGCCTGTAAACTATTTAGCTCCCCAGATTAGCTCCTGAGATTTACTGCTCAAATGAACAAACTAAGGCCTGTGGAGGATGAATCTTTAAAATCAGGCGCTAGACTTCTTTCTCCTTAGTTCTTTTCTATCTTAGCATTGTAGTTTGGGTGATTTGGGAGTGCACATGCCTCAGAGTGAGTATGGAACCCAGAAAATAGCTTGCTAGAGCTGGTTCCTATACCATGTGGTGTCTAGGGACTGAACTCAGGCCATTGGTCTTGATGGCAGGCACCTTGATGCTAAGCCACCTTGCTGGTAAGTTTCTATCGTTCTTACCATAGTGAAGTTTGTATTAAACCTGGCTATCTTCTCCAGCATCCACAGTAAGACAGTACCTGGGTCTCAAGATCAGGGACAATCAAATAAAGCACTGTACCTAGTATCAGGCAGTCTCTGATATATGGTTTTTCAATCTATATGTTTTTCTATTCTTTATGTCACTTTTATAAAAAGAATAAACTTGCATTGCCTGCTGTAATTTATGTATATGTTTGTTATTTTCTGAAAGTAACCTGTTCTAAAAGAAGACAATCTTAAACTCTTATGAATGATTAGCTGGTAGTAGGAATACCATGAAACACATCAACACTAGAGCTTCATGCACGAAATATAATGTTTTTGCTAATTTCAAATGCATATAGTTTACCAGCAAGGCACAGGGCTGGCTGACAAATTCAGGACAACTGATCTTCAGGAGCATACTTTGCTGCACTAACAGTATTCCCTTTACACATCATTGGCCAAACAAATATGAGTTACATGTGCCAATGAAATCTGTGTTGTCTTCCAGAACAGTGTGCTATAAAAGTCGTTCAAATAATGTACAAATAAAAGTGTGCAAACACACCGGAAACTTCACTTGACTCAACCAAAATTTAGATATTACTCTAAAGGAAAAAAGGTACGTACTTTCTGGTTAAAAAGATAATTACTTCTCTGTATGATCAAAAGGTATTATTTGCCTAACATGAATTCATTCAAATCTATGGATGTGTTATTTCATATTTCTTCCTACCTTCTTTTTGCTGTTGTTATTACTTTACTAAATAATGAGGGAAAAAATCTAACCATCTTAAAACCTCGTCAGGACTGTAGGCATAACACTATACAGCAAAACTATATTCCAAGCCAACTGACTAATCAGAGAAGCAATGTTTGCCTTCTTCCTGGAGGGGGCGTTAAGTCTCTTGTTTGCCTGTATTAAGACAGTGTAACTGGTTTTTTATTGACAATCTTTTGAAGTCTTTTAACAAAATATGTATTTCACCACGGTCAAATGAAACTACCCTAGCCCTTATGCTTACAAAAAATAAATGAACATGCGTGTCACACAAAAAAACACACCCACTTTCAAAACATTGCATGGAGACAAACCTTAAATGGTGTGGGAACAAAAGGGTCAGTTGGGGAATCATAGATGACAGTACTCGAATGTTGTAACTCTCATGGTCACAGAAAACATCCCTCCAGGTATGGCTTCTGTTCTGATCCGTGACATAGTAACACGAAAACCCAATGAATATTCATAAGGTGGTCTCTAAAGTAAAATTCTGACAGCTTTCTCCCTTTCTGCTACTGAATTATGCTATAAAAGAATTTTTATAAAATTTTGTTTCAAATTTGGTTTTATAATTTCATTAGAATATGAGAATAAACTAGGAAAAATGACAAGCATAGAAACAGTTACACTTCATGATCTGGCATTTATATAGACTTACTCCATGAATATTCAGAAGGTTTTGTCATGTACACACACATAGACACACAAGCACACTCACACTTATTTGCAGAGTGGTTTGTTCAGTGTACAAATCTGAAGCTGTTTTAAGACAATACAATGTTTCTGAAAACTATACATAAAAGTAGTTTATACAAATAGCAACTAAAATTTAAACATGAAAAAATCATACAAAAATGCAGGAAAAACACTGGAACCTTTTAACTACAGGTAAAAATATAAATATTCTTTGGCAGGACAAAGTGCATGTCCACTCGGAATAAACCATTGTTTCCCTTGTTTTTCTAAGTGTGATAAACAGTGAAGTGGGACAAAGGCACAGTAGAAACACAAAACATTCTGCAAAGGCGAGTTCAAGACAATGGGCATTATCCAACCTTGTCAGAGGTGAGCTGGAGAGACTCTGCAAATGGGTTAGTGCTGCTGAAGCTGCACTTAGGGTAAAGGCTGTGCGGCAAGGAAGGCAAAGGGGATTTCTAAAAGGAAAGAGAAGATGTGCTGAAGGCATAAGAAATGTTTGTGAAACAACCCAACGTCAAGAGCAGTGCTTGACGGTCAGAGCTGCCTGTGAGAAGTAACGTCGGCCTGAGAGGCTGCTCCGTGTGCTCCTCTAAAACAGTGACTAATGGTTGTTTCTAATGACCCAAGCCTCCACCTGGGTCTAATCACTCCAGGAACGCAAACAGATCGCAAACAGACCAGAATCTCTTCCATTTCCTCGGAAGGTTTTACTATCATGAAAGGCATGTACTCTGCCCTGGCTATGTGCGCCTGGTTCAAAAGGAAAGCCCGATGCTGTTGTTTTCATTTACTTTCAGAAGGGAGGGACATCACTTTTCAGTAGTCTGTTTAGAATGCACACTAAGCACTTCCCTGCCCGCTCATCGGAACCTTCGTTTCTTTACATTGCCCCCCATAAAGGACACTGCACTCTGACCAGCCAGTAGACACTGATCTAGAACAATTGCACTTTTAAACTTTAAAAACTGGAGGGGTGGGGGTGGGAGAAGAATCACTATATGGTGTGTTCCTTTCTTCACCATTTCTTGTGAAGAGCTGACAGAGGTTTACATCTTAATAAAAGAAAAGAAGTCTGACATCTCCTACACTACTGAAGGATTTACGGTTTTGGATAGTACTTTAAGTCTGTGTTTAGTGTTTCGCCTAGATTTTGTGACTTGACTGTAGTAAGTCCTTTGCTGGGGCTGTTGAAACTGAATATACATATTAAAGGCAGGAAGTCAGCCAAATAGAATTTAGCACGTTCATATTTAAAAGGAAAAAAAGTAAATTTCCTTAGCACAATAAATTCTTCCTTCACACCCGCTATCTTTTCCTTCTATTGACTGGATCTTTTAAAGAGAACTGCAGACATTTAAAATTCATATTGGCTCCAATTAAATGTTTATGTTACTTCTCCCTGACAAAGCCCCCTTGCAGGGCATGGAGTGGGGGTCAGGTCACATGACTTCGCCCTGCATGGGAACATGTTGGAGACACTGTCCCCAGGCTCCAGCCCTGCTGTCTATGCCACACTGCCCTTTCAATCTGAGCTTCCTGAATGTTTTTCCTGAGAGACAAGGCAGGAAAAGAGATGGGTACAATGACATTTCTGTTCCTCTCCACTTCCTCCCGCTTTACAGTTTAAAATGTCAGCTCCTGCTTTACTCAAGAGAGGCTTACAAGTGCCAAGAAACAGGACCACATAGTAAACTGTGAGAAATGACGAGGCAGTGGATGACACTGGAGGCCTGGTGGTGTGGGCAGACTATTTCTGGTCATCATGCATGGCAGATCGATGGCCTGTCCTTTCTAACTATGTGGAACAACAAAATCAGAACTATGATCAAGACATGAAATTCCCAGAGACCTCTACTTTTTACTTTTCTTCAGACCTTACAAGATTTCAATTTGGTGCTATCAGAGGAGCAATGTACATGGAATGGTAGGTCACATCTACCAATAGGGAGATAGTTACCGATCCGAGAGTGTGCTAAAGAACATAAACGATGCAATGTCCTTAAGGTAACTGATGAAGAAACAACTGAGAAGACACATCGAGGACACCAAACCATCCCCTGGCCCCATGAAGGGGGCCACCCAGCAATCAGGATGTACACTGCCCTAATTCACTTTGTTACACTGAAGGGATTATCAGGGATATGCTATGGAGTTCTCATCCCTGAAAAGCCAAAGCACAGAAGGACGGACCAACTTCTCAACTGTGTAAGATTTTCCAGAAGCTTTATCCTCTGCTCATAAAGGAAACTCTGTCACACAGGGACTCTACCGTAAGTAAATTTGTGGTGTTTTTCCTTTAGCTAACCAGAGGACTGATTACTTCCATTTGGAAGTAAATCACCACTAACAAAGAGTATCTCATTTTAAATGCAAAATTAATTCTAGTTTCCCAAAGCAAGATGTGTCTAACTTGACTAAACATGTCATTTCTAAGCAAGATTTATCCTGGAATAATTGCTATAAAATTAGGTGTCATTATGCCTCAAATAAAAAAAATAGGAATCTTTTCCAGGTGTATGAGACAATATCTTTCTAGCTCATTAGAAAATGTGATTGGCATCGAAAGAAATGTTTGTAGCTTAACTGTTCAAAGTAATATTAAGAATCACTACTCAGCAGTTTATAATATTATCCTAAATGATATGAGTTAGAAATTAAAATAAAACAAAAAAACAGAATAAACCCTCCCACACAAAAAAATAGCTGTAACTCAACTTAAACAGCCATTTACAATATTACCACGCTGTGTCTATGTTTAACACAACAAATGTTAACAAATGTAAGAAGATTTGTAGTTATTTAAACAAACTGAATAGCATTTGCAAAGAATGCAGCATGAGGCAGCCCTATCATTTGGCAGATTTTCTATCTGAATGGATAATTATTACCTAACAATAAACAACTGAATGGTTAAAAACTGCAGATGTGAGGAGAACTGCTTATATTAAGAACCAGTACATTTGTTCCACACTGTGAACCCCAACCAGAGCCACACCTGTCTTGACAACGAGACAGACAGTAAGATAAACCTGGGTGCTGTATTCGGGAGCCCAGAAGGTTCATCTTGGTCAGGACAC
The DNA here is from genome assembly GCF_021556685.1 of Rattus norvegicus. Taxonomy (NCBI): domain Eukaryota; kingdom Metazoa; phylum Chordata; class Mammalia; order Rodentia; family Muridae; genus Rattus; species Rattus norvegicus. The sequence goes on from NC_141538.1 coordinate 101,479,204, forward strand.
AGATCTCACAGGGTGCTGCCACCTTCCTCCCATCATTTCAGCACTGATATCTTAAATCTGTATGAACACTTTCCTTCAAAGCCAGCCAGCCTCAGACCTGCCAGCATGTAGAGGTTCAGGGAATGTGTGTACAAGCTTTTCCACCCAGAAGCAGCTTCTCCCAGAGTTCCAGGAGTTTGAGGGATCTCAGGGAATTATAATTAAGAAAACCCTACTCTGAAGGCTTCTAGACGTCTCTGAATAGCTTTCTTAGTATGTGGAACAGATTTTTAATAACTATCCATATGAAGATATATTTCAGTGAGCCATAAAGAAGGTATCGGAACCAACACTGAACTAGCAGCAAAATGTTCACTCTCAGCATCACTGGGGAATACCAAACATGCTACGCTGCAGTTTTTACTCTTCCTAGATTAATAGCCATTGATGTGCTGACACATTCTAAAAATTTATTTTTATTAGGGTAAATGTGTGCTATCAGTAGCATCACATTTGTAATCCTCCTGCCTCGCCTCTGGACATCTGTGATTGCAGGAGTACAACACCATGGATGGCCTCTAACATATAAAGTCCTTTAACAAGGATGGCTGAGGGTCGAATGAGATAGTATGTTTCTGTTCTCAAGGATCTGTGGTGACCTGTATATTGACTGTAGCTGAGAGATAACTATCTAATGATTTGTATATAAGCAGAATGTACTCTATGACAATTCTGTATCCAGTGGAATATACAAATATGTTAAGATCTGATGATATGACAGCATAGATAAGAGATTCTATATAAAGAATAAATTTAGAAAAAAATGAAGTCTTTATGGATTCTAAGAGACTCAACTAAAGATGATGATATTTAATCTACATATCACATTATATTCCTTTCAGGAATTTGTATATATTTTTTTAACTAGCAAGATATCAACTTGACATGGTGACAAATGAGTTATATTTCCATGTATTTTAAAGTCTTCGTATGTACCATAAAAGAGACTTGCAGGGAAGTTCAATGTTTCAATACAGCAAAGGAAACCTTTCATAAATACCTTCGGAGATTCTGAATATTGATAGGTGCACATGCAGACAACTTGGTCCATGCTACATTAGACTCCAAGTTGCGTGCTGTTGCCAATATGCCTACCTTGCCCTTTGTGCTTGCTTACCCTTGGTCTGTTTACAATGCTCTGTACCATAAACACTACAGGGCTGCCTGCTTTCCGAATGGCTTCCACAGCTTGTTCATGGCTTGCATCTCTGAGGTCCATCCCATCCACCTGCAATGGAAGGCCTCAGCTTAACATTTCAAGAAGCTAGAGAACAAAAGAGCAATTTGGATCAGTTCTGAGGCTCCTTTAGGCTCCTTTTGGTCCTGGGAAATTTGTTTCAGGGTCAAAAACATTAGGAGTTAAGCTGTATAGGTCTCGTCCCTCCAGTGGACTCATGGCACCTTGTTTGGATAAGATTGAACTGGCGTCATAACCAGTTGGGATGAGAGCTCTGCTTCTACATTCCTCTCAGCACTAGCTGCTCTTTTATGTTTATGAATCTGTTTTGGATGGGCATCATTAAGGAAACAAACTGGGGAGATGCATTCAGGGATCCCTTTATCAAAGCCAGTGCTGTACTGCTAATTCTTCATAAAGTGGTTTGTGTGTGTGTGTGTGTGTGTGTGTGTGTGTGTGTGTGTGTGTGTGTGTGGTGTGTATGGAGGAGGGGAATCTTCATGAGTTTCTCTTAGGGAAATTTAAAGAATAAACAAAATAATGATATTCAGAAAAGTCAAGACTACTGTAAGGTTAGTTTTGCACAAGAATCTGCAGTAAATGTGGCAGAAGTTGGAAGCCAAGAAATTGTGCTTGTTTGTTAGTTTCTTATATAAATAGCTTGAAAAATGAAAGTCATTTTGTAATGTTTGTAGGTGATGATCAGCTAAGCTTATGCACTAGATGTTCAGGAGGAAATGCAGAGGAAGAGCCAATGCCAGTCCTGCCAGAAAACTGTAGGTGTTTCCATTCCCAATTACTAAGTACAGTGAAGAGTGGACACAGTTCTGTGGAAGAAAACCAATCATTAAGTCCTGGCATAGAATCATAAACATTTAGTTAAAATTCTCTCTCAGGTTGATAATTTGCTAATATAACAATATTTTTCCATTCATACTAAAATGGTCTTTAATGTTTCTAACAAGTCAATAGTCATGCCTACTGTATGACAATTAAACATCGTTATTTAAGCCTAAAGCAATCAGGTAGCCTGGGCCTATAATACAATGCCCAGGACTAACTACAAGGGCTCAGGCTTCCTATTTCCTGGAGAAATCCTGTAGGTAATGTACTGAAGAACCTATATGCAGGTATTATAGAACATACACCAAAACATCCTTTCTTTTCAATTTGTAAGGGAAGTTTTAATTAATGTAATTTATTATCTAATAACTTTAATTAATATTTCAATTGTTTTAAAAGCCAATTGGGACCAAACATGACCAATCATGTCTAAAGATAATTGCAAATAATTCATATTTCCCTCTTTAGGCAAAAAATATTTCATAGTTAAACTACAAAATATAAACATAGTAGTCACAATTTAAATTGTAGCTTTTAGATGATGTTCTACCTACAAGAAAGAATTCCATTAAAGGGACTACTATTTCATTTAATAAGAGTAAGTCAGGGTGTGCTGTCCTTTGTTTCTAGAGGGTGTCAGGGTAAAGAAAGGCACAGGTTCCTGTTTACTTCAAACATCAATCTCTCATTTTCTCAGGCTCAGAGAATACATGGATGGATGAGTGAATGAATGAACAGTCCAATTGCAAAACATTTTCTTTCCACTTCACATTTCTAGGGGAGTTACACCCAGGGCCTTGCATGAACATGTGGTGAGTACCAGGCACTGAGCTAAATGTCTAGCCAATATACTCTTTCTAAAATTGCTATGCCCCAAGGAACCCTCTGACCCAGGAAGGCATTTTTATGTAAAGTCTATGGACTGAGAAAATGAGACCAAGCACTTGTATAAGGTAAATAAAATGTCCATTACATTCACAAACTTCTTTACTTAATAGTTACTCCTTTCTTTCCACTCTGTAAGTTAGAAAAACTAGGTCAGGCTCCCACTTCTCAACATTTTAAATCTAACTGTGCCGAATCCGATTAGATGATTTATTGTACTGCTCTGTGGTGCTTTGGTTACTTCTCTAATCTGCTCTCTCGTGGCCAGGCAGGTACAGTGTCTTGTCTATTGTGGACACTGGCTCCTGTCCCAGCACCAGAAATTTAGCAGGTGCTCTGATGGGAGGCTCTACTGCACCTGAGGACTCTGCATATTAAATTTTCAGTGGGGATTGCATCTGATTTCACTGTATGTTTCTCTCTTACATGTATCAAAGTATATGCCATGCATATGCATACACAGAGTCTTCTGTGGTGAGGGCGTAGAACTGAGAAGGCTCCTAGCTTTTGTGAAACATTCATTTAAAAATAATCAAATTCTCAAAATTGAAAAATTTAGGAGAAAAATCTCACCTAGAAAAACCCTCACTCAAAACATCTATCAATATTGCAAGGACTATAATAAAGTGTTTTTTGAAATAATATTTGACTAGAAAACCTAACTATGCCTTGTATGGTTTTCACTGTGTACATTTAATATTGAATATTTTAATTTTCTTCTAAGAAAATTTCCAGTTTTAAAATTGATAATCCTTAGGACCAATACTTAAAACCAAAATTTATTGTCTATATCTCCCAATATAAGTTATAACATCAAACACATAATCTTGTCACCACATGCACACAAAAACCCTGGATGAGAATGGGAAAATACTTGAATGGCAAACACTTGACTCTAACACTTGGGTAAGTGAACTCCCTGGGTAAAGAAAGTGGACAAAGGCACCATTGTGAACAGAAAGCTCATTGGAGGTTACCTCAACTATTCTGTCTCCCGGCTTCAAAGTTCCATTTTTGCCAGCTGGACTGTCTTCAAGAACATGTTTAATGAAGATGCCCCTCATCACCTCGCCGTTGCTCAGCCGGCTCCCCATCCCCCGACCACCAACAATGCTGATGCCCAAGGACTTGCTGGGCTCTCTCCAAAGTTCCACCCTATAAGAATAAAATTGTAAACTCCCTGAGAAACACACAAAGGCAAGCTCCTGGAAGTTTAGAATTTCCTTTAGATGACACTGTCTCATGTAGGACTGCTGTTGCAAAACTAAGTAAATTTTATAGTTGGATTTTATGGAGACATTTTTGCAATTGAGGCTCCTGCCTCTCTAAGATTCTAGCTTGTGTCAAGCTGACATAAAACTAGCCGGTGCAGAAACCAAGGACACAGGAAATAAATGTGTGTGTGTATGCACCCAAACTGGTCTTCATTAAAATGAGAGGAAAAAAGACAACTCAAAGAAGGAAAATGGCATTTGGGAATCACACATCCAATACGGAATTAATATCCACAATGTGAGAATGGACTTTCTAAAGCTGTTTATCAATCCCCCCAAACAAATGGATTGGAAATTAAGCAAGGGCCTGGGCTACAGGTTTATATATATTTTATAAACACATGAAACAACGATGAACATCTGTAGGGACACAATCAGGATCTGATAGTATCATTAACTTACACCCATTAGGATTGAAATTATGAAAACAGAAATAAGTGTCTATGAGAATGGAAAGAAACTGGAGTACAGTGCATTGTTGGTGGGAATGTGACAGGTTACAGCCACACTAGAAAATTTAAAATACAACTACTACATGGGGACATAAACAGATAAATCAGGGTTGTAGAGAGACTATCCACAGCAGCTAAGAGGTATCAGAAGCCCTTATGTCTATTAGAAGTGAATCGACCCGGCAGTCAGGGCATCAAAGTGTTATCTGTACAATCTGATGCCCAGAGCCCAGAGAAGCCCAAGGTGCTGGCTCACAGCTGTAAGCCCAGCACAACCATAAACAGGAAGAGACAAGAGGACTGCCGGCAGGCTCTGAGGCAGCTAGCCTAGTGTACACAGAGCAGTAGAAACTGGAGCAAGCTTGCCTCAAATAAGGTAGGAGACAGACTAACTTTCAGATGTTGTTCTCAAACCTCCACATGTACCTGCACTCATGTTCACAGAGACCACACATACAATAATAAGTAAGTTTTATATTTAAAAATGAACAAACAAAATGACGCAACGCTTAGTTGGAATTTTATTCTGCCTTAAAAAAAAGAAACGGTTTCAACATACACAAAGTCTGAGTATATTATGTAATGTGAAATTGGCCAGCTAAACAAAGTCAAGGCCAAATGCTGGCCAATGGTTTTGAACTCACAAGAGGTCCAGAGGGGACTTATGCAGAGACAGGACATAGAATGAAGTGCGCTCTGCTGGGAAGTGGCTGGGGAGCTAATGTTCAGGGGACACCATCTTAGTTTATAAGATGAAAGTCTTCTGCGGATGATGGTACTATATTTATAGTTAAGGTTCTTAGAGGCTCCACATAGCACACTAACAAATAGAATACTAAAGGTCTGATCATAATGAAACTCCATCCAAAGGATTAATTCAAACATTCTGTAAATTATGTGGTTTGTTGTATTAATATGGGATTCACATTCTAGGTTAAAGTGCAAACCAGTGAAGAAGTGCCGTTGCGCAGGAGTGTTAATACAGTCATTAAATGATCAGGAGGTTCAGCTACCACTGAACAGATGGCAGCTCCTAGGTTTAGTAGCCAAATCCAGGGAAAAAACATTTTTGCACACGCTAATCAGAAGCTTGCCTCTATAGGAATCTATAACGCCAGAGCAGACCT